>NC_064877.1:12522500-12527500 GCF_943734665.1 Anopheles aquasalis
GGTTGTTGTTCCCGTGTTCCCTGGTCTCGAGTACAAGCGGCAAGTGACTACCGTCGGTGGAGGAATCGACCAACAACCAGCTCCTTCTTTTTCCTCATTTTCTTCTGATGCTGCTGCTGCTGCTGCTGCTGCTGCGGAGACAGTACAGCCTACTGCTACGCGCACACAGAGGCCTACTTTGGGCTTGTCGGACTGTCATTCGACTTCCATTGATATCGCGTAGTGGTCGCGCGCACCCTGGCCCCCGTGGCCTGTCAGCGAGGGAAGAGACCTCGCCCGGGTTTGCCTTGCGATGCTGCGATTCATTACATCAAATAAAAATGGTGTAGAAATCAATTGCAACGTATCATTACTATTATCGCGCTTTTGGATCATGGTCCGCTCTGGATGGCCAGCGTCCAGCGAGTGAGCGAGCGCGATCGCGCGCGCGCTTTTGTGTCTTTTCAATGGGCCATTGTCTGGGGGCCATTATCTGGCAAGCAGATTCCGCTGACACACTGTAGCACCGGGCCCCGGCTATCTGTAAACCCATCTTAAGGAGTAACTGAGGAGTCCACCTACTCGCTGTCGGTCGCAAACTCGAGGGCGCGCGTGGTAGATAATGATACATTTGCTCGACGACTCGCGACTCGCTGAATCGCAAGATGGAACTGGGACACAGACTGGAGAGCGACATCGAGGTCGACGTAAGTAGCGTGGAGGCGAAAATGAGAATTAAATCAAATCCAGCACGAAGGGAAATGGGGAAGACTTTCCAAGGGAGTCACGTCACGAGTGTACTGAAAGGACATTCGGATTGCCCAATTTCATTGAATGGCTACCATAACAATGTGTATTTGTTTTCGGTTCGGTATTAGTCGTTCGGTTGCGATTGGATTCTTGACGTAAAATGCGTGTCTGTGTCCCCAATTTCTCTCTCTTCCTCTGTCTCCGTTTCCGTCTCTCACCCTAATTGTTATGCTGTTCCTAATAGAGCGGCTTATGACTGATCGAAAACACCGCATCGGATCGAACCAGATCGGACCTTCTTCCACCCCAAAAACACACAAAAAAGGACCTTCCTGGCGGTGCTGGCCATCGAATCGAATATCCGTCGATCGGTTACCAACCGATAAGGCGTCCCCTTCTCAAGGAATGTTTAGTCAAAACGAAGGTACCAAGGAACCTTTTTTCCCTCCCCTCAACCTCAACCGTTCGCTTGGTGCTGCCCTGGAACTGCCGGTGCTGCCGGAATGGTCAATCAAAGCAAAAATTGTAATAACGGCCATTTATGGGCCAAGACCAACCAACCGACCGTCCATTGCGCTGCGAGGATTTAGCGTGGCCCAGAATTTACTGCCAATTGCTTTTCGATTTCGGCAACCGCGCAGCCAACCAGCCATCCAGCCGGCATGCTCCTCATGGTGCTGGTATCCGACGGATGATTTAAAAACCAATTTTCTTTGTCCATCCCGGGCCCTGCACTGCTGACCGCTTCTTTCATTTTTTGCGATTATTTTTCCGCTCCGCTCGTTCCGGTCATCCGGGAAGGATATTTTGGGGGGAATTTTTTGGGAGATCTGAACTGCTGCTGTCCAGCAAACGACCAGCGATTTTCCTTTCCGCCGGAAGAAAGCCAGCGCAGCTAGTGAGAGGGATCCGGAAAAAAGGTTATTATAGATTACTGGTACGGGAAAAGGACATTCCGGCGACTAGGAATGCCAAGAACACCCCAGGATGCTGACCATTTGCGTTTGCAGAGCTGCAGGAACCGAGGAGTTGAGGAATTGAGGAGTCAAGAAAAGAGATTTTCTCCTTCTGGTCCGGTCTTTGTCAGTTTCGCCTTTCGGTTTGCGACAGCGACCTTCGGAATGGCCGTCTTGGCATGCGCCAGTCTTGGGCACAGAGCAAAACACATACATTACACATACCGACGAGAACAAAGAGACTTTGCCGTGTGTGTCCGGTCCGGTGTGCCTTGACGCATTTAAATCATTGAAGCGTTGGAACCGAGCGGAACCGAGGGAAAAGACCCTGGACCCTGGTGGACCCTGATGGCCCGTGGATGCAAAATGTGTAACGAAACATGACCCGCCGTCCGTGATCTGCCTGTGATAGCGAATGGCTGGGTGGCCACTTCTCTAGGGGTCATTGCGTTGTAAGTGACCAATACACAAGCACACGTACACGCCAGATCTTACTGGACTGGCGTCACTGTCGGTTCCGTCGGCAGAGTACGTTTCTTCCCTTTTCTTCTGGATCACCTTCGAGCGCCACGGGCGGCCACAGAATGGAAGAGGGACCCCCGAAGCGGACCCCCTGGCGGTGCGTAGTCACTTGAGGCTTAGCGCGAGCGGCCCTCAATTGCTGACCGCCGATCCGATCGTCTTCTGACTGACCATAGAGGGAAGTTGATTGTTCCCTCGCCCCTTCTCTCACTCTCTCTCTCTCTCTCTCTCGCTCTCTCTGTATCTCTGTCTCACCATTCGAGTTACCAGACTCAAAACTGTGACCGGTGAGCGGGATGATGCGGCGGTGTGTGATCCCCGGAGTGACGTGAATCGGTGAAAACCGATTCGATAAGGTTCCAAAAGCGGTCCAGCTCGCTCGCTCGCTCGGTTGACAACACCAGAAACACACACGCCAGGACTGGTGCCCGGGGGACGTTTGAAGATTGATGAGGATAATCTTCGATTGAAAAAGTCAAACGAGACATTCGCTTTGACCTCCTCCTCCTCCTTCTCCCCATTTGCAGCCTTCCATTTACTGGTCTGGTTTCGGATCGGGTGCGTATAAGGCACTAGAGCTGGAGCTAGGGGGGATCAGAGACCAGAGAGATCCAGACAGATTCGTCCCCGTTCGAACGGGGCACGACGGGTTAGATGGATGGGGTTCAAATGGGGCTCCACAGAGAAAGCCGCCACCAAGCTGTCCATTCAACCCTCTAAATGCCGTCCAGCAAATCAGCAGCAGCGGGGTGCCATATTGGATCGTCGATTTTTTTTTTCTCCTTTCTGATGAGCCAGCACCCCCCAAAGCACCCTCTTGACTGAATTTCAATTTTGGGATCCCTCCCGAGCGTACTCCCTCACCACCGGCACCAGATCAGGGATCATTATCAAATCCAAGGCCCGAGTGGACGATCGAGTGGATGACCACGCTGGCACGCAAAACGCTGACAAATGGCTGCGCGTGAGGGCGAGGGTGCGAGCGCGTTTCCAAATGACTTAAGACACCGCACCGCACCGCAAACGGTTGGATTGTGTGCATTCAAACGACGAAGTAGCAGTCGACACGATCAAGAAGGCGACGCAACAAGACGACGCTTTTGAGGCTTCTTCTACCCAGAGATGTTCGTGATCCAAGGAACTCGCGAATCGAAAAGAGTAACAAACAAAAAAATAAAAAAAGCTATCCACAAAAGTAACGAAATGCAAAATTAATCTATATGCTAATTATAATTTGCTACACATACAAACACACAGATACATCGACAGATCGGTGGTGCTACTGCTGCAGTTAGCAGCGAGAACAGCCAGCCCGACACAATGGGTCCGTCTGACGGTGAAGGACGCCCGTCCGAAAGCCCCCGAAGCCCCTTGGCCAACGGCGGAATGCACATCGCATTTTAATTTGGCATTATCTGTATCATATTCGAAACCAGCAGCAGCAGCAGCAGCAGCAGAAACCATCGAGGGACGGGACCACGAACGAGCCATTGCGACACTGCGCCTACTGGGACCCCTTTGGGCAGCGCGCGCGCGCGCGCGCGAAACGATTTTGTTTTAAATGTTTTGCTCCACCGAGGGAACGTCACGCCGCCATCACCGCGGGCTACTACGATGGTTTTGGTCTTATTGGTTCAAGAACTAGTAGCCAGAGCGCGTTGCTTGACTCCTTCGCTTCACGGTGGAATGCATAATTACCCTCCGCTAGGCCACTTCGGCCACTGGCAAACGCATAAGTCAATCCGCGGCACACATCTCGGCGACGCATCCGGACCACGGACCAGCGCTTTATATTGTCATTTGTTTGGTCAGCCCTCAGCTCAGAGCGGGAGGGGGGCCCAGTCCATATGGTGAAGCGATTAGCATTGGAACTGGAATAAAGTGTTGCAGCGCACCGTCCAAAGTGCAGTGCAGAGCCGCTGGGGACCGAGGCACCGGGGCACCAGGTTTTGCATATAGATGGGACATCATATATACTTCAACCCGCGACGCAGCGGTCATCGGTGCTGCGATTCGTGCATTCAAGAAACACCGCAACCACCACCAACAGCGCGAGATAGCCACGAGAAGCCACTCAACTGCACGTTGCGTGTGACCACGGATCACAGACACGCGGGGAAGAAAAAAAACGCCAAGAAATTAAAACAGCCAAAGAATGAATCCGCAAAGAGCAGCGACGGCGAGGGCGAGTTAAAAGCTGCGAACAATCGCGCAAAACCGATAAATGGTTCAAAGAACTCTGCGCGACCACAGAACACCGAAGGGGGGAAACAAAAAAACACTCCACGGGAAGACGAAGACAAGAATGACGACGCGATCCAGGACCGAACCGAACGCCGAACCGAACTAGAACTCAATTAAGCATCACAACGCAACGCAACGCAACGCAAACGCGAATGCAGTCACCAGCGATGAATGCATTGCAGGTTCGCAGTGATTCGCACGCCGAAAGGGGTGAAACGGAAAATGGAACATAAATAAGTCCCCCCCCCCCTTTCCGACCACCACCACCAGCCCTCCATCGTCGCGGGGACATTTGAGACGGGCCGCAGGACTGTCACACCACGACATCTCACGAGCACGATGCCCAAGGAATGGGGACAGAAGAAAGAACAAGAAGAAGGCTACTTATAGGCCATCCAATCGGCGACCACATCGATCCACACCGTGCTTTTTGGTCCCTGGACTGGTCTTTTGATCGGTATTGGCCGCCGATCACTCCTCGTCGATCGCTTACAGGCGCTAATGGGTTGGCCATTTTGCGAGACGCGCGAATCGCCGATGATCGCGCGT
>NC_064877.1:12540000-12542500 GCF_943734665.1 Anopheles aquasalis
TGTCCCCATCGGTGCTGTGCCAAGCGCTGTGGTGTGCCGTTAATTTTCATTTTCACTCCCCTCCCAACACTCCACACTCCACTCCTGCTCTTCCACCGCCGAGTGCGCTCGTTCGAATGGGGCGCGATGAGATAAAATTATGCAGAAAAATGGTATTTATGGACGGCGCTGGCGCTGATGTGCCGGTTCGGCGACAGCCCGGCGCGACACCATGATCGCACGCCCTCCGACTGCTACACCTTCCACTTTCCACCCTCCCTTCCTCTTCCCATTCATAACTGTGTGCGCACAGGCCACAGAGGGGAGCCATTTTTAGCTCACCGTCGTCGGCCCAACGAACCGATCTTTGCGTTCGAAAGTTCTCGCTCGCAAAACTAGGAAGGAATGCCTGTCGTCGTCGTCGTCGTCATCGTCGTCGGATCGGCAAGCGTGCACAGCAACGACGACGACGACGTTGAGTGCATCATGACTAATGCACTTTCATCATGGTTGAGTTGATGAGTGGCCCAGGCGGACGCTGGCTTGCTGACTGGCTGGCTGGCTGCGACCGTTTGCCGGAAATATGATGTGACATTTCGGAATAGGAGAGGAGATTTGCTAAGGGCGTTCGTAAGTCGCCGCGGACTTTCTGCCGACGGCCGGCGGCTAATAGAAGTTTGTCCGCTGTGAGACGCGGAAAGTAATTGAATTATTCGTCAAGCTAGCTGCTGGCAACGAGCGGTATAAATCGCCAGTTTGGTTCGAAGTCGAAATCGCTTTTACGGATCCAATCTGGTGGTTCTTTTAAAACACTTTGCGATCGAAGTTGATGGCGCTGATGCCCGTCAAGTTGAACAGTGACGTGCCCGAGCTAGAAGTCACGTCCACGTCTCCATTCCCCCATCAGAACCATCAAATTCAATCGTAGAGCCCTGTGAGCGCGCGCGCTCGGAGTAGAACATTAGCGTCCGTCCATTAGCATAGGAGGACGAACGTTCCACCAACAATCACCATGGCCTACTAGTACTGTCCACCAGTGTCCACCACCAGTGAGTTATTGAATCACTCTCTACGCAGCACGTTTGCCAGCACGTGCCTGCCTGGCTACTCATTTCGCGTTTAAATGCCCGAATCCAACTGGAAAAGGAGACGAAAATAGAGAAGAGGGAGAAAAAAAAACAAACAAAAAACCCCAAAATGTCTATTAGGTGACAATCTCGTCCCGGGGGTCTTTGGCGTTTGCATTTTAACTGCGACGGGCGCGCGCGCGCCCGCGATCGAACATCCTTGACCGTGACCAATTCAGCCGGGTTGGTCGGTTGGTCGGTCGATGGTCGCTACTCACGAATTATGGCATCCAACGGCTCCGGAAGAGCTAGTATTGTCGCGTCGCGGACCATTGTTTAGGCCGCTGCATGATGATTGATCGTCGGCCACTTGTAATGTGTCTCGTCTGTCTCGTTGGGTTCTCAATTCTCCTCCCTCTCCCGTTCCACTTTCCATTCTTCTGCCTTCACTTTCGCCTTCGGTGGTCAAATTACGGGGATGAAATATGTAATTCATTTCGTCGCCGCCATTTCCGCAATCCATCTGTTCCGAGCCGAGCCGAGCCGAGCCGGCCAGCAAAACAAACAACAGGGCCACGGGTTTTCGGGGGGGCCCACTTCCCCCACCAAAACTGCGGATCGGATCGAATTGTCAATAGTTTTCGCCGGTCGTTGCCGCCATCGCGGTCACTTTCTTCTTCTTGTACCGGAGCAAAACATGAAACCCACTCGCCGAAAAAGACATAGACAAACAAAGAGCGAAAGAGAGGGACGCTAGACCGTGACACTAGGCCACGGAGGAGAAGGAGGAGGAGGAGTAGGAGGAGGAGGAGGAGGAGGAGGAGGAGGAGGAGGAGGAGGAGGAGGAGGAGGAGGATGAGGAGGAGGCCGGAGCACGTAAACACCGACGACAGATTGATGGAGGTAGTCCAGGCGGGCAGGGAATGGAGGCAAGTCATGAGACAGTCGAGTCATGTCCGACTGAATTATAACAGCTGATGCTCGCCTCCCCTCTCCACGTGGCCTGGCCACCTCTCCACCACCAGTCCCATTCCGGGCGTTCACTTTAAGTTGATTAATAGATACTTTTCAGCAGAAAACCGGCTCCTAGGCCGAGGTGTAGACCCACTTTTTTGCGTTGGCCCCCACAACACATACACTCCCGGAGCGAGCCCTCCTCATCGTCACGCGCGGGAGACATTTGGGCCTCCTCCTTTTCGCCTGCCACCCCCGTTGTCGCCTCTGGAAGCCAAATGTCCATCCATCTTTCGTTCCCTCCGTCCGGTCCGTGGCTCCGTCCGCTCCGGGTCTTTGCTGGCCGCCCGTTTCCGTGGCAGATCCCCGTGCCCGTGCCCGTGCCCGTGCCCGTGCCCGTGCGTTTGATCGTTATTTTTAACCGAATTTCGTACCCCATTCCATTTGGGCCTGGCCTGGTCTGGCCTGTGTCCTTGACCGTGAATCGTTGGTGGTACGCA
>NC_064877.1:12550000-12552500 GCF_943734665.1 Anopheles aquasalis
ACGGTCGGAAAATACATGAGGAAAATTGAAAATCGAACGAATCGTGCCACCAGCAAATGGGATACACGGCGTGCCACAGCGGGTGGTAACTACCTCCACCAACGGACTAACGACGGTGGCGACTGTCGACGTCGATCGAAGAAAACATGGCCGTCGCCCTGGAGATCCTACGACTCACGCACGACATCGTACGGGCGCCTCCACGAGGTTGCGGAGTATTTTCGAGGAACTGTGCAAGGAAAGAAGCAAAAATAAAGCATAAAAATATCCACAAAAACAAAAGAATGGAGGCGCAAACCATTTTCGGCAACCAATTCCGGCCTCACAGTAAATATTTTAAGTGTCCGGCCTGGGTTTGCTGGCTTTTCTTTCCCGTCCTCGGCGTTCTGTTCCTTCGAACGACAAAAAGCAGACGATGAAACAAGTGTGCTCCTCGGTACGTGGTGCTGTACCGGTGGCCGAATCACGCAGAACTATTATTTGTTTTACGCCAAATTACCTCGAACCACCTTGCGGCCCCCATTTTTTTTTTGTCTTGCTCTCGCACTCACCCCTTTTTGTGTGAAGCCAGAGCACAGATTTGGGGCTCGTTTCGCGCACGCAAAGTGACAAAAGTGAAAAGTAGAGCATCGAAGGAGCATCGCTCGGACGCATTCGCATCCTTCTGCACGGCCTACCACCATCGGTGCGTTGGTTCGTTCGAAATTGATTAATTCAAAAGCAACTACAGCACGCGCACTCGTTCACTTGTCGTCGTCGTCGTCGTCGGGGTGTTGTCGTAAAATAAATTATTCAGCATCATTTGCTGTCATGCCGGATGATACCGTTTTCTATTGAAAATGGCTACCGAGGTCCCGTGCCCTCGTGGCTAGTAATGATGATGGCGGGGTGATACATCAATAAATGACGATTACAACAGCCCTCAACGCGGGAGGAGGCTGTGATGTGATTGACGAGGTTCTACAGTTCAACACGGGCCTGACACCGTCAAAGGAACAGTAAACACTACAGCCCGTCGGTAGTGTCGGCATTTTACCGCAAAAGCCAAGGTTCGTGCAAGGTTATCAAATCGAACGAGAGAGAGAGAGAAAGAATGTGTGGCCCAGTTCCGGGTTGATAGTGAGCCGCCTGCCAGTGCCAGTGCATTGCGGATGCATCGGCGGCCCTTTTTTATTTGCTATGCTGCAGCAAACAATTTGTTCGATTGCTTCGAGCAGCAGGGCAGAGTGGGGCACAAAAACACACGCTTTGGATGCTGGCACCTTCTGGAATGTCCAGCGTGTTCCTGGCAGCTTTAATGGGTACCAGCCAGCCAGACGACACCTTTACCCTCCAGGAATAGCCGACACTAAAGGTAGTTAACCGTCGGGATGACACCACGGTACAGGACACCATCCGAGCACTCTATGTGTGTGACCTTCGTGCATTAAAGCGCGCCACTGCCGTGCCAGTGCATTCCGTGCGAAGGTTGAAAGAGAGAAGAGGGAAGGAGATCCGTGGAAAAACGATCGACCAAAGGCTAGCGAGGTGTGTGGGAGGCACTCACGGGGAACGGTACAATCACGACGCCGGCCAGCCAGACCGACACCAAGCCACCCAGTCCCAGAGAGACCGAACACATACCTCCAGACCGCGAGCGAGCGCGAGAGAGGGTGCGCGGTAGGTCGTTTTGCGGACTTTAAAGTGCGTTTAAAATTTATGACGAATAAAACCTTCATTGACCTCACCATTCCACCTCGCCCAGGGGAGGGAACCAGAGGACCGACCGTCGTGGGTGTGGGTGTGTGTTTGTGTCTGTTGGACGGCGCTAGACGGCCCAATTACCGAAACTGAAACCCTGGAACGACGCATGAACGGAGAGTACCAACGCCAGGCACCCAACCAGCCAGCCATTGGGGCCCTTGCCTGGTCGCGGCCTCTGCCGGTCTGGTCTGGTCCAGAAGGAGAACGGAGAAAATCGATTTTCCATTCAGCAGCACCGTGCAAGGGGCGGGAAGCGTCAGCGCATGGAAGGACACATGCATCATCCGTGAGTGTGTCCCTTGGTGCCTGGTGCCTGGTGCCTGGTGCCTGGCGTTGATGATGCACAGCTACAGTTATAGTGCACGCACCAAGGGGTCACTATACACATGTGCGCAATCTGCCGTCGGTCGGTTCGAGTATCGGGGCCAACACAGAACAGAAGAGAAGCACCATATTTGGCTTGGTGCGTCGCTTTCCGGACCGTTTTCGGACCTGCTGCTGCGTCCATCGCGGCCTACTATGATTGTTCCGTTTTCAATCTTTTGCCGAAACTTAATGCCGCCGCCGCCTGAGGATCTGTCATCTCTGTGTGGCAATGTGTGACAGTACCAGCAGCAGCCGCAGGATCATTTGGTGGCGTTGGATCTCTTGGACTCCCACATACAACGCACGCACACAGACGGTTGTTGTGTCCCCGAGAATGGCGAGATGACAAACGCCAAAGGAGGAGAGTCCAAGTCAAAGCAAGCATCGAATG
>NC_064877.1:12555000-12557500 GCF_943734665.1 Anopheles aquasalis
ATCAGCGATGGGCGCTAGCGAGAAGTGGAGTGAAGCGTCTAGATTCGAGGTTCGGATTCAAGAGCCTCCTGCGTTCTTCCTCGGCGATAACCCAAGGAAATAGAATAGAAAGAAGGTTAGAGTGAGAAGGTTTTCTCTCTCTCGCTCTCTCTCGCTCTCTGTTTGTGCCTCTGGTAGTGCTAGGTGTCCCTATCTAGCTCTGCGCAAACATGACAACCTCGGGCAGCAGCCACTACTACCACCGCCACCGGATCTGGTAGCATCTTGCACAACCAGGGGGCTGCAGCAGAAGGAGACCCTTCGCCTTCACCTCTTCCCCATTTCCCTCTTTCTTCTGCACCACGTCGCTTACTTCCTTCCTTCCTTCGGCTTCTAGGCGCACAAAAGGAACCCCTCCAGGGTTTGGAGAGAGAGAGGGAACAAACTGCTACCGTTTGCTGTTGCTGCTGCTGCTGCTTCTGTGGACCTCGTACCCCCGGCCATCCATCCATCCATCCACACCCTCCACAGCCGGGGCCTTTGCGACTGCGCCAAACCGCCGGCTGAGTGATTTATGTTCGTCTATCTGTTTGCCTCTCTAAAAGCCAGCTCGAAAATGAATCCTTCCTGCCTTCCACCAGCACCACCGACCAGTGGCGCTAGTAATCCCGAGGCAGGCACCCGGGCAACATTGCACACCCTACGTCGTAATGGCTTTTTCTTCCTCCACTCCCCCCCTCGGATCGGCACCCAAACACCCAGGGCGTTTTCCCGTGGATTTTCCATTCGCCCGTCTCGCTCTCTGCCAAGGTCGACATACATAATGTGTAACAGCGAACTTCCATTCACGACAACGACAACGCGCACACACGCCGACATCGACACAGCGCCCGAAAAACCCATTTGCAGCCATTTCCCTAAACTGTCGCGGGCCCGCGAGGTCTCTCAAGTTTTACCGTCGGCATTGCACCGCCCGCAAATACACCGTGTGAGGCCCAACGGGGAATTGGCAATGAATGCGCAGTCCTGGTAGACTCCAAGAATCGCAATCAGCAGCCGGCAGACAAGCCGCCATCGGTGAAAGTGCTGAAAATAAAATTTTCATCTTCGGGGACTTTTGGGCGGTGCTGAGTTCCGACACTAAAGCAGCGACAGCGAAATGCTCACCGGTGGATGATGAATGGCAGTGTTCCTAGGGTGTCCTGGGACACCTCAATTTTCGCGAGAAAGAACTATGGGAATTCGCAAAGAAGCTGAGGATTTTCATCTTCAAGACTTAACTCTCCTTTCCAGACACCTCACGATGACGTTGGGACCGTGTTCCATCTGTCACGGGACCGTGTCACTCCAATTTTTTTTTAATGATGTTTACTCCAGGGCCGATATATGGCCAGGGCCAGGGCAAGAGTTACGGCGGCGTTGTCAGCGGCGTCGTCTAGGCGCAAATAGTTGCCACCGCATTTTCGGGTGCACAGTTTACCGAGGTAGCCCCCAAAACATTCCATTCGATAGACGACCAAGACCGTGGGGAGAGTGAGGCGAGCGTACCGGAACCCAATCTGTGGCCAAGGTGGCGGGGGGAGCTTTGATAAGAACCGTTTGGAGAGGCTTAGAGCGCTGCGCACCCATAGCCGAGATACGCAAGATAGCGCGTGAGCCCCCGTGCGTGATAGGGAAGTCATTCACGGCTCGAGGAGCTCCGAGGGGGGGGGGGGGAGAACCCGCTACGTGAGCTGGAGCTGGAGAGAAAAAGGTAAACACAGTCAGTCAGTCAGCCAGAGCTATAAAGCTGGACCAAGTAGCTAAGTAGCTGTGGACCCAAAAGGTTCGTAGATGTACAATTTGGAGGAAATGTAAAGTCGCTAAACAAGCGATCCCGATGGTTTATGGTCCCGGGGAGTCGGACTAGCACCGCCTGTATATGTGTGGCAGGTGGCAGAAGAAGAGCCACAGTTTGTTTGTCGCTGTCCACATGGAGATCCGTCCCCACTCATCCCGAAATCCCCACTCCTAGACCCCGTTCCATTCGCAAACTTCCGTCACAGCGCCACAAACTCGGCCTGGGTATGCGGTATGTCGTGGTGTCCCTCAAACTCCCCCATCGAGTGACATCAGAAATAGATTACCTGCGGGGTGGTAGCGGTAGCTGGAGCTGGAAAGACCCATTTTTCATCCAACAATTGCTCCAGTATATCTGGTTATCTCCAATAGTTGTGCTAATATTGGTTTAATGCTCCCCACACACCCCAGGCGGGCTCAAGATGGACGGGAAGGTACGGGCACGTCGACGGCTCTTTTCTGCCTCCCTTGGAATGTGTTCTGGAGCCCCTGTCCCTCCTTTAGACCGTGAGGTTTATCTATCTAATTACTTGATCGGTTTTTAAGCTCCAAAACGGTTATCTTTTGGGTTATTCCCGTATTCCCGGTTCGATATCGATCGAGGTGCTCCCCCCCCCGGTTGTCGGACATATCAGGGCTACGTCTCGGACCCGGGTGTCTGGTCGCCTGACAGTCTCGCGTG
>NC_064877.1:12567500-12587500 GCF_943734665.1 Anopheles aquasalis
ATACCGATGTGTCGCGGTTTTTCACTCGAATCGCTTATGAACCAAGCGAATGCGGAGTAGGCCATGCAGTCGCACGAATTTTCAAATCGCGTAGAGGCACTTCAACCCCTCCTTCTGCTTCTGGTGTCGTTGGAAGTGGAAAATTGAATTTCCCTCCTAAGCCCAGGCCAGTCCAGTGTCGCGGTCACGCTCCTGTCGTGAATCTAGGTTTTACGATGCTGAGAAAACGGGCGTGTGGGCGAGCGCGCGAAAAGTTTTTCAATTTCCCCTTATTTTGGGTTCTGGTGGCCGGAATGAAAAGACCCGGAACGCGAACCCGCGAACTTTTCCGACATTGTTTAGTGGCTTCTTGTGGTTGTGGAGTGTCCGCACTTCCCTTGTTTCTTTTCGTGTTCTTCAAATTGGAGAATGTCCGCTCGGAGAATGTCCGGCTTAATCACAAACCGAGGCCATAAATCGTTGTGCCACGGAAACACACAACAGACAACAAGTGAGAGTGTGCCCGTGCGTCCAAAGAGCGTCAGGTGACGGAACCGAACGATGGCCGAACGTCCACAAGAAGGTCCCTGCGCTCCTGTCACCCTGTCCTTGGACTGCAGGCGGGCACGCACGCAAAAGGATGTGATTAACATTCCGCCCAGACGCACCGGATCACCGGACAAGCGCGTTTTCGCTTTTCAGCAGAACCGTCATCGACGTCGACGACGCTTTCCCACCGATTCCTCGCTGGCTGGGAAGCGCGTGGGACAAACGCTCACACCCGGGCCTCACGACGAAACACCGAAAGTTTGCAAATGAAGCTGTAAAATATGCTGCCATTCCTGTGCCACTCCTCCACACGTTCCGGGGTCCGAAGCGCACCCGAGAAGCAACTCCCACAGACATGGCAGCACTGTAGCAACCAACTACCCGTGTTACCAGTGGAGAGTCGATGCATTTTGTATTTTCAATGCATAAATTTGCAATTCCATTTGTGACCCTTCTTCCCGTCGTGCGTGCGTCTGACTGTGACTGTGAGTGTCACTGGAGTTACTGAAGCTCCAAAGGTGTTCGAGGGGAATCGTCGATTCATCTTCATCTTCCGCTTGGGATCTCTTCTCACCGTCGTAGACATGCGAAGGGAAGCTCTCGGCAGTTCTGGAGACCACGGATGACGAAGACGACGATGCAGGCCAGGTTTATTTGTCTCCAAATGGACCCAGACACACTGGCCAGTGGAGAACGATAAGAAGAAGAAGAAGAAGGTTATGTACATGCGGGACTGGGAGGGGAGGGAGAGAGTGCCTATGCCATGGTTTAACGCGTCCAGGTGGCCTTGGGGGCAACATACACACTCCTGTGCCCTCTCTGTGCGCGGTCTGCGGAGACACTGTGTTCGAATGAAGTTTATTGCATTCTCCGTTGCACCTTGACCGACCATCCGGTACGGTGGTAGGTCTGGTTGAAGCTGCTGCTCATCGTTGCCGACGTCCGAATTGGGCACTCGCAACTCCCCAACCTCCCACAACAACAACATTCGTTATGCATTAGTCCCATTAGTCTCGCTTCTTCGTCAGGCACTGCCAGCCCTGAAGGCGCCTCCGTCGTTCGTCGTTCGACGACGTCGGTGTCGAGCAGACAGCGGGGCGAGCGAGTGCCCCGGGAGTAGTAGTCAGCTCCAAGGTTGGAGGTCGGTTTTAAAGTGACCAGGGAGACCAGGAAGACCAGTGGTGGTGGTGTCCTCCACTGTCTGCTCCCCGGAAATGGGTTCGAAATTAATGTCCAACCCAAGTACCCGGTACACACGCCTCCAACGGCTATGGCTGCAGGCGGTGCAGTGGAGAGGTGCTAAACATTGCTTATGCTTTATCTTCCTGCAACTGGCCGGTGAACTGGAGCAGCACGGTTGTGACGACGACGACAACGAGCGTCCGCGTCACCCTTCTTCTGTTCCTCGTGCTGCCGGGTCCTCGGACCTGTGACTGGTATCTGCATAAAGGTCGGCCGAGATACAGAACGCCCCGTGCGCCGTGGTGCTGCATCAGATCAGAGGTCCATGGACCATGCTGCGGGCCGGCATTGCGTTCGGACAGCGAATTGACAGGCCTTTTAGATATCCCCGGTTCCCCGGAAAGGAAGAGGAAGCAGAAGGAAGACCGGTGGGAGGTCAAGAGAGCTTTGCAATCAAGCGTAGAAATTGTCACTGATATAATAACATCACACCGGCCAAGGTGGAAGGGTGTTGCGGTCAATTATTACCCCAAAACGAACATCGAACCAAATGCCATGTTCGGCTGTGATTGCAACATCGATCGTAATTCACAACAACAACCACCGTGCGGGCTCTTTAGAGGAGGAGAAGTGGAAGGCCGGGAAGGATGGATTGGCATATGTTTTGTTGTGGGCAAAAGAGGCTTAACAGCAACAACTGGCAACTACGAGCCAATCGGTTTTAATCAGTTTCGTCTCACGGGACACAGGAGGCTGTGCGGTTGCGGCTGATGCTGCTGTCACTTCTCCGGACCACTCTCGGACTCGACTCCGGCTTCGGCTCCGGCCGATAACCGAAAAACTGTCAAACAAACACCCCAAAAACCGATTACCGGTCCAGGGTAGAGGTAAAGTTAATTAACGCTTGTGAGATTGAACTCCTTCTCAAACGGGGAGCTTGATGGTGCTGCTCATTATTAAAATGACGTTCGCTAGGATGCAATTCAAAGTATGTTAAGATGAGCATCTACCATCCGCCAGTAGATAGTAAGTGGTTCGACACTTTCGCGCCTATTTATCGCCATTCCATCGACGGCATTCCAGCGGCAGTGACTTGATCGAAGAAGGTGCAACCTCAGCGATGCAAAACCGATGAGAGAGAGTGAGGAAAGGAAGCAAATGAGATGAGATGATGGCCGGTACGCATCAGCGTGCTCCCATGCCACCAAATTCCATCATGGCCGTTCCGTTCCTGCTGCTGCTGCTGCTGCTGGACACAACGTTGATTGGAAATGGAATTGGGAAAATCGGTTGCAGTGCGTGTGCGTTGCGCTGTTTACAGAAACATCGTTGCAATCCGATAAACTCATTAAACCCTCCCGCCCCCTTTCACCCCTTGGTTTGACATGCTATTGCATTACCCAGCGCTATGACCGGATGGCGTATTGATGAGGAGTGCGGAGTGTAGCTCTTCGATCTTTCTCTCTCTCTCTCTCTCACTCTCTCTCGGCTCGACGTGGATCATCGCTTTCAAGGCCGGTCCCTCTATCAAACGCTCAATTTGCATCTCCCCACCCGGCAGAGTGCACCCCTTTTCACCACCCCCCCCCCCCTTTTTCCCCCGGCACGGCAACCGACGAACCGAATGCACTTCGCAGCCGCCGGGGCAAGGGATTTGTTTGGAATTTGCATATTCACCGTGCCATGGCGAGAGGGAGGGGGCAGGTCAGTTGGCGCTCGGCCCCGGCAATGGGGAGCCATCATCTGGCCCTCTCACTCATGCTCTCTCTCTCTTGCTCTCTCTGCTGAAGCAACAAACAGCGCGAGATGCGAGATCGAAGGCGTCACCTTCGATCGGGGCTCGCTGCTTTCTTGCGCAAAGTGCTTCTCTGCGCCAGGAAATTGGTTTCCTTCGGCATCGGGCCCCCTCTCCTTTCCTCTGGTGCAACATGGTGCAACACGATGGCGTGGCCGATTCGACCGAGATTCCGATCTCGCGCGAAACAACCTCCGAAACAAGCGCCATTATGGTTGTTTCCCTTTTGCAGCACCAGCAGCAGCAGCAGCAGCATCAGATGATGATGATGATGGTGATGAGGATGAGGATGCAGTGCGATGCAGGCTGACGCGAGTGTGCGTTTCGTTCGTCGCTGCTGGTGCATGCATTGCAACACGTGTGCATCAGGTGGTAACGGGGGGCCACGAGGTGCATACGATGGTGGAAGAAGGCCCTCTCGTCGTCGTCGTCGTCGTCGCGAAGGAGGCCATGGCAGGCAGGCAGGCAGGCAGCGAACGTTGTGCGAAATCGAATCGAAGCAACCTGCCACCGAGCGAACGAGCGAGCGAGGCAGAGTGAGAGAGAGAGCGCGAGAGAGTGGCGTTTCGTTCGCTCGGTGCGTGGTATGGGTTGAATTCCTTTCGATTACACACCCGATGGCCCCTCAGTCCCACCGTGCCAGCACCGTGTGTTAAATGCCATGCCATGGCTCCAATGCGCCGGCAACAGCAGCAGCACCACGAGTAGAAGCAAGACACACGATGAATGCACCAAGGAAAGGGTGGGGGGGGGGGGAGATCCACGGACACGACACGACAACCCGATGTGCGCGATGCCCGCTGGATGGATGGATGGTCACTTGCCTCCGCCCAGCTCCAGCTCCAACTCCAGCATCATCATCATCAGCTCCACCGAGCTATATGTGGCTCGAAGGAGCTCGAAGGAGAATGGAGCTCGAGTTGGCATTGCTGGACGCCATTTTGCGCGGCGCTGGCGCTGCAGCCGCAGCCAACACGACGAGCAAAATGGTTATTTCCATGCGCGAAATGTGTGCTGTCCCTGTCTCGTTCTTTCTGCCTCGTCTGTCTGTGACTGTCCCTGTCTTTCACTGCTCGTCTGCGTCTCCACAGTTCACGCTCCAGCAGCCGTCTCGAGATGATCCGACAAACACTGGCAACAGCAGAAGAAGAAGAAGAAGAAGAAGAAGAAGAAGAAGAAGATGCTGCGGACAGCTCGGTGCCATGGACCGGGAACGACGATTGATTTGCCCACCCCGGGGCGGGACTCGGACCGACATCGTCCTAGTCGTCGTCGTCATCGTCGTCGCGGATACAGGAAATGGGTGCCCGGATTTCCGGAGTCCCCATGGCCGGCCCAGGAGTCGCCATTTTATCGTCAAACGCGGTCACACGCGGTGCTGAAGTTGCTCAGTCACCACCCATTCGCTAGCCGTTCGCCGCGTGTACTTGACCGGAACCCGGAATGATTTGGAGAGTCCTGGACTCCGGAGCGCACGTGGCAGCATCTAGGGCGCCACCGACAGCAGCAGACGACCAGCAGTGTTGACTGGCTTCCAACAAACCAGTCCCAACGTTCTTTTTCAGAATGCTCTAGTACGGCCAGGGATATAACCATTTGAGGTTAGGTTACGTCAGCCCAAATCCGGAACATTTGAGGACGTTCTCCAGCTGCACTTTTGGTGGCGCCCAGGCCAGCCAGCTACCAGTCGCTCGTTCATTTCCTGTCTTTCAATTATATTAAATAACTTTTCACTTTGGAACGGAAGCTTGGTGTCGAAAATGGCTGGAACCCCGGACGGACGGGGAGTTGTTGTTGTTTTTCAGACCATTTCCTGGCCCCGGGGATTGTGGTGGTTTCAGGATTCTCAGCTGCTGCTGCTGCTGGCGCTGCTGTTATGGCGCAGATCTAGCAGTAACCAGATGAAGATGGTCTCCAATTCTGTCTCTCTGTTTTCCCACCCTCCAAATCCCTGTTCCATTCCAACTGGAAACTACAGAATCCGTGAAACAGGTGGGACAAACACGGCCAAGCCAGAGGATGGAACGGATCGCGCGACGAGGCTCCGTATGACACATCGTGACAGTCCTAGGCTATCGGGTATAGGATTCCGGGGGATTCGCCCTTCACATCGGCCCATACATCGATTGTGTCCCGGGGAAACCCAAGAACATACACATGTGGCCAACATACATCGATCCTTCGTACGCCGAATTCTCTCTTGGCTCAAGGATTACGAGGATTTCGCTCTGATGCGCTGCGAGCTGCGAGCGAGGCCAACTGCGATCCGGGGTACCCTACAAAAATAGCCGCGGCCCAGGAGAAAGTGGCAACGCGACGGAAAGCATTCCTGTTTTTCCATTTTCCCAACTTTATCCCTCGGACTGCAGAGGGGCCCTGTTTGTCGTTGATGAGAAACACACTTCGTGCCGTGCCGTGCTGTGGTGGCTGCCTCAATGGCTGGTAGATGTAATGTTGCCTTTTTCCTCGAGTTTTTCCTCCATTGCTCTCCCTCTGTGTTTGTGTCTCGACATCTCCCACACCGCATTCTCCGGCCTCGCCTCCTTCTGTTATTTGATCCGGTACGTCACCAGTTTGATTTATTACATACTGATTATTGTCGCGGGTGTGCCGTGCCTCGTGACGGCTAAAATCCACGGCAATCCACCACCGGGGGCCCCGAGACCGAGCGGCAGCACCAGTCTTTTGGGACATTTCTCCCAGGGAAAGTGCCACAGGGAGCGAAAGCGAGGGCGCAGTGAACCGAAAATGGTTCTGGTGCTGCTGCTGCCTTTGCAGGAGCGGCGACGACGACGACGACGACGACGACGATTGCTTAAGTTTTGAACAAAAATGCGCTCCAAGAAGAAAAGTATTTTAATTAGACTTCGGTCAGACAAGGGCAGCCAGTGGAACGCTGGCTGGAACGAGAGAATGGTTGGCTCGGAAATTGTTTATGCAGCAGCGCAGCGCATCTTGGCGGGAGGCTTTTATCATAATAGAACGACGCCACCGAAGGTTTGTGTTTTTGTTGGAAACCCTGGCGCGGGTGAAAGTTGTCAGCCGTCTATTTTCAGTCATGCCCCCTCTTCGTTCCTGGCGCGTTCGGCGCTCCAGTGAACAGTGACAACAGCTCCTTGTTGCTACAATTGAATGGTGCAGAAGATGTTGAAGTAGCGAGTGCCCTGGATGGAGCTGCTCGCTTTAGATTTGGATTCAAACTAAAGAACACCGTTCCACAGTGTTCCTAAGCGGTTCCAGAGATGTTCTAGGACCGCTTGAATCCCAATCCATCACTTGCAAGGTGCCTGGTCGGCTGCTGAGTTCACTTTATGGAGTGTAAATCTATGGTGTCCAATTTTTATGACCCCGTCCAGGGTGATAGATTGCTTAAAGATTGAGCCCAATGGTTCGGTGCGGACATCCCCTTCTTCTGCTTCATCTTCTTCTTCTTCTTGTAGACAACGAACGAATGAACGAGCGAGTAGAGCGTTAAACCATTTGGAGTGACAATAATGACGTGGCATGTTGTTGCTGTTCGGGTAGGAAACATGCGTTATTAAGCATCGAGAGGGACGAGCCATGAGATGACACTTTCATCCTGTTCCTCACTGACGACGACGACGTTCAGCACGATCGATAATGCTGCGTTAGCAAGGGCAATCCGGAAGCCAGACTCTTGCTAACACTGGCCTGGCACGTGTGTGCTGCGTCTTTAAAGGCGCAGGATAGATGGACCATTGACCACCAGACGAACAAAGAGAGAGCGATTGAACCGTGAACTTCATGGGACCCCGAAATTCTCATTCCCAACATTTCGACATTCCCCACATTTCGACATTCCCCAAACCAGCCTTTAAAGTTAAGGGGCTTAGGTATTTAATGTTGTTTGTGACACATATTTGTAACATTTTTCCCCGAATGCTGATTCTTTGAAGAATATTGTGTGAAAGTTTTGGATCAATCGAAGCAAAACTGACAAAGTTATAAATTTTTGAACGCGGCTACGATGGGCACCGAATCAAAAGACTTGCCCCTTAAGACCTAAGCGACGAACCCGGTTTGATCATAGTGTGGTCACTTTTGCAGCTTAAAAAATTTGCCAAAAATTGAAAAATTGAAAATTTAACAAACGGAATCGACGGGGCTGTCCTGGATAAACTTATAATCTATCAAAAGAATATTAGTTTTTTTTTTCTGAAGTCCCATCACGCAGCTACTGCCCATCGTAGCCCTTTTCGCAGACGCACCTTCATAAATTGGATGCCATGGATGAAGTTTTAAATAAATCTTCCCCAAAAAAGAACTAAATATTCTTGAAAATTTGTAGTTTAATATGCCAATCAGTTGAAAAAGTAAAGTTGAATGGTTTCTTCATAAAAAATCGCCAAAAAATGCCCTTTTTTGTTCAGAAATTACGCAAAGCTCCCCCTTAAAGCCATCTCTACACCGAAATGGACATCGCCTTCCCTCCCTAGAACTGACCAGAGACGGAAGCATCAGAGGATAGTGTGGTCCTTTCCAATCGCCTATCTGCATCCGCCCAACGACGCCGACGATGGACCACCAAAAACCGAAACCGAAGAAAGCATTTAATGTCCTGCGCTCCATGTTGGGCTGGCCAGCCAGCGGCCATTGAACACTGAACAAGAACCCAGTGTCCAGGCAGGCTCTCGCTGGAGTCGTGCCAAAAAAGGGATCCCAAAGGGACGCCGCCAGCGAACCGTCTCCGGAACAACTTTCTCGGTTCGGTTCTTGGCGGCATTGATCAATCGCCGAACCAGACGAGCATCTCGTTATCCAAAGGGGCCGTAGATGCATCTTTTGGGGATTCGGCTTTTGGTCCTTTTGGTTGGTCGAGTTTGCCTTGGGACCCAAATCGTCGTCATCAACATCATCATTAGCGAGATTGTCCATTAGGAACGAAGTCACTGGGAATCGTTCTGGGATGCAACCAGGACCTAAAGAGTATCGTAACTGTCCCCAATTCATGTGGTTCATTCCGCTTTTGAAACAAGGAAAATCTTCCCAAAAAATAACCTCGAGGAAGGACCAAAAATGTCGCTTTCCATGGAATCAAACTGACAACTCCCGCTCCATTCTCCGGCCGGGGACCGACCGACGTTGGGTTATGCAAATCTATGCGTTTTTCGATTTCGGTGGCCACGCACTCGTACTCAGCGCCGCGGTATCCTCGCATCGGATCGCATCGCAGAGAATGGCTTTCTTATCTGATGACGTTTTTCATGAATATCTGATTGTCTTATAATTGTGTGTCATTCGCTGCGAGATGAATGTGTTCCATGTGTCCAACGCGTGAGGGGGGACACGTACACAATTTGTTTGAATAAATCATTTGTCCCAAAAAAAAAATGCCGCACAAAAAAGGCTTTTCCACCCGGAGAGCTGAAACTTTCTTTCCGAAATTTTTCTTTATCCTCAGTTGGCGTAGAACTTAAATCTCGCAAAGCGAGGCTTCTTCAAGAGAAGCATTCCCTCAGAGAGCCCCACGAGGTAAAGGGCTCCACCCTAATCTCATCCCTTAGTGGCCCGCCACCAGATGGAACACATAAATCCAAATCAAATATAAGTGGCAAGTGGCCATCGGTGCGTCAGCCAGCCCGGAGTGCTGTTGCTGTTGTAAGTTTTCATTAACAACGGACCGAACTCGGACTCCATCCCATAAAGCCTCCAGCATCACCGACGCAAGGCGCTAGACGAGGGACGAGCGCCGATGATTAAGGCCCAAAATGGTACACTAAACTGGTCCACTGGTGCGGGGGCCAGTCCCCGGGTACCGCCATCACTGCCGATGCTAAATGATTTACGGCCAAACGGCGAGGGGTTGATAATGAAAATGATTGAGATTTTGCGCTGGCCCCCAGCAAAGGAAAAGCACCAAGCAGCAGCAGCAGCAGTAGTGACCACTTCAGCATCAACAACAAACCAAACAACAAATCTTGGCGCTTGTTTTTGCCAAATCGAATGCTTTCTCCCGGACCAGGCGTTCCTCCCCCCGCGTGGACCACGTGGAAAAACCCCCATTTTGTTGTTGGCACAAACAAGGCACAAACTTTTGCCACAGGAAAAACTTCATCCCGGGCTGTGGTGCTGGCGATGCTTAATTACATTTCGGGAGCACTTGAGATGGCTGGCCACTCCTTGGCTGCTGCTGCTGCTGCTGGAACGGAAGCATTTCAATAACGCCGTCGTGAAACAATGGCACTCCGAACGGCATGTCGCGCGGGCTGGCCCCCGGTGACTGATGGTCTGGTGGTAATCGATTTCGTCGTCATTGCCACCCTCGACCCTTCGACGACCACCACGTGGTGCGCGTGTGGTCGGTCAAAAGAGGAAGAAGGTGTCAGGTTCGTCAGGCAGGCAGGCAGGCCGGCAGCAGCTGAACCGTGCTTCCATTTCCCTGTTACGGGAAAAACAAGGGGACGGAAAACTGAATCTACTCCCTCGTTTTCTTGGTCGTCGGTCGCACCCTAGTCTCCCGTGGGACTGTCGCGCGCAAAGGAAGAAGGGCGAAGGCACTCAGCTTCCGGAGCGCTGGAAAAGCGTATCCCTTCTCCCACTCCCCCTCTCTCTACCCTGTCTTTCTGGCTGGTAATTGGCGTCAATTTACTCTTCGCACCGTGTTCTACCAAACAAAAATAAAAATAATAAAGATAGCATAACGCAGCACAACGCAGCGCAGCGCGGGGTGTTGTTGGTGGCGACGAGGAGCGGTGCCGCAGGAGCGGTAGCAGACGTTGCCACTTGGCCGTGATGGCCACAAGCCCGGGGGAATGAAGGGTGGCTGGCCGGGATGGCTGGGATTTTTCCGGACCAACGGAACACATACACGCATTCGGCAACCGACGAGGGGGGGGAGAAGAACCAAACAACCATTAAAGGGGGAAGCTGCTAGTGCCTCCGTGGTACTACGATGCTGCTGCTGCTACATTTGATTGGGATCGCAGCTTGGCGGCTCTAGTAGCTCTAGAGAGTAGCACCCGCAACACACCAGGGGGATTTGTCTTCATTCTTCCTTTTCCTCCGTGCGCTGTTGCTGCTGTTGATGAGGCGAAGGGTCGCCAGGCCGCGCAATACCGGAACACAGCGCAAGCTGGAACGCATTAAAACGCTGGGAACCCGCTGTTGGCACCCGGTGAAGGAGGTGGTGGTGTTGAAGAGTGGCTCGAATAGGAAAATATTGTTTTTCCGTGTTTTCTTTTAGAAGAAAAGTTAAGTGTGGGCGCACGGAACGGTGCGCATTACCATTCAGCAGCAGCAGCAGCAACAATCAACAGGAACAGGAGCTTCATGAATGAATATGGTGGCACGTGAGGATATCGGGCCTTTTTTCCTTTTTTTTTGTGCGGTTTCTAGTGGACACCTGACTTCCGGAAGAATATCAATTGAAACACGAAACGTAACAAAGCAACCATTGGAAGTGCTGCAAAAATGTGAAAATCGGTTACAACCGGTTTGCTGTGACAGGATGGCCCGATTTATCACTCAAAATAAGTGATCGAAGTGAGACCACACGTGCATTTGCATGCCCGAGCTGGAAATTCCTTGTGGGATTACTACTTTTTCTTCACTTCCTCCCAGTGTGGCGTGCGTTCTAATGCGCCACAGGATGTCGGTTTGAAGGTGTCGTCACAACTGTGCAACGGTGGCCCACAAGGTATATTCCCCTGAGGGAAACTGTGGTGTGGTTTGAGGGGAAAAGGGAACAGTAGGTGGAGGACGATAATGGAAAATTTTCTTTTCCTCCACACAAATGGCATCACAACGGAGAGGGTCGACCACGACGACGACTACGGAGACGGGAGCGGCCCCGGGAGCTAGTGCGATCATATTTCATAATTTTCATGTTTTCCCCGAGCCCGTGCTCCGTGGGCGCGTGAAGAAAGGCAAACAGGGGAGCGGAACTAAGGCCCAACACGACTGGGCTCGAGGTGAATGTTGGAAATGAAAACATCAGGACGATAGCGACGACGACGACGACGACGACGAAAGGAAATGGAACGATGATGGAATGGAAAAGAATGGTTCTAATGGGAAATGCGGCTTGCGCTGGCGCGTCTAGCATCAGTTCGGTTCCTTGGTAGTGTTCACATCGCCCCCGATTCGAGGCCGGTTGGCCAGCACCAATGGTCCGGAACCGAGTGTGTGCTACGCCTTGCGGTGCGAGTGTCTCTATTTGCCTTTAGTCGACCACGAGGGAGTTCACGGGGAAAGGCCTGGGGAGACGGGCACGAAAGAAAGTAACGAGTATTTGCTGTGGAATGCATGGCACAAAAATGGCGTACGGAAGGTGACGCGGAAACGACGTTCCTCGTTCCCGGTCGATCGGTCGGTGAGTAAATTGGAAACATGTCACATGGATCGCAGGGGTGGAAAAGAGGAGGAACAGGAAGGGGGCCTCAGGGACCTTCCCTTCTCGACTCACGCACGGATCGACTCGTAATGGTGATTGGAGTGTGCGCCCAGCGTTCTAATGATTTCCAGCCAGCAATCCATCCAACAAACTCATCGCTCCCAGTTGCACGGAACCGAATCGAACCGAAGAGCGAAGGTGCGTGCGTGCACGGGATGAATTCCATCCCACGATAAGGGACACCACGAGCAAGGGGAGCGAATGTTGCATGCACTACAAACACCATGGTGGGCTTATGATTGGCATGATTATTGTTATTAATTCCAGAGTGATTTAAGCGCGCTGTTTTCGGGGTTATAATTAGCGTTAATCACAATATTGGACGTCATCCTAGGACGACGTCGATCCGGGGCGTCGAAGCCTCGCCCTCGCAGCAGCAGCAGCATCCACGTGGACTAAACAGCGCTAGGGGCTGCTCCTCCTCCGTTCTGCGTCCTAGACGTGCGTAGCATAAATATGCTGCAAATTATGACATTCGCATGCTGCGGAGATGGAGGCGTGAGGAGACGGCCAAACATCCCTGAAGGCCCCGAGGCGACCACTTCCCACCAAGCGTCCGAACCACGGTCGTAGCGGAACGAATCGTGGGAGAATCAACAGCAGGAGTAGCAGAGTACCACGGTGACCACTTGTTCCATCTGCAACAACCTGGACCATGATTCCTCCTTCCAGTTGGAATTAAACTCCGGAACCACCTGATTGCCGTAGCGCGACAACTGAAAGTCCTTCGTCCTGCTGTGCTCCAAAAACCTCTCCCCGGGAACGGAATATTAAGGAATTCCGAAACGGAAATTCGATAATTGCTCGGTAATTCAGTTCTGCCACTGATGGCCAGCAACAGCAGCAGCATCCACGCGCTGCACGCTGGATGAATATTAAAACAGAAACAGGGTCCCGGGATTCGGGAACTCTCGAACTGTGAAAAGGAGAAGCGCCCGAGATCCCTGGGAGGAAATATTGAATCGTGGTTTACCGAGTTTGGGCCGCACAGTTTATGTGATTTAGCGAAGTGGTTCTCGGAACTTGCTTCTCGCTCTCTCTCTCTCTCTCCCCCTTTCGCTGGTCAGGTCCGGTGAAGTTGGTAATCGAATTTAGCGAATCGCTTGCTGCTCCGGAGCACCCCGAGAGGGTAAGTAAGTTATTGGCATCCGGGGGACCACCAGTACTCCCAGTCCGAGCCGTGAAGACCAGTCTACTCGGCCTTACGGAATCGCATTAAGATGATCACCTTCGGTAGCGACAGAACAGACAGACGACTCTGGTCCGGTTCAGGAAGAGTTGTTGTCTAGCGTAGTTCGGACTCGGGAGAAACTTATTGCCGATTGCACTCCTTGTGTCCCTGGCCATGGACTGGATGGATGACTATTGGTGTTGTCGATACACAGCCTTTCTCTCTCTCTCTCTCCCTGTCTCACTCATTTGCCTTGGCATCCACCTCCATAACTTTCGAAGCAGAACATAACCTCAATCTTCAAGATATGTGTTTCTGGCACTCGAGTATCTATTGCTGCATGTTCAGAGAGTTCTCCCTAGGTCACGGTAACATGTTGACAAGAAGTCGCAACCAAAGGTTCCCGGAGCCACACAAAGGTCCACTCGCACTCTCTCTCTCTCTCTCTGGGGAGCGAGGACATATTGATTCATGGACCGGATGGTGGATGTTTCGGAGACATCTCGACCACCTAGGACTAGCGGTCCCTGGAGGAAACGATCAACACGGGGACTACGAAACATCGAAATATCGCTTCACTGGGAGGGCCGGGACCACACTATACTGGACAGTTTAATGACATTTCGCTTGCCCCTCGTGGCATCCCGCCGTTTGACTCCAAATACCGAGTCCGAGAATCGGAGGATGTTCTACAACGTCTGTAACCTTCACCCACCGGTAGTTTCCATCCTGTCCGGTGATCAATTATGTATCCTCCTCCACTGGCCCCCTATTCTCTTACCCCTTATTGGCGGAAAGGATGAAATCAAGATGGTCCTGAGGTCCTGGGGACAGGATGGTTTTAGGAAGGTGGTTTCGCGACCGCGAGGAAATTAATGATGTTTTTGTCTCCTCGCTCGATCGATCGCGCCGTATGGGCGGTACTGTCGCCTTCACTCGCCCTCTCTTTCTCTTCCCCTAGACAGCCGCCCCTAGAAGCGAGAAGAAAGCCAACACTCAAAGAGCGGTTCCTAATCGAATTGGACCGCTGGTTTGCTGGTGCCGGTGGCTGCTGCTGGGCGATCGATTTATCATTTATGCCCCGCAGTTGTCCAAATGATCATTGTGTGCCCGAGGTGCGCCCGGTATCATGCTCACCGTTGCAACGTTCCCTCTTTCCTGGCCACCTCGTCTCCCAAAAACTGGTCCACGGTTCCATTGTGTACTCGAGGCGGCACTGGCATTGAGTTTCAGCAGCCCAACTGTGGTGCCTTCCCGGGTGGAAAGTGCAATTTTATGCTCGAAAAACGACGATCTTCATCCTTCCTACCACCTCTCCTCTCTCTCTCTCTCCCTCTCTTCCCTGGGCAAGTGACATCGAAACTCTTGGTGCGCAGAGGGCACAGAGGATACTCTTTGAACTTGTGCGCCAAGGGTATCAGCTCATAACGAGCCCCGCCGCTGGTGTCTGGTGCACCCAAAAGGGCCAGATCGTCGCGTGCACATCGGTGGTGCATCCAGCGAACGGAGAAGGGAGAATATTCTGGATTCGTTTACCGGTCTCCTTTTTTTTTTGGTTTTCAAGGATCCCTCACCATGATCCGAAGAAATCCAAAACCACCGGCGTGGTGACGTGGTGCTGGCCAAATTTTCGGACCAAACGCATAAAGTGCAGTGCCTGGTGCCTGGTGTGTGTGCACACGCATGGATGCAATTTTGTGGGAAGCAGACCTTTAACCAGCAGAGAGTAACCGAACACCGGGTGCCACGCGACAACGCGCCACGGAGCGATACCACGGAGCGAGCGAGTTAATGTTCCGGAGGATGGTGATGGGCCTTTAAGAATGGTTCTATGGTTTTTGCCTGCCTGCTCCACTCCACCAGGTCCAGGTTTCGCACATCGGAAAGCTGATCCCCCCGGGGGGAAGGGGTGGCCCGGGGGCAAACAGTGTTGCATTACCGCTTAGCTCTTTCGGTATTGCCGGATTTCATGATCATGATCCTCAATGGTTGGTAATTGCAAGCGGGCAAGCGCGTGCCCTGTCATTCATTGCCACGGTTCGTTCGTTGGACACTTGACCTCCCGGCCAGCCCCCCGGGAGAAGCGCGTGTCACGAGTGAAGTGATTAACGAGTGGCTAACCGCCAACAAGAACCCGCCAAGAACAACCGGGAACAAGATGAGGCCAAACCACAGAAGGAGAAGCAGCCCCCCCCCCCCCCCCCCCCCCTGGTAAAACACCAGCAGGCTCAGTGGGCCTGGGGTGGACCAACCGGGAAAGGGTCCGGGAACGCGCAGACCGAGGCACAGTGAGTCCGGCAGTGAGCCATAAAGCCCTAACCAGCACGTAAACAAACCATTTAGTCCATTGGATGAGAAGATGCGAGTCATAAAAATGAAAAAAGGAAAAGGGAAAAAACCAACAACAACATCGAAGAAGGCATCGACAGTAAAGCATCATCGGTGTCGGCGTGGGATCTGTATCAGATTTTTGGTGCCATAAAACATGATCCCCCCACCGTGCCAGCGATGCGATGTGATGCGATGCGAGATCTCGGTCTTTATGTGGCCAGCTGCTGCCAGGCTGCTGCCAGTTCCGGAAGGAGAGCGGATTTGTTTGCTTTACGCTCCCGGGGAGTAGGATTTGTACCAACACACCCGTAGTGAGTCATAAAAAGAAACACTCGGAACTCGGCCATATTGGCAGTGGATTGAATTCCGGTGGAAAGTGATTTGACCAAGTAAAGAGCAATACGACCACTGCCGGGAACTCCGGGACGAGTCTGTGTGGGTTGTTGCGGTTTGACGAGGTTCGTAAAACGCAATCCAATCGTGGAAAACAATTAACCTCGGCTGCTACCGGGGGAGCAACACTTGCACTGCGTACATGCGTGCTCTAGGAAGTTATTTTTCTATATATGTTTTTTGTTGGTTTCTGTTTGAATTCATTCTGCAACCCGAGTGCAGTAGAGAAGTAAAAGAGGAGAGTCCTTGGTGCAAGTTACTTGGCAACTGACTTCTCGCTCGCAAACAGAAGGAAGCGGGATGCTTTTTCCCGTTAGAAGGTCCCAAAGTTGTGGTGGTGGTGGTGGCTCCTGCATACACATTGTGATGCCTTCCGAGTGCCTCCGTGTGCCATGTGCCAGCCTCCGTCGAGAAAAACAGAGGCCGGCTTGATAATTGGCTGTAAACTTTATTACTTGTAACGACCCTAAAACAACATCGGGAAGACCAGGGTTGCCGACAGCCGGTACGCAGGTGTCCGCAAGCCCTCTGTCTCTGTCTCTGTCTCTGTTTGTTGTGACCGACCAGAGGCCAGTGCAAACAACACGGCACACGGTCTACGAGGACGACGACTGGATCAATGCACCCGGATAGTCGGCACTTGTTGCTCGAAAGGCCCAAACCGTTGGTCTAGCCGCCAATGCAATGATGCTCCGGAGAGCCTATTGGGCACACCTGCAGCTGCTGCTGCTCCTGGTGCTAGAGACGCACCTTTTCACCGTGTGGCCAAGCGACGACAACGATGACCATCCTCCTCCTCCTCCTCCTCCTCCTCCTGGCCACCTGGAGTACAGTGGACTGGAGTGTGGATCGGAATCGCACGCGCCCGCGCGAATCGTCTCCTGCGGCCGAAAGGAAAACAAACAGAAAGTTCAAAAATAGCCCACGGCAGGCGTGGTACTACCACGGCGGGGCCCCTGCGGCCGTTGGGTTGTAAATTTTATGGCGGTAATCAAACGGTTTCGATTAGTTGCGTTTCAGGAGTGAGGCAGAAATGGTGGTGGGGGTTGTGCTGCGTCATAAAAACCGCCTTCGCACGCGGTGGAGACTGGTGCTGCTGCTGCTGCTGCTGCAAGCCTTTTTAACGCAGGTCACGCGACCCCTTCGGTCGGTGATTATCGATCGAACGTCATCCACGACGAAACGACCGTCAGCATGATGCTGCTCGCACTCGCCGCTGCTGCCGATGATGATGATGATGGTGATGAGGTTGATGATGGAACTAGCAGATAGCGGGCAACATCACCAGCGGACCGAATGCCATAAAGTGACAATGTTTCGTGTAATCGGTTACCGTTTTATGGCGAACCAAATGGTACCCGGGGCCGGGAGATATTAAAAATGAAGCATCCGGTCCCCGGGTCCTTCGTGGTAGTTTTCCCGCCCATCCATACATCGATCAATATGTTTTAAATCCGAACCAACAAGTTGCATCCACATGTACGGCGCGCGACAATGTTAGGATGTTCCTTTTACTTTCGAGGTTTACGTTTCTCTCAATCAGTAACGAGGTGGAATCGAGGAAGTGGTGGAAATGGTCACTAATAATCATCTGAAAACCGGACCGAAAACCGTTAAATATCTGGCAAAACCCCCGTGGTTGCCGTGTGGGCGAACCGTCCTGAAACTCAACTCCATTTTTGTGGAACGAAAACGAACGAACGAACAAACGAACGAGAACGATTTTATGGGGGCTGAAGACGAAGACGAACGGTGCGCTTGTGTGTCCATTGGTTAGCTGCTTCCGGATAACTGTCGCGGCTGATGTTTTGTGTTGATCCTGGTGCTGCTGCTTCGTTGGTGCTGCCTTCTCGCTTAACCACCACGAACCCGAAATGAAACGCGTGCCTTTGGTATGACTTTTTTTTTTATTTTCAACAACAAAACATTTATTTTGTCAAAAAATAGTTTAAATATTAGTTTATAATGTTTTGCTTCATTTTGTTTTGTTTTCAGTTTGTGTTTTTCGCTTCAGTGTGTGTTCTTTTTTTCCATAGACAAAAATACATAATATCATGAGTCGTAAGGGCGCGTGCGGCGAAGAGAGTGTCCTGGCAAACCCTGGAACCTACACCTCCTCTCTCTGTCTCTCTCTCTTGATTCACCGATCGACAAATAAGTTTGTGTTGGCGCGCGCGCGCGCTCGCACGAATAAGCGGGGAATCGATCACATAAGTTAATGAAAAAGAGTTTTTTTTTTCTCATCAAAAATAGAAACTTTACGCACTCTTTACGCAAAACGGAAACAGGTAAACGAACAAAGAGCGTTTTTATATTTAAAAAAAAAAAATAGAAGTCAAATCAAACACGAATCGTCCCTAATTGCATCCTACGGTACTAGAGTACAAACGAATTGAGGAATCCGGTTGGCAAACATATACAAGCGGAAGGGGTTGGTTAGTTGGTTGGTTGGTTGGTTGGTTGGTTTTCCTAGCGACATTTTTCTCGCACGCATTTTCCGCGAAAAGGTAAACAACTAAAAAACAAGGAAGCACATGGAAATCGCCGTTGATCGCCTGTTGGTTTTGTTGTTGTTGTTGTGTTTTCTTTTGCTGCTTTTCCTCTTCCGTTTTCTCTTCGCGACCGCGCGATGGTTTGTGTTTTTTTTTTTTAATATTCATGCTAGCGACTTCGTATGTTGGTTTGTTTTTTTTTTTTTAGTTTAGTTTAGTTTTGTTTCGTTTTGTATTTGTTTTTTTTTCTTGTTTTGCATCATTTTGTTCAGTGTTTTTTTGCTGCTTCTTGTATCTTTTGCCTTTAAGAATACCCTAATACGTAGGAGGTATATGATGGAAAAAATGGTTACGCTACAGGAGATTCCGGATTGAGAGGCCAGTGAGGCGGAAGGGAGGGAGGAAAGGGGAGGCAGCACGAAAACTCTTCCTTCTTCCCGCGCCATGAACCATACAGTGTGGGTAGTGTGAAGTACGGGAATGTAGTGTAGTGTTCCACAGCAGAAGAAATCGTGGAAAAAGGATCCTGGAAGCGAAGCAATCAACCACTGACACCATTGACGCCTCAATTGAACTACTTAAGATGGCGCTGGTGGTTAAGCCAGGGTTGCTTCCTTTCGCGTTAGTGTGGCAAGAATAGGGAATGAGAAGGGAAGGTGGAAGTGGCAGGCATATTCTTTCCTCTGTTTTTGGTTACTTTTGTCCACTACCGATTGTTTGTGGTATTGGTATTCGACGGTTCCCTTCGTTCCTTACTCTGTGGAAGCGCAACAGTGAGCAACAGGTTGTGCGTGCTGTGGGGATTTACTTTAGTCGCTTTTCCTCTCTTTTTGCTCTTGCTCTTGGATTTTAACAGATTCGCCTTATCGCCTACCGCCTTCTGTTGAACATTTTCCTATTTTCCCGTTTCCGCTTTTACACTCGGTTTCCGGTTAGGCATGCCAGCATCATGGTCTGGGGCATGCCCTGTGCGTATACGTTTTGCATTCTTACTCAACTGTTTCACTACCACTAAGATACTGGCATTGTTTGTTTTTTTCTTCCGCATATCAGTTTCTCTTAAGAATTGGCTCTCTCCCTTATCTTCCGAGCACGTGAGTTTTTATGAAACAATTGTTAATTTTCGTTTTAATAATAGTCGTAATCGCAATAAAAAAGAAAAACATAACATTTGCTAAAAGATTTGCCCGTTCGCTCCACATAATTTAGTGTACTCTTACTGCCTTCGTACCTCCTCCTTTCGTACAGTTTACGTATTTTGTGGTTTTTGTGTTCTCCTAGATACCCTAAATAGCTCCTCCTCCGATTACGTATTCCGGTCTTGGCGGTTTGCTTAAGTTAGACGAGCTTGATAAAAGGAAAAACGGACGAAAAAGGGCCTAGCTTCCTCTTCCTAAGCATTAATTAAGTACAATACCCGAACTCGAGTCCTTGAGGCAGTACAGCCATTGCAATTGCACGCGAAATGCATTATGGTTAATCTCCTCGCAACGGTTTAAGCAGGTCCTTGGCTTGTCCTTCTTTAAATAATCGCGAGAATTCAAATGCTAAAACAGACGATGATCGAGAGAGATACAGACCTCCTCACCGACCCTGGTTAAGTGTCGCAGAGCGCGCTCACAACAATCGAGATTCAATATCTGCTGCCCTGTTTGTCCTGCCACAGGAGCTTTTTTGGGAGCGGGGCGTGCTATG
>NC_064877.1:12597500-12602500 GCF_943734665.1 Anopheles aquasalis
GATCTTCCGTGACCATTCCATTCCGACGGTTCAGAGTCCAGCGCGAATGTGCAAAAGCAACAACAACAACAAAAAAAACGTGCCAAACGTGTCCCTCGAGAGCGAGAAAGAGAGCGAGGGGGGGAGCCCGGTTCCAAACGGATCAAGCAGCAAATAACAAGCGTTTCGAAGGGCATCAGGAGTCAATGAGTTTCGCCGCGGAGCGGAGCGCACCCCCCCCCCCCCCTTTTTCCCAATTGGTGGTGTCCTCACTCACAAACGCATTCCACGCAGAATGTGTGTAGCCGGAGGGTTTAATCACCTTCGAGCTTCGTCGAAGGCGATCGTCGTAGGCCTCAGAAGCCCACAGAAAGATGGCCAGCCAACCAGTCGGCCAGGGGAACGTGGAGAAGATGGACAACACGTAAACCGGATTGATGATTCCCAGCGGCCGCGGATGGGACCGAGGAGGATGGCAAGGATCGCGATCTCGCCCCATCGTCTAGAGCCGAGAGGTGGTTTTTTGCGATGCTTCGCGAATCACCGCGTCCCTCGGCAGGACGTCCCAACAGCTGAAGCTCAAGCTGAACAACAACAACAACAAGCGAGGGCAACAACAAAATGGGAGACCGAAGACGATGACGTGGAAACACTAATAATGCTCCGGAGCGCAAGCTTGGGGTGGGGGGGGGGGACGAATGATGCGCCCCCAAAAATGCAAAATGAAACTGCGCCGAGTGGCGAGATCGCGTTTTGCGTTTTCACATAATGGAAATGCTCCCCCCCTTCCACTCTCACACACCGAGAGCGACCGTGGTGTGTGCGTGCAGATCGATTAGTGTGCTGCCGGCGGCCATGGCATGCGATCGGATCGGAACGAATCGCCCAAGCACAGCACCAGCACCAGCAGCAACAACGAACGTCCATTTGCCAGAGTGGAGAAGGCCCTCGGGCCTCGGGCGGTCTGCCATTTTAATACAATTTGAAACAATGTGCTGTGTGGCCACACTGCCGGGGCCCGGTAACGTCCATTTTCGCCTGTTTTATGCGCTCTTTCGCCTCCGATTGGTGGTAGCGACGAGGGCAGCAGCTGAAGACGAGATTCGACGAGTGAGAGAGCGAGAAGTCGACATCAAACACGCCATCATCACACGTGCTGCTGGCCATGGCCAGGGGACCGACCTACAACAGATCGTTTTGGCAGCAAAAAATGTGCTCTTCATCTGGAGTTTGGAATCGATTTAGCACATACGATGGACTGTGGACTAGAGTTCAAGTGAGTGGAGCTTTGTTTCTCATAAAAATAGACCAAAGTCATGCTGTGATGCTCATCAATGCCATCGTCAGGCCGGCTTTGTGGATTCAGAGCAAGAGCAACAGCACCAAAGAGGTCCTCCACTAAAGGCCCTCCAGGCCAGGAAGGACAACAATCATCACGCCGTTTAAACTTCGAATCAAATGCTGCTGCTGCTGCTGCTCCAAGGCATTGACCGCCACAGCGCAACGCATCCCACCACCCGGTGGTGGTGATCAACAATGTCTCCGTGGTCGCGATGCAACGATGCACAGCAAACGCCGCAACACGAACTGATTGTGACCAGCGTGGCATGGCATGGCGTGGCGTGTGTGCACCCTGGTCTGCTCGGGCTGGTAAACCTGTTTTTTTTTGTCCAAACGTTAGAACACACTAACGACCAGCGATGGACAGACACAACCTGGTTCAACCTGGGAGCGCGGACAGAACAGAACAGGACGCGGATGGAGAACTCGAATCGAACCCGAAATGAAATAAATTATTCCTTCGTCGCAGCGTGTTCTTCTTCTTCGATTGGGACGCATAGCGGTTCGCGGTCTCTCTCTCTCTCTCTTTGTCTCCCTCTTTGCTATCTGAGAAAGGTGGCCAGGGAACCGAGTGCCGTGGTCAGCCAAAGGTGGTGACGAAAAAAGACGCAAGGCGCGAGTTCACGGCAAACGGCAAAAAAAAACGAAAACCAAAGAACCGATTCGAGGCCCTGTGTCGTTGTCCACGGCGACCTCTCAAAAGCTGATATCTACTTAAGCGCGCGCCCGGAGAGAACTCGTCCGACTCCTCATCAAAATCCCGTGTGCCAATGCTGTGTCCCTCCAAGCCAGTGCTCATATCTCGTCCGAGTCGAGCATAATATTCAAATACACAGGCAGGCCAGGCACCACCAGGCAGGCAGTGTGGGATCCGATCCGATCTGCTTTCTATACATGTTCCCGCACCGTCGCTGTTGGATCGCTTTTTTTGGGATTTTTTTTTCTTTCTCAGTTCTCTGTTCGGTTGAGGTTCACCTCAACACTCTGGGGACACACTGGGGAATTCTGGGCTGTTTGTGGCGGGGACAAAAAACCCATTACCGCGTTTTCAATATTCCTCTCGGTCTCGGCCGGCTCGAATTTCAAAACCGAAGCCGAATCCATATTTTATGCCCCACGAGAAGCACCTCACCATTCTCTCGCTCTCTCAGTCTTTTTCTCCTTGATGAAGGAGTAAGAGGAAGAGGAGGAAAGGGAGGGAAGCTGTGGCTGAAACCTAATCAATGGAGTCTGTGTTCTTCCTTCTCCAGCTCCCCAAGATATGATGCAGGTCCACGAGGATCTCTGGCAAGTCAAAAGGGTGGTGATGGTGGTGGTCGTTTTGGGATTGGAATTGTTTCTGTGACTTTTTATGTGACGGATGTAACACCGGGACCAACCGGACGCCCAAACTATTCCCCGCAAAAAGGAAGCCCCAGAAGGCGAAAACCATCCGAACATCCTCGGGGATCCTGAGAAGACTACAACAAAAGCACCTTAGGAAGTGCAAAAGGGGAAGAACAAGAGGCAGAGTCTGGCATCTTAAAAAGCAAAAAATATGACTCCAAACACCACCACCGTCGGTCCTGGTTCCCAATTAATTGTCCCCGTGATAGTTTGCACGAATTCAGCCGAGGGTATATACCTGGGTCTGCACCCATCTGGCAGGAACCGGAACGCACACAGATGATGTTTCGCCAAAAGTTATGCGACACTCCTTGCCTCTCTCTACCCCTGTCTTTTTCTCCTCTGTGACAGGTTATGAGTCCAATGGAAAAGGGGGAAAGAAATCATATTCCATATTCTCGGCATTCTTCTCGGCGACGAGGACATTCCCCGAGGCCCCGTGGTCTCTTCTTCTGTTCTCTTCCTCAAGCGAATGAGAGCTGGAATGCGGCCATGCGGTGGAGGCTTCATAAAAGGATACACACGTCGCACGTCGTGTGTCGTGTCGTATGTTTCAGATTTTTATGACATTCCACGCGTCGTGTGCCCGGTGTGTGCGCGCGCGCACTCGTGCATGTCCCCGAAGTGATAATGGACATCGGCTTCTTCGCACCTCGCTCCATGCTCCCCATCTCCACCAGGGCAACACCAGGACGACATCATAAATTCGAAGATTTTATTGATCCTTTTTGGCTCTCTCTCGTTCTCTCGCGCGCCCCATAACGGGAACAAGGTGGCCACTTAATCCTGCAATGCCGTGCCGCGTGGTGGTGGTGCCAAGATGAAGATTCCGACACAGAATTCACATTACGCGGCGCGCACCGGGCTTCACACCATCCAAGCCAGCCTGAGTGTCAGCCTGATGGCTGATGTCACGAGCCCGATGAGGTCGAACGGAGGAGTTTTGTGCGATCCCCAGGGTGTGAGTCTGTCAACTGAAGCAAGAGCACGGGGCTGCCACGGGGCTGTGGCGATTGGAAAACAATTTTTCATCCGTCCTATCGACCGTCTCTCGCCCGGGCTCCAGACAGGCTTGCTGTACATACTGCGGGCGTTCTAGCAAATTGAGCGGTACATCAAAGTGCCATTTGCGTGCCCTGCCGCCGGTCAGCCAGGCAAAGGGCCGCTGTACAAGCCGCTATTAGCTCGGCCATGCGCTGCTATCACCCTGCGCTGCGGCCGCCGCATGCTGTTGTTGTTGTTGTTTTTGTTGGTGGTGATGATGGTGATGATGATGATTATTATTATTATTATTGTTGTTGCAATCAATCATCGGCCCCAATCCAATCCAATCCGCATGTCAAAGCCGACGACGACTGCCGGCTAATCTCGCGATCGCGGCCCCATGTCACGTTGGGATTAAGGAAGGTCGCTGGTCCACTGGCCGAGCCATGTTTCTGCTGCTGCTACTACTGCTGCACCCCTTTCTACCCCCGGCCAACGATTAGATGCACATCGCATCGCACGGAGGCCGCACGACTGATAGCGAGCGCGGAGCGATAATCGCCCCTTCGGTTGTCCTCCCTCGAGATACCGGTTATTACCGTTTCGCCCAACCCCCAGCACAGCCCAGTGTCCAAGGGCCCCGCAAAATGGGGCCCTTTCTGGAGTGTTCTCGCGAAAGCCAAACGGAGCTGCTCTATTACCATCCTATGGCCAATTAGTTGATTAATTGCTGGCCCACTAGAGGTCGTCTTCTTCAAGTCCACCAGCTATTGTTTCTCTTGTGTTCGCGCAATCTCACTGCGCTCATTAGCCCACCGTCTCGCGGTTGCAGTCGAGTGCGCTTTATGGGATAATACGGCGCCGAGCGAAATGTGGGTCATACGTATTATGACCCCAGAGCGAGAACTCCGATGTTGGAGCAAAGGATTAGAACGTAGCAAACGTCCAACAATCGCGATCTACAATGGTTCGCGTGGGGGTTCTTCTATTTCTAATTTATGAGCCCACCTCCTAGGGGAAGCCGGTGAAGAACCATCGTCCGGGTTGGTACAAATTAGTCCGCTCAACGCAGTGACTCCAAAGAAACAATCCAACAACGAGAATGCCAAAAATGAAGGACACGTCAAACACTGGACCGGAATGGAGTTTTACTCCCCAGAAAGAAAAGACGAAGAAGGGACGCAGAAGGGACGCAGAGTGACTAGGCATCTCCTCTCTTCTCTTCCATCGCCATCCTCTGTGTGGTCATTAAAATGATAATGAATTGTAGCCAAACAGATTAGTAGCACGAATTTGTTGCACACAGTTAA
>NC_064877.1:12622500-12627500 GCF_943734665.1 Anopheles aquasalis
TGAGTGGGCAAAAGGCACTGCGGCTGTGGTGGCTTCTGGAGCGCGAGTAAGACCCCCGCTAGACCCAGAGCCAGACGTTCCCGGTGTGCCCGCGTCGCTGTGTGTTATTAGTGTCCATGTCGAATGTTTAGTAGAGATAAACAGACCGACGACGACGACGACGACGACGTCGACGACCGATCGACGTTGCTGCACCGTGCAGTACCTTGAGAGGGGGGCGATTGCTCAGATTGCGGCAAGCGAGACGCTGGCTGCACAGAGAGTAAACAACGGAACGGAGCGGGAAAAAAGCGGAGAAGAAGAAAAACCCAACAGAGGCAAATGGTTAACCACCATCAACCACTTCATCACATTGCAACCAGGAGGGTCTGCTGCTGCTGCTGCTGCTGCTGTATGTTTAGTGCAGCTTAACCACCCTCATTTAGTATACGATGCAGTAGCAGCACCACCAGCAGCAGCAGCAGCAACTAAGGCCATGGCGACCTCAAATGATTTGCCTGCGGCCGCTCTGCGTTCTCCTTCTTTTTCTCCAGACCAGACGACGACGACGACGACGCCAGCCGTACGTAAATATTTTGATAATGTCACTAAATATTGTACAGCATCCCCCTGGACCGTCTCTTACCACAAATGCCCTTTTTCCTTCCTCTAGCGGCCCCTAGAAAGATTGTTTATGTAATTGGTGGTGCGCGCGCCAGACCACAAGAGAGAGAGAGAGAGAGAGAGAGAGCGAGAGCGAGTGTGAGTCTGCTGGCGACCGGATGAGCTGGCGACCGATATATTGTTTGGCGAGCAATCAAGCGTCTATGCAAGCAGTGTAGGAGGTAGCGATGGTGCCTGGCGCACATTTTGCTAAATCCATCCAAAAGTGCATTTCCGCCCTCGAAGGCGTCCCGCTCCTCTTGAGGCAGACGAGAGGCGAGAACATTTCAAACAAACCATCACCATCAAGACGCGAGCGCGATCGCGATCTTGAGCGAACAGCAAATCGCAGTCGCAGCACCAGCACCCGCAGCAAAGTGCGACGATCCGTTGCAAACAGTCATTTGCATCACGCTTCGGCCGGGTTCTCGGCTTTCTCGAGAGGAGCGGTCAGCGCGATTGAAGGGCTGAGAAAATAGTACACCAGCAGCCAGTAGCGACCAAGGCCCGTTTCGTTCGGGGAAAAGTGTTTGGTAAATATACACAGAGCATTCTCTCTTCCTACTCCCGGGAAGCAGCAGCACCAACGGTGTGTCTCTGCGCCGGTGACTCGCCCTCGCGTTGTATGCGTTGTTGTGGCCGGTCGCCTCTCAATGACCCTAGGGCTCTGCAATGGAACGGTACAGTTGTTGTTGTTGTTGCTGCTGCTGCTGCTGCTCCTGTGCATCGGATGCAGGTTTTGTTGTTTTACTTCATCTCCACTTCGCCAAGGCAGCTGCTGCTGCTGCTGCTGCTGCACTTGAGACCCACACGGGAGAGTGAATCACATTCTAACGAGCTGCCAAACCGTTGCCAGCGCTGTCAAGTAGCCACTACAGGCCAGGCCAGGACACACGTGGTACAAACCACCGGAAGTCAAGCTTGAAACGAGCCCACGAACGAACACAACACTTCTGGTTGATGGTCGCTCGGTGCGCAACTCTGCGCAAAACTGTCAACTGTGTCCCGGTATCTTGGGGCACCTACCATGCCATTCCTTTTTGACGGATCACGGATCGATAGGAGAAAGTACAGGAGCAAAGGAAAGACCGTTGCGGTCATTCCGTGTGGCCTCGAGACTCAAGATGCCTTGTCGTTCTTTCTTCTTCGACCACGGTCCCTATTCTGTTCTCTGACTCTGACTTTGTGGATCGCGATCGAGATCGTGCGAGCGAAATGCGATGTTTAATGTTGCAAGGAACTGGTGCTGCTTCTGGTGCTGCTGACGAGCACTCGTCGTCATCGTCGTCAACGTCATCGCAGACGCAAGACAGCAGAAGCGCGAGAAGCACGAGAGCCGCCCTGTCATCCACATAAAGTATGAATTTTTAATGAATCTCCACTTGCTTTTTGGCATTTAAATGTGATGCTGAGACTGTTGAGTGTCGTACGGTGTGTGTTTAAGTTTGTGTTGAACTTTGGACCGACGCAAAGATGCCCCGTTAGACGCAGCATCATCGCGCGACCGAGCGAGCGCTCTGACACCAATCTGCGTCCCACAACTCTGGCACCGGAAATGCATGCTACTGCCATCAACAGACCATCTCGCGCGCGCCGGGGCCAGAGGGGGGGTGTTGTTGGCCAAAAATAAACTCCCGCGAAAGTGCCGCTCCGGCGACCTTAAGAGCCGGGACGAGGGCCGAGCGATTAATTCCAGATTATTGCCGCGGGAAACACGATGTTAAACGACGATGCTGGCACTAAAGTCAGGAGTTTGGGTTTCGCACAAAAATCCCCCATTGGCTTTGCTGTACGATCCATCATAAAAATCGAGCAAAAGTCTCGTGCTTTTTTTTTCTTTTTTGCTCAATGGAAGGTTGTCAGTAACAGCAACCTGCTAGCAACGGCAAAGAACAGCAACGACTGCTGATTAACATGCCTTTTGGATCACGAGTGTGCACGGGGATCAACGGGAACACCATCGTCGTCGTCGTCGTCGTCGTCGTCGCGGGAACGCGCATCAATCTTCGCTCTGTTTGCTCTCGAGCCCATGTGTCTCCGAGCGAGCGAGCACATGTTTTATGCGCCAGACCACGCGTGTTCTGCATGCATGCATTGTTGCGCATAAAGTGGCGCACTCGCTGGTGCAAGTGGATCAATAAAAACTGCAGCAAATATCAACAAATGGCCAAGCACTGCTTGCGTTCTTCGCGATCGTCAGCAGCAACAGCAGCACGAGCACAATCAAATCATTAAACATTGCAACATAATATAAACTTCGAGAAAGTAATACTGTTGTAACTCCCTTTTTTTGGTGGAGGGGGGGAGGGGGCAGCTTGAGCAAACTTCCGCCAGCGCGTGATAGCGCGTACGAAAAGAGGGGGAAGGGCCCTTAAGTAAACGAAAGAGGTGGCCAGCAGGAGGAAGCACCTCGAGACAGGAAATCGCTTTTTTCTTTTTTTTTTCTCACTCGAAAAGAAGCGATCGAAGATCGAGTGCAAACAGTGATAAGCGAGGCGTCGATTGTCGTGGAAGCCAACGAGTGAAAATCAGTGTTTTCGTGGTCCACTGCCATCCTCCTTTCATCCTCCTCGCTCCGGTCCACGTCATCAATATCAAGTGTTGTGGCTCAAAGTCCAATTTGTTTAACACAATCAACACAACACACTCGGCGCAAACATACAATCGTCTACATTATGCGTCCACCGTTTGCTCGAGCACCGAAACCCATCATTTATCCATCAAATGTTCTAATAGCACGAGCAGCAGCAGCACCCTTCACGCTCTCCTTCGCGAGGGGTCTCTCTCTCTCTCTCGGGGTGCTTTGGACGCCATCAATTGCCTAATCGTTTCCGATTCGGTGCGTGCGAGTGCGAGTGTGTGCGGCAGACTGAATTAAAAGCATACAAATTAAAAGATCACTTCCGCCCCTCGTGACCTATCAACCAACCATCCAACCGTCATCATCATCACCGGGGTCGTCATCGCCCTCCACCTACCATTTAATCAATTCCCCGGCTCGCGAGCGACCTCGACGAGAGCGCGAGCACTTCCGGCTTCACGGACGCACACTCGAGTCCCTCCACTCGAGAAGGACATTTGTCCTCGAAAAAATCGAACGAAACAACAACAAAAAAAAAGCCACAACACATGCGCACGCTATCCATCAGTATGCGCGGAAGGAACCCCCAGAAAAAAAGGGAACAAGGCACCTCGGTGGTCCCCCCACCGCGTGTCCTGAATAATGTGTATAATGAAAGCCTGGGTTTTGCGGTAGCTAACCAACCAACAGTTCCTCCTCCCGGTCCTCCTTCGCCTGATCGGTCGATCAGATTGTGTGCAGGCAGGCACACGCGCTCTAATGGGATAATGATGGGGACCCGGGGCCGTCCAGCAGCGTGTCCAGAGTGCAGCCCCCGGGAGAGTGGACAAATTGCTGCAGCGGCAGGTCCTTCCTTCGGGGTCTCGACACCCGCAACTACTTATCGCGGGCATAATTATCCCTTTGGCACCCTCGGAGCTCCACCGAAAAACACCCGAAAATGAATTTAATAATCAATATTATATGCAGCCACCGCAGCCGCACCAATCGTCTGCTTGCGGCCATTGTCAAATGGATCACACACAGAAAACACCGGAACCGAACTGCGGAACCGACGATCAGCAGCAGGAGAGCGGCAAAAACGTGCAAAACCGTCAAAAAGTGATGATCGGTCATCGGGTGGCGAACGATGATCGCCGGGACACTGGGTCCACGAGCAAAAGGCCACAACAGATGCGCTGCTGCTGGTGCTGCTGCTGCTCCACGAAGCGTAAAGTCCAGTGAGGGATTATTGCATGGGGAGGATGGAAGGTGGATCAACAACAAAAACAGGGCGAAGGAAAAACCGTCCCAAAAGTGAGACTATAATTAAGCTTAATAGATTGATCACACAGCGAGAGCTTTATATTTTATATGGTTCGGGGGTTTCGGATGACGCGTAGCCCTCCAAAAGGATGGCAGTCCATGCAGTTCTTCGTGGTGGAGGCGGTGGAGGAGGCTGTTCTCTCATTTAACGCGGGCTATTATTATGAAGTTTTCATAATCATCATCATTAGGCCACAAGGAGGTTTGGGGGGGGGATCGTGCGGATTTCGATTTCGTTACGAATTCCTTCGCATCTTAATCCTCGCACTGTGGTTCCTCTCCCAGGCTCCAGATCTGCATCAGATGTCCCTGCAGACACACTCTTTCTCTCCAAGGGGACCAGTATTTCATCTGGACCGGCACTAAAACACTTGACGAAGAGGTTTTCGCGGAATGTTAAATCCACGAAAAGGAGCGATCCCTCCCATCAATCTGTCCTAACGCGGATCCTCGTCGTCCGCCCTTTTTTCCG
>NC_064877.1:12632500-12652500 GCF_943734665.1 Anopheles aquasalis
TACGGTAAATCTCATGTTCCTCTTCTCATTTGTGAGGGAAAAAAGGGGGAAGGAGGGTGCGGAGAACACACACAACATAACTAATTCCGTATCGTTGGTTCTCGAGTTCCACACTCGGCATACAAGGTCCGCTGCTGGCCAATCGGTCCGGGATAGTGTTTTCGCCAAATGGAATGACCCCCCCTCCGTGTGAGGGAGTGGTAAGAAGCAAAGGGTGGAGGTTTGTTTTGTACAACTCTGGGCGCAAGGAGTGAAAGTCATCCCCCGGAGCACCCCAGGAAAACCCCCAAAAACCGGACCGGCAAGGATTCCGGTTGGCAAAGAAAGGGTTCCCCCTAGTGGCTGACAGTAAATAGCCAAGTAATTGATATTAATACAAACCGCCCTCCCCTCCCCCGGGACGTCACTTCCTGCCAGCGACCTTCGTCTTCCTTTTCTTTGTGCCACGCTCGCACTGATGACCTGAAGTCATCAACGACGGATCAACGTCCGACGACCGTCCTGCCAGCAGAGCAGCAACCACATCAGATAAAGTAATCTGTTCCTCCTCCCCCGTTGGGGGGGTTGTTGTTTTCCTTGAATCGTGATTTTCGCCTCACCAACACACACACTGGACAGCGAGAGTGAGAGCGAAGAGGAAAAATCATTTCCATGGTTTGTATCAATTAGGGATGTTTGTTGTCCCGCACGCACACTGACTGGCGGCGGCGCTGGTGATGGTGGCGACGACGACCATTTGCATAAAATTAGGTGAATTGTGCACAGTGGCGCGCTGGTGGCCCCTTCTCTCGTGTCCCTAATCTTTAAAGGCCAATTGATAGCGGGAGTTTGGTGAGAGGGGATCGTGGTGTCCCGTACCCGCAGAACATATTCAATTCCGTCCTTTCCCGGTCTCTTCTCCCATCGCTCCATTAACACGCCGTATCCAGCAACGCAGTGACAACGACATGAGCGGCGCTCAAGTATTACAGTAGGCCCTGCCACTAGGCATCAAAGGCCTACTACTATTCACTACTCTCTATTGGTGGACTTTTCCGGCCCGGGGGCCCCAAAAAAACCCCTGCACCCGAAGAAGTTTTCCAATTTTCAACCAATCAACCAGCACATCCGAATGGCCAATTATGGTCACACTCGAGAGAACTGCAGAGATGCTCTCAACCTCGAGAAGCGGCAGCGAACGCTTCTTCTATTCGCCTGCAGCATTATCAAGGACTACCGATCTAGTAGGTGATGGTTGGTGTTGTTGCTATGCCATGGAGATGCCAGTTTTCCCTTCTTTTCGTGTTTTTTTTTTCTTTCTGGACTCCCTTCTCAACTTAAGTATCACCTCAAGGCCTACTTATGCGGTGATTTTCGGTGTATCCTAGACCACTCCACACGCCAGAGTGATAGAGAGACGGGACACCTAAGGGAATGGAGGGAGGATTGAGTTGTTTTTCCAAAGCGGTACACCACCACCACTCGCCCACTCGTGGCCGGCACGCAACGCAACAACCTCGTGGAGAAGTGGTCCAGAAACCTTCCGCACTCGAGCTGGGAGCTCTCGATGGACACTTAGCAACCCATTTGAGAGACCGTGGGGAGTGGGGGGCGCATCTTTGGGACCTTCTTTTTCTTATTTTTCTCTTCGCTGAGATCAACTATCTTCATCGGAATGCCTTTTTCGGCCCGGGGACGGGGGGTTTCGATGTCGATTATGGTCTCGAGAGGAAGGCGCGCGGGATTACACTCTTGTCTCCCTCTCTCTTGTGTCGATGGACTCGGTTTGAAGTGAGTCCAGCAAACGGGCGGACAAATTGATTTACCAAAAAGCAAACCACCACCACTGCCACCTCTGCCACGAGACTCCCTCTCCCGGGAGTTTTGAGAGAACAAAACGAGAACGTGAAATCCGTCTTAAGTCGGCACCGTGTCCCAGGAGGAGGTTCAATTGGAACTCTTCCTGGACTTCCAGCACATCACACATTGTAATGCACCACCATCCACACGGGCCAGCGCGGGGTAAGCCTTTTCATTATTGGAGCTCCACACAGCACAAAGAGCGCGATCACGCCGTGCGCGATCGTATTGATCAGTCCGGGACCGGGGCCCGGGCCAGCCAGCGGCGTGAATTCGATTGTCGATCAAAAGATGATGCTCCCCTCACCCTCTCCGCCTCCCTTAGAGGGCGATGATTTTCACAAAATCACTCCGAATGCATGCAACGCATAAGAAGCGTAAGAGATGGCCCACACATTCCAGAAGGAGCACTAGAAACTGGCCTGTCACACCGGCACACCGGCGACCCCTCGTGACTTGTGATTGATTTTTTGCGTCTCTCGTGTGCCCCTCTCTCACCCGCGCGCTCTGGGGTCCCAAAAAAGGCCAGTCATGCTCCGGTCGGTCCGGATTTTCGGGCCATTTCAAGTCCGGACCACACCGCCATCGTCGTCTTGCCGTCTGGCGTAACTGCTCTGCAGCGACCCGGCAGTGACCATCGCGAGCCGTTTATTGCGTTGGCACGAGGTATCTGGAGAGGGAAGGGAGGGAGATGGACCATAAAATACGAACTCTCTGGCTGGCCGGCCGGTGGTCGGGGGTTGTCCAATCAATTTGATGATTTTAAAGCAAGCCCTCGCCTGGAAATGTGGTCCGCGTTTGAAGGTGGAGGTCGAAGGGTTGCGCGCTCTCCGGTGGTACACACTTTTGTGCAATAATCTCTGGAACCGATGGCCGGAACGGGCGGTCTTCGGAACGGGAATGGTCCCTCCCGCCCCCCCCCATATCTCTCTCCTCGCTTAACTGTTCTGTCTAACTGCTGCTAACCACCGCCTAAGACATCGAACCGTAAAGCATGAGCAGCACAATAAGAAGAAGAAGAGGATCCCATCCCGACCTACTCGATCCGATCTGGTCCGGTTTCTTTTGTCCTCCCCCCCTCGGGGGCCGCTTAAGTGAAAAGTTGAAAAGGAGAAGACGCCCTCCTCGAGGCTTTCCTGGGCATCAAGAATTCAATTTTGCGGTGACCACACAGAGCGAGTGCCGCGTGCGACGTGGAATTCAATAAACTTGACAGAAAAGTATAGCCACCCAGAGAAGTGGCCCACCCTCTCTGCCTTAAGAAAAGACCCAGGGAATCCGAAGCTTGCGGATTGTTTGGTTTTTGTTCGCCAGAGCCACTAAACTCCTACGCATGGTGCTCCTCCTTGGCCACCGGGGCGTTGTAATGGATTATTAAAAACAAAATTATGCAAATGAGAAGCACCAGGGTTCTTCCTGCTTCTGCTGCCGGATGCTGCTTCCGCGGTTTCTGTTATCATTCGCGGTTGTTCTCGCGCATAATTCGAGGGGCGAACGATACGCACTTCTCACCACCACCGAGAGTGAGCGCACGCGCCCGGAGGAAAGTTGAGAATTTATTTTAATTAACTAATTATTTCGCACCAAATCGCCAACCAGCCAAAGACCAGCGGTGGCGGTGGCGGCGAGACTGGTTTATGGCCATTCGCGGGCGTCGCATCGCAAATCCATTAGACACCCATTTCCTCCTCCGGATTTTGGTGTTTTTTGTCTGTAGGGGGGGTGTTGGAATCCGGAAAAGCGGGAAGGGGGATGGCTACCCACTAATTACTCTCTGTTGTGCTGGTGAATTTAGTGTTTGAGTACAAAACGCAAACGCACAAAAATTGGTGCTGGAAAAGTCAAACAACATGAGCCCCCCCCCCCCCCCCATCAATGGCGGTGGGGTTCCGTTAAGCTGTGGCGGTGTGGTTCCGGTTTCCGGAGTGGGGTCCCCCTCCCCCCCGGGGTGGACGCATTAGGGAACAATAAAAATCCGTGCGCGAAATTTATGCATAATTACAACGCGACGACGACGTACTACGCATTCGTTTGCATTGTGACCCCCCGCGCCCGGCTACCCAGTTGTCAGCACAGCTGGACTTCCGGATTCGCTTCTGGGGAGTTCCCTCTATGCCCAGAGTGGGGACAGTTGGTTTGCACATTTGTCTAATTTGATGTCCAGCACACCTGGCCACCAAGTACCTGTATCGATTCTGAGTGCTTGTCTGGCCCAGACGCCCAGACAGCCCATTTTGGGGTCCCTCCCCCACAGGTGCGTCGATTTGGAAATAATAATTTTATATAAATGTTGCAATAAACAACTGTGGTTGTCCCGCGAGGAGCAAGGGAGTACGTGGCGTGCGCGATGACACGTAATAAATAAAAGATTGACAAAAATGGCCGTAAATGGTCGTCCAGCCGGGACCGACCACTGCTAATCGCAGGTGAGGACCCATTAAAAGGTCTTTTGTTTAGTGCAAAAAGGGGTCCCGGAAGAAGAGGAATTTCGCGGAATCGCTACGCTACGACTGCATTTCAACACGGTGGTGCAGTCACCACCTGGCACCTGGCGAACGCCGCCGGTGCGTGTTACGCGCGTCAAACACGATTTGACATTTGGCATGGCCCTCTACGCCCCACCAAAAAGGGGGTCTCTTTCCATGTGTCAGCGCGCGCGCGCGCGTGCGGTAAGCAGCAGCATTGGAGGAAGGTGAGCAGGAGGCCTACTAATAATTGCAGGTTTTTAAACATTTATACCTAAATTACAATCAACGACTTTCCAATCGACATAATTCACGCAACATTAAATATTCATCGACCAAAGCGGCGGGGGTTCATAAATTGCTGCGCACCTCGAGGCCCCTTCCAAGGGGAACGGAAGGTGGAGACATGGCGGTCACATACGGGGGTAGAAGTAGTGATAACTCGTTGGAAGAACCACGGCACTACGCTACGGTGCTGTCAGAAAGGTCGAAACCTTCCACCGAGTCCAGTAACCGACGGTAAACGCATCGCAGTAACCTCTGGGCGCGCTATACATGACAGTGTACATCACAACTCTGCCGGTTATGGTTTCGTTGTTGGTCGCTTTTCAGGACTTGCTACCAGACTACTACGATAAATGTGGCCAAGCATGAGTTGGCAACAAAAGGCGAGACTCCATTTCGTGCTATCGGTTGCGGGCGGGGGGGGGGGGGGACAGAGCGCCAGGTTTAAAGGAAGCGTCCATCGGTCTCCTTCGATGATTCACCCTCGATGGCACTCTTTAATGTCGTAAATAGGCCATCCAAGGCCCGGTCTGGTCCTTTTGCAGGCTACACACAGGACACACGAATTCTAGCGGCGTCATTGTCCCGCGGTTCCCGTGAAGCGTAGGAGCGCCACCGCGAATAGTGTCAACTCATCTCGAAACCCCGCCGAGAGACCAGTGGGGTCTGACTCAGCTGTTCCTTTCGATGCCTTTCGAGCCCTCTTGCTGTGTGAACCCAAAAATGGCCTCCTGTGACTGTCACTGTGAACTTGAATTAGCATTACACGCGACGCGGTGCGCGGCCATTGCAGCAGACGGCGCTAGCACTAAATATGAATAAGGGAACGAAAGGCTTTCGTCCTGTGCCGCAGGCCGGGGGAGGGTGCCGGGGCCAAACGATTTGAATTGTTGTTTAATTCGTTCTTCGCGCGCTCTTTGTGCTGCTGCTCGGTGTTCCTGGGGCACGCCACAAGAGCCGCATTAGGAGGGTTGTATAAGGGACCTCCTTTATGCTGTGGTGGCTGGTTGTGTTTTCTACTTCTCTTTTTTTTTTTTACACCATTTCATTTCTTCCTGGTGCGCCTGGTGCCGTGTCCTGAACACACGGCCGATGGACGTGCCCGGTCGAGCACAACCCATCCGCAACAACAGTGGCAAGCGCTCCGGAACCGACGAATAAGAAGCGCGGCCGCGGAATGAGATCCTTCAGCAGGATACGGCGCCGCAGGCATACGCAGAACGGGGGACCATAGAGGACCAGAGGACCAGAACCAACCAACCAACCAACCCCGAGGACCGAACGAACGAACGAACGAACGAACGGACGAAGGGGTTCCTGGCACACAACGGCAACGCATGCGTGCCTCTCGCTCACTCCGCGTGCATGCGTTCCCCCCCTCTCCATCGTCCTTCGCTTACTGCTCCCTCTCTCTCTCTCTATCTCGTTGTTCCTGGTTCCCTCATTTCGGTTAAATGGATCGAATCGAAGGGAATAATAATGTACAGGGCGAGGAAGATAACAACGCAGGCCAGCGCGACCAACGACTGCGCGAGGACTGCCGTGAGGAAGAGGAGTCCGTGCGTCCGTCCGTTCGTCCGTCCGTCCGGTACATCGAAGTGCACTCCACTCCCCGCACCCTGCACGAATACAAGAGGAGTAAAGGGATAGCTCCGGTACTCGTTGGTGGAACCTAGGAAAAGCAGCAGCAGAAAACACAACAGCCACTGGTCCGGGTTGGAGGACAAGAGCTTTGGCGTTGTTGGCGTCCAAAAACCCCCCCGTCCATCCGCACTGCCTGCGAAAGGACCGAGGACGAATCCTCCTCCCGGTTCTGGTTCTCTCCCGGAGGCGAACCCGAGGTGTCCTGAGTCCCCTCCTCACTGTCCTCGTGGTCCCGAGAGCGAAAAAGGATCATCAATCAATTCTGATCCGTACGGCGGTGGCGGCCATTTTGAAATTCATTACTTACATGCCATACGCAGGGAACGACCGTGAACCGAGGCGAGGACCTGAAAGCTGGAGTAGCAGCAAAGGGGGCCACAGACCAGACCAGGCCAGGCCAGGCCAGTAGCGCAAATAGGCCGCCATTCACCGTCTCTCTCTCTCTCTCTCTCTCTGCACTCTGTTCTGTGTTGTTCTGGAAGTGACGTTTGAAGTGGGCTAATGAGGAGCCGAACGGGGAGTTTTGTGGGAGGCTTTAACCCCCGTACAGTTACTACTAATATGGACCGCCGCCGGAACTGGCAGAGGCTTTAATAAGGGCTGACTTGTTTTTGGCAGGGGGGGGGGACGCACCAACCCATCTGCCGTCCTGATGACGGCATTAAGCGGAAACCGAAATCAACAAACAAAGCTGGAGGCCGTGTGGCTCCAGGATGACAACGTCAATGGCACACAAACGCCCTCGTGGTGTGCTTATCTTTCTCGGGCATGTTCTTCTAGATTCGCCCAGATTTGTCGGAACAAATCTCCAAATACTTGCGATGGCGGTTGCCGGATTACTTCTTTCTCGAAGTTGTACGGTTCCGTCCGCTAATTGGGATGCCTTCGGGGGGGCCAGAAGAGGGGAACCTTGTGTCTGGAGTAGTCCTTTGGTTTGGTTGTTTTTCGCTGAAGAGTGTTGTTTGACGCACCTTCTTTACGGATGAAATCAACTTTCGTGGAAGTGCTGGCAACACTTCTTCACTCTTCCTGTCACGGAAAACGGAAGCCACAATCAGAGCAGGCCTATGCTACCCTACCGGCACCGTTTTCGGAGTGTTCATAGAGGCAGCAGACCGCGGAAGGTGGCCAAGCACCGGTCCCCAGCGGCTGGAGCGAGATTAGAATCCGCTTCGGTCTTTTCTCTCCGGTCGTTTCGATAACTTTGGCAAACAAACAGCAGTTATACCCTCGACCATAGCCAATCTGTCTGGTGCTCGTGCACACACACACGCACCGTTGCACACACATAGTGCCGGTTGTTATCAGTGCATCACCAAGAGCCCGGTGTGCTTGGATTGGGCTTGTAGTCACCTGAGGCAACCGGCAGGGAAGGGCCTCTCTCTCTTCCGTTCTCCCTCGACAACTGTAATCCATTCAAGCCCCCCCCTTCCTAGACCAAACACAGTAGGCCTCAGCAGACCCGGAGTTGACGGGAAATTGGGCAAACAACCCCAATATGTGTATGTATATGTATATACATATATTGATAAAATAATATTCGACAATCAGTGGCCGATAAAAATGATTTTTTTTTTTTTGGAAACCCAAACCCACGCCACAACGGGCCACGACGATGACGACTGCAACGCTCGTTCCCACTCTTATCATCACCTCATCAGGGGATCCGGGGTAAGTATGATTTCACTAAACTGACAGCAAAACACAGGAGACCGGGAACCGTGAACCGAATGGGAACCGGGTTTGATTAGAGCTTGTTTAAACATTTCCTTCCCGGGTTCTTGCGCCTGCTCGCGTGCTCTCAGAAGAAGAAGAAGAAGAAGAAGAAGCACCCCGTGAAGGTCCGGTATTTTCGGTTTAAAAGTGTTGAAAATTGGAAATGACTCCGCGCTTCATCGAATGCCGCCCCGCGGAGGGGTAGCGGAAGTGACCGAGAAGAGTCGAGTTCGAGCTCGAGAGCAGCCTGAGCCCGAGCCCTCGTTACCCTCGAGAGGACTTGCGTGGTGTTGGATCAATTGATCAAATTGAAATGGAGAGCCATCGTTAGCGCGCGCGCGCGCACTGTGGTGGTGTCGTGCTACTGTCGAACGGAACGTCCTGCCCCGGTCTGCCACCGTCACCGTCAGGCCAATCGCGGCCGCGTGCACGCCAGCAGAATTGTCGTCAATTGATGCCGCCGTCACAGTGGCCGCCGTGTGGGTCGTTGTGTGATCGTCGAGCCTGGTGGCCCTCACGCACGCACGCAAGCAACGCCGCTATCCCTTAAATGTCCGGCTTCATCCGCCACCATGCTTTTGGTTGACGGATGCTGCCCCGGTGCGTTGCTGCGACAACCGGCGACTACGATGGTGACAAGCGCAGAGCGCGCGCGCGAGAGAGAGAGAAATCCAACGATCACAGTTGCTTCGACGAAATCACTTCGAAGTGCCCGCAGTAGCCGAGGTGCCAGGCAAAGTGAACCTGCATTTGACAAGAATTGCTGCTGACCAGCCAGCCAGCCAGCCAGCCAGCCGAGGGAAGGGGGATACCAAAAGGAATGCGATCCGGTGCGATCCCACGCGCTTCTCTGCGCGCCACCACACTTTGGATGCTAAAAATTCACACAAAACACCCTCTGTGACCACCTTTCCCGTCCTCCACCGTCTCCTAAATGAGTCACATAACAACGACATGCACATGGATGTCCACACGCCAGAGGGCGCAATCCGTGTCGTACCGGTCCGGGAAAGAGAAACGGAGGTCTAGGTGCCGAGGTAAGAACCATTTGAAAACGGGTGGAGGAAGAGGTGAGTTTTGTGTCGAACCGGTCTCGTTGACATACTTTCTGACACCTTTTCGGACGCTCCATGCGAGGGATGATGCGCTGCGATGCGAGCATCAAGCATCAAACATCGAAGCGAAGGATCATAAAACGCGACGCAAGGGAACGCGCGCACCAACAACGGGTGGGGGGAAAACAGTAAAACTCAACATTCGTCGTCGTCGTCGTCGTCGTCGTCGTTCATCCCGGGGAACATCATTAAGATTGTCAAAAATCAAGTTAACGGCCACGAGAAGACACATCACACGCGGGATGACGACGGGAGACAGATTGAACCGAGCCGAGCTCGAGCTCGAGGAATGGGGACGAGAAATGAAATAAAATATTATGGTCATCATCCTCGTACGTCTGTGCATGAGAGGGGTCCTAAAAGGAATCCCAAAATCCATGCCTCACTAGCCATTACACCGCACCTCGTCCCCACAGCATCCACAGCACTCTATCCGCGGCCACGGTTAAATCATTTCAATGTGAACAACGCGGACAAGACACCAGAGTCGTCGTCGTCGTCGTCGTCGTCGGAACTACGAAGAAACGGACTGGCCGCGCGAATAGCTCTACGCTTTGCTCCGCTCCTTAGACCCCGCTGGTTAATGTGTGGTGGACCCAGGGCGCGTGGGTTTTTTTATGTGTTTGAACCACGAGCAGAAGGAGTATTATGGTGGGCCAGGTATGCCGGGTGAAATATGCCGCCCTGCATGCACCGACCACCAACCAACCAACTAACCAACCGGCGATCCAACCAGCCAGCACCCCGGGCGGCCCCGGGATTTACGTTTTGTTACGGATCTTTGGTTGCGCTGCGTCTTCGTCTTCGTCCCGGCGTGCGCTACAATGATGTCCCCCGTGTGAGGAAGGGAATGCCCGAAGAGAGACAATGAGGTGAGCGTACGGCCATTACGTGGGACACCCGAGTCGTAACACGCTCGCTCGCTCGCTCGCGGGGACACCGTTGTGTCGATGTCCCGGGTTTCTTGATGTCGATTGTTCTTGAGGAGACCACGACCAAGACGACCACGACGGAGACGCGAGGATGGACTAAAAGGAACGTCCGCACGGTCGCTAAAACCCATGTTTTCTCACCTAGCCACCAGCATCGTGCCCTAACCTTTAAAAAAATCTAACCTCACTTTCTGTCTTACCTAGCACAAAGCAGGCACAGGCAGTTATTTGATGTTGCTGTCTAAGTCGAAGCCCGGTTACGTCATGGCCATGTCACGCGGTATAGCACACGGTGGTCAGTATTCCACGGGTTGGGCTTGTCGACTGTCGTAAGAATACTCGGCCACTTGGCCACTCGGCAACTCGGCCATTCTCGTCCGAGCTAGCTGTCAATCGATCCCGGTATAGCCCAGTATCCAAGCAGGCTTGGTGCTCGTTTTAGAGGGGATTCCAATTCGTTGCCTTCGCTGCCGCTGTTGCAAGACAAGATGGCCGCAAAGGGCACGGGAAGTGGACACCAGCAACGGGGCATTAGGACGCCTTTGCTAGACTTTGCTTCTAATTCGAGGGTGTCGACGAAGCATCCACAATTGAGTTAAGCAACGGGGTGTTAAAAGCTGCTTATGAACGCGCGCAAGAGAGAGAAGAGGTTAAAGTTCCGTAAATCGCTGCTTAACGAAAATCGATCATAACAATCAGTCGATCCTCCATGCTGGTGGTGGTGGTGGCAGATCATCATCGATCCAAAGGACCGTCGCTTCGCTTCATCAGCAGCACACCATCACGCACCGCAGCATCATGGCCTACTACTAAGCATCCCTCGTCGTCGTTGGCGTCGCTCTCTCGCTGGTGACGCGCTTGACTGACAGATGATAGTGTCACCAGGCGCGCGAACAACAAGATTGACAGCTCCACAGCTCTCGCGCAGCCGTTTTGCGACCTTGTGTTTGAAGCATTTTCCCCCCGAAAGCAAAAAAAATACCCCCATCATCAACACGCAACACGCACTGATCTGCCGGGGTGCATCAATGCGCCATCGCCGCGCGGCATCCTTAAAATCGAAAGTCATCGCTTCGACTCCTCTCCCTCCAGGCGTGGGTCACTAATACAATAATTTCCTAACTGCATATCATTTGCCTTTGGGGCTCTTCTCCACTACGGGATGCCTCGCTGCCTGCCTGGACCGCAACGCTTATTTCGTCATTTAGAGCTCGTAGCTCGTGGTGGTGCTGGTGCTCGACGCTCGGACAAATGAAATGAACTTTTAAGCGCTAGAATCACACCCTGTCATTCCGATCAACGCCCTTTTTCAACCATCAAATAACGATAAACTTTTACGACTGTCATTTTATACCTCATAATTATACGTATTTTGTTATGTTTCGTGGCCCGGGCCCGTGCGTTTTTCTTTTCGTTTTCCGTCTTTTTTTTTTACGTTTATTTGAGGGATTTGGTGAGGCCTTCCTTTTTGTCCGTTTCTTCGATTGCTTCGATGATCTTTTTGGGGCTTTCTTGTTGGCTTTTTTTCTTCTTGGATTTTTTTTCTCAGTTCTTCTAAATCCCTGACAGCCTCTCTGGGGACTCGTGATCGGACACACGAGCCTTTCCACTGGCCAATTGATGATGTTTGGCGCGGCTCACCAAGGATTCTCGCCTTAGCGACGGCTTTTTTTTGGGAGGATTGCAGGAATGTTCCAGAAAACTGAGCAGAGACACTGACTTCCCGCAGCAGCAGCAGCTCATCTGCTGGGTGTCGTCGTCGTCGTCATCGTCATCGACGATCATCTGTTTCTTCGATTCCGCAGAGTCGGAGAGCAGATTAACCGGGCACCAAGCGTGGGGCCAAGGGGTCTCTTGGTGGATGGAAAAACAGAAACTCAGCCCGCGCGCAAAAGTCGTCCACTCACATATTGCTTTCGACACTTCTCGGTTCGTTCGAAGCTCTAACAACACTTCTCCTCCCGCTGCCATGACGACGACTTGGCGCGGCATGACATGTTGGAATGTTTCGAAAGCCAACCGCGCACCGACGACGGCCGTGTCGGAATCGTTTTCGAGCCATTTCCAGTCGCACCGATGCGAGAGGGCGCGCGCGCGCGCGATCGACAAAACGGATCATCATCACCGCCGTCGGAGGAGGAGAAGAAGATGTGGTCCGGATTAAAAAAGGCGGACTGCGGAAGGGTGAGCATCCGCGAGCACCGCACCACCGAACGGCACGCACTGGACACAAACGGCGGCATTTATTGAAAGCATCGAAGGCGGCGGCGGTGGCGGCGGTAAACGCGGCATCGAAGGCGGCTTGGCGGCCTTAGCGCTACATTTGAATTATCGCGGCCTTCTTCTCCGCGTTTGGAATCCCGCGGAGAACCCCGGAAAGCCCAAGGTACCAAGCCGGTGGGGCAGAGATAGTAATTGAATTTCAGTGGCCAAAGGGGCCAGAAGAAGACTCCAAACTCCTCTCACAAACTCAACTCTTCAATCCATCGATTCACGATGGAAGTGATGCAATGGCCGAATGCGCGCCGCTGCGGTTCTGGCTGGATGATTAACTACGGCTGTGCCCGGACGCTTTGGACCACGCGGCTTCATGTGCCATATTGCCGTGGCCACCGGATCCGTAACGGCCTCAACAAATCCATCTCGAGGCGGAGAGAGGGAAGAGAGCGAGAGCGTGGCTATTTATACCTTGGCCTCTTCTCGTCTTCGAAAGATTTTGTTTTGAATATTAAGGAAAATCTTCTTTGATTTTCCAAAACTTCCCCCCTCCGGACCCTTTTTGGGATCGCTGGAGGAAAAACGATCGCTCTCCTTACCAACCGGGAACGAGTGGAAGGTCCCGAAGTGTTGCCGTTAGTTTTATTTATCGAAAATATAGTATCCACCCTCCTCTTCTTCAGCCTCTCTTCCCCCTCAAAGCAGTTCCAGACCTTTGGCAATCACACGCGAGCGCACTTCTGGTATTTTCCCATTTTCACTCCATTTGCCAGCAGAAGATGAGTTGCTGGACCTTGCTCCTCTTCTCCTTGGTAAGGGGTAGTAAAAAGGGGAGGGGTTGGGGCGGGAATTAAACAAATAATAATTTATATATTCCCGATGTTTATCTCGTCAAGGATTGTATACAATCGATCACGGGCGAGTGTGTGCGCGCCTGGCGGCTCGAGCCGCGTAATAATCTTTCCGACCAGGCGGCGGCGGATGGCGGCAATTCCAGGTGAGAGATTCACCTCTATCGGTGATGCACTTTCGCCCCCCCCCCCCCCCCCCGTGGCTCAAGAGGTCGTTATTCAAAACACGAACAGCGCATCAATTCCAATCACTCACGCAGAGGAGCCGAGAACGAACGATTTTCAATGAGTTTCCACCACCGTGGCCCGCGGGAAAAATGACTTCATCCTGTACTTGGCCCAGGGAAGCTAGTAAAGTGTACAGCCGACGGCCTCGCTGTGGTCAAGGAGCTCCTTACGGGCCGCACCCGTATTTCATAAAATGTTTGGCTCTTTGCACGTGGCCACGGACACCACGGGCGGTCACCATAAACAACTCTAGTCACTAGCGGACGCGAACATGGACTTGTTCGACGATTCGGCGGGCCCTTTCGAAAATGGTCAAAACACGGCCACCATGGAACCAAACACGGACACTTCTTAGCTCGATGCACCTCGTAACACAAAAATTCGACGCACAAAACACGCACAGACCACGGATTAGTAGCACTCACTGGAACACTGGCACTGTGGACTGGAATTTTCTTTCGAAATTTTTTCCCTTCTTTTCGGTGTCGTCAAAGAACGCCATGAAAGGGAGCTGTTGCTATTTTTCTTCGGCCAAGGATTACCAATTCCAACGGGCAAAATGATTGTGCTCGTTTGCGTTCAGTGTTATGTTTAAATTATGCCGTCGCATAGAATGGATCCGGATTTTTGCATCGCATGTAAACCTCGAGCATCGGGCCACATCATCCTTCCGCCGGGAGCTCGTAAAGCGCGCCGTGATGACACCGCGAGACGCGCCGTTTGATGGCTTATTAGTCTATAAAAATCCATATCGAGTGCCTCGCTTCCACCAAACATTTCATCACACTTTTCATCACACGGCCACACCACGGGGGAAGGATCCAAGGAGGGGCCAACTGCAATCTTCTGCCATCTGTTGCCAACAAAGCTTATGCCGTGGCGTGCCCTTCAAGACACGACTCCGAAAGACAGGACAGACAGGGCTCAAAAAATGGTGCGAATAATAACAATTCGGAAGGAAGTACGGAGAGCAGAGTGAGAGCATACGGTATCAAACATCGAAACGGTCCTTAAGGATACCCTAGGAGAAGAATGGAAGGAGGTGGATGCGCTGGTACGAATGAATATTGCAAATTGACACTCGTGGTCGCGTTGGCATCGGAAACGATTACGCGCTGGTGGCCACGGACGGAAAATAGGAAGGAAAATTGGATCATAAAATGAGATGAACCGTGTGACATTTCCCCCCTTGCTAAGCACAGCTTGCTTAGTTCAACTTTGCTGCTGAGTCGCCAAACTGTCAAAAGTGTCAGTCAGCTTCACAGCGAATCCTAGGCCTACTACTAAACGGAAAAAGACATTCATCAGCAGCGACGAAGTAACGATGAACTAGTGCTCTAGTAGAGTAGCGACATTATTTATCCGCGCTTTTTAATCGGTTTTTGGTGATTGACGAAGCGAAAACGGGAATTCACTTGGATCGTTCCAACAATTTCGCATGCCCATGAGGTCCTTTTAGTCCTTGCGCACGTACACCTCTATACATGTACAGCGACACAATAGTTTATCGATACCATGAGCTCATGCGACATCGCTGCAGGTTGATCCCTAGGAAGTCGAGGTCCGTCGATTCAATTCCCCACCAGAATGGTGGTGGTGGTGGTTCCGGTTTGCAGCTTGCATTGCCGCTTGTGTGGACACCTCTAATTACGTCTCTAATCGTTCATGGTGGCTCAATTAGAGAGCGACCGAGAGAGAGAGAGAGACAGAGCAAGCAGCCACACGAATTGCGCGCGCGTTCGGGCATTGAAGTTATTTAGGAGACCTCTTCATCCCGCCTCCCTGACCGGATCTCCGGCGGCTTTCCAGCTCAGGGGCCACCACCAGAGAGGGTTCAGTGGACCCATTACATTACAGTAGATGGCGGTTCTTGCAGAAGACAGAAGAAGCATCAACTTGGCCATCTTGCGAGTCGAAATGCGATACGAAGTCATAGCGCAACACATAGCGCGCGCGGTTGCTCAGTGTTTGTGTCACGAAATGCCAATAACCACTGATGGTTAACGGTGGAGATGGGCCGAAAGATCCACTTGCAGCTTGATCTTCATCATGATCAGTGCGCCATTCCGTCTGTATGTGTGTGTTGTTGAAGTTGATGCCAGTTCCCAGTTAAACCTTTCCCTCTTCCTGAAGGCCCTTCATATTGCGCTCTGTTTACTTTGCGTTCCTTTAGAGCCAAGCGTGAAGCAGCGACGGGAGGTCCTGGATTTATGACAAGTTTTACGAGCCCCCTGTTCCGTCGCTTTCGCTGCGAAAGTGCAATCGAGCGCGCAAGGAGTTAACTTTCTCGGCGTTCTTGGACAGAAGGTCCCAGTAACGGGGCTGCGGGGGTACTGAATGTTGGAAAGTGTCATCGACAGGATGGTCGATTGAGGACCCCGTAGAGCGGCATTGTACCGCGCCGTGCAGCACAGTGTGAGGCAGTGCGTTTATGGCTTCAAAATTTTCTTCTGACCTTCGACCAGTTTACAGGCATTTTAGGGCCATTTCTTGCAGTGCAATCAAACAGACAAGGAGCGAGAGACTGTCAGTAGGAAAGAAGAGGAGAGCGTGCAATGGTGATCGACCAGTAATCCCGTTGGGACGAGCACGGGACAGGTAAAAAGGGTGATGCTAGGACCTCGCCGATCGCCTTGGATCGACCTTCGCCTTTAAAGCCGTCTCAAATCCAATCAGTCACCCCCAGGGGTCCTTCGGCTTTCTTCTTTCACCGCCACCGAGATAACAAACAATCCCATAACCGTACAGCAAGGACCAAGGCGCACTGATTCGAGGAGATCTCGGAGATATATCGAGGCCAGCCCCTAATATGCCCGGTGATGGTGATTTGCCTGTGTCCTAGGGACCTCTACGAAGGAGGCTGAGGTGAGGCGAGGTGGTGCTCGCCCGCTGTGTCCCGGTTAACCGTGGGCGAGGCTGCTGGGTCCACACAGAAATGGGATTTGGTGCTGTGCTAAAGCAGTGCCGGGGCTACACCACCCGACCGACCAGCAAGCAAGCAAGGTTGATGTGGCGTGTTTGCTTAGCCAAATTTGCCAGAATAACACAGACGCGCGCGCGAGCGCCTGTGTACCGGGGCTTGTGTGCGTCTTCGTTAACGACTTTTGCCTTTTGGTCCGGCGGTCAGATGTTGGACGACGAGGAGTTTGTACCCGCGCGCGACCATCGTCTTCAGCTAGAACTGAGGCGGTGGCGGCAACTTCGAAGGCGGATGCTCGGTGGCCGTTAGCCGAGAAAAAAAAAATACCCCGAATCCGAGCGGCAAGGAGAGGGAGAGAGAGGGACGCACACACGGAGAGAGAGAGAGATTAAAGCACCAAAAATTTGCATTTAAATTAAGATTCATTTTGGACTGGGTCTGGTGTCCCGGGAACCTCTGTGGGGGCCCTGGTTTGCCGCCGTGTGTCTTCGCGATCGATTCCAATCATTTGCCGTGTGCTTTCGCCCATAGCCCATCGCCCCGTCGCACATATTCCATCATCAGCATCATCAGCGTGCCATTCAGAACAACCCCTGCTCGTCGAAGAAAACCCTGCTAATCTGTGTCGCTAAGGCGCAGCAAGCGGTTTTTGGCGGAGTTTTTTTTGTTTTTGTTTTTGGGAACTTACCCTAGGCTGCGCCATTGTTGTGTTGTGGGTCGGTCGTAGTAGACTGGTCGCGATCGCGGTATCGCGGGTTTTTGGCGGAATGTGTTTCGCTGATGCTGCTGCTATCGCCCTGAAGATGCTGATTTCTTTCTCCTGGAGCACACTACTCTCTAGAGCGCGCACCACACTGCATGGGAACTGGCACAAGCACACACTTAAAAAATGCTATCTGCCAGGAGGGCAGAGGATTCCGCTCTTCTTTCGCTCTTTAGTGCCCTTTTCGGCGTCGTTGTTGGTCGTTGTTAATTCCACAATCACACATACGGTACGGCACACAAACACGCGTGGTGTGTATGTGTGACCGAAGCACACACAAAGGAGCCGAGAGGCCACCACACTCGACAACTCGTGATCGTGTATATCTTGAAGATGATCCCGCACGCACTCGCGATTCTTTTATGCCTCTGTGATTATGATCTTTCTTTCCTTCCGGATTTGGGCCCGCGGCTTTCTTCACTCACTAATCACACAAACATCGACACGCACACGTGCACACGTACGCGCACGCATACACTCCAATACACGCGCACATACGTGGTACACACTGGATCACACAACAGGAGACGGGCGATCGGTCGGCGATCGATCGCTCGCTCGCTCGCTCGCGCCGACGGCGAATCGCTGCTCGCGATACTCGCGGGCCACTCGAGTGCCACGGATTTACTTTGCGTCCTGCAGGCGCGGCCGCACATCGAGCGTCACCAGCACCGCCGTAGAATTCATGCTCCTGGGCCTACTATGTTTGCCACAAAAATTAACTTGAAGAAACCACTCAAACACGTCTCCGTCAACGTCCTTCTTCTCTCGCTACGCTACGTTACTCTAAGTAGGCTGCAAGTGCTCGTATACTGCTGTGTGTTGTTGCTGTTGTTGTTGTTGTTGGCGGTGGTGGTACCGGAACAAATGGGCAAACTGTTGCTGCCGTCGCTGTTGTTCTTGTGCTCTGACCACCAAATGCCAAGGTGTATACATAAATGTGTATGTATATAGATAGATATATATATAATAGATCTCTATATCTTTAATTCCCTTTTTTCCGTTTTTTTTCTTCTCGCCAGCTGTATCCAGAACTGTTGTATACAAATATAACTCTCTTCCTCTTGCCTCTTTCTGTCAGTGACACCACACCTTGCGCGATTTGTGCGCTACGTCCTTATGGTTTTACCGGGAAGAGGAACCTGCTGGATATTCAATCCGCTGCTGGTCTCTCTCTCTCTCTCTCATCTATCATCCGTATTTTTGTTGTTGCAGTTGTGGTTTGATGTTGCTACTGGTTCCATGTATCGTATACTTTCCGAATCCCGAGTGTCCCGAATACTCCGAATCAGAACCACCTCCGCAGCATCTCGCGTTCCCAGTGAATGCCGCCGGTGAATGCTGCCGATGATGCAGACGATGATGATGATGATCGAGGGTTTCGTGGGGTCTTAGGTTTTGTTTTGGTGTAAAGCTTCTTCCCTGTTTAATGCTGGGTCTAGCTGCTTTGCTTTTAACTTTTCCGCTTTAACAATTAGTTGCCGTGTTTTGTTTCGTATACTGTGCTGTATCAATCCCGTTCAAAAATGGGATGCGATGCCAATTCAATTTCGTCGAATATTAGGCGAGGAGCGGGCGGGGCGCGTCACGTCACTGCTGTGTTGTTTTTGCAGCGAAAAAGGGGATGATTTTGGTATTGTTTGGTGGTTTTCGTTGTTGTTTTTCTTTACTTTCTTTTTTTTTGCACAAAAATGCCGTATACTGGGGGGGTGTTGCTTTGCTTTTTTTTGCTTCCGTATCGCGGGCGCCGGATACTTCGAAGAGAGATCCGGACAATGGCACCAACTACCGTCGCTACTACCACCGTGTCTCCACCGCGACCACCAAACCAAACCACGGCTTGCTTGTGTTCGCTACAACGACGCTAGGCGACGCGAGATCATCTGCTAGCTCCTGCGGCTGCTGCTGCTCCTGTTGTTGCTGTTGCTAGGACAACACCGCCGATGACAGCAAGCATCATCCTGGTGCGCCGGCCACTGCCTACTAGACGCACATACGCAGCACTACTTCCCGGGATAGTAGTACCACAAACGGCCGACGACGACGACGGCAACAACGATCCTGTGCCCACACACGGTAGGACACATGTACACACTCTCCTCAGACACAAACGCGCGCGCAAAAGCACACACGCACACACACAAACACACAGACGTAAAGGCGCGCGCGCAGACACTTTTGGTGGTGGTGAGTCTCGTTCGCAGCACCACGAGAGATCACCCTGATTTTCTGATTAAGCTTATCCTTTTTTATCTTTTTCTTACATGTGCTCCACACAATTCTGCAAAGAAGAACCAAGAGAGAAAAAAAAAACCATTCACTTTCTTTGTTATCCTGGTGGGATCTCCACTCAATCAATCGAGGATCCTCGGTGCCGGCGTTCTGTTGTTGGTGTTCGCGATCGCCACGGAGACGGAGATGGTGTACCGCGAGAGATTTTTAAACAATAGACAAAGAGGACACGGACACTCCCGACCCACACAGTGATCAATGCGATCTCGTCGGATCGTATCGATCGTCTGCATGTGTGCGAAGGGGGAGATTTAAAAGGGTGAAATTTAAGAGAAAAGTAGAAGCCGCTTGTTCTCGATCACGGGGGAAATTAATTCGGAAAAATTCGTCTGCACAATAAACGGACGCACACAATTGCACACATGCACGTTCGCACGATTGAAAGATCACGCACCGCACCGCACCGGCACTAATACACCCGCGAGTGTGTAGGTGGAAAGCGCGAAAAATTATTACAATTATTGTTGTTGTTGTTGCAATTGTTGCGATTGGTGTTGTTGTTGTTGTTGTTTGCCGGCACACAACACAACACAACAAAACACGCCGCCTCCTACGACAACGCCGCGTATGTTTTGGGTGCGCTCTGTCCGGTGAGGTGTCCTTAATGCCGGTTCTGTTGCTGCTGCTGCTGCTGCTGCTGCTCCTGGGCCATACCGATTGGCCGATATTAGAAGATATTAATTTCCATTTCCAGCCTGCTGCTGCTGCTGATGATGATGATGATGATGCTCGG
>NC_064877.1:12657500-12662500 GCF_943734665.1 Anopheles aquasalis
CATGTTCCTCCTTTTGGTGTTTTTGGAGTTTCCGGAGCGCATCATAAACTAACGGCAAGCGATATACGATGCTAGACCATGCGTGTACCACCTCGTCACTAGCTTGAAGCCCATTTGAGGGGCCCCCAATTTTGGGTTCGAGAATACTGGCCACATGCTCAAAATGCGTTGAGAATTCGTTCCTTTTCCGTACGCGCGGTTGACGGCTTGACATCCGTTTGAAATGAAATGTAACCCAGTGGTAACCCTACGTTCCGCGTACAACCAGGAACGTTATGTGGTTCCGGGTGTTGTCGGGGCGAAAAACCGTCGGTGAATTTGAACCGAATGGAGTGGAAGCGTGGTTCTAGTAATTGTGTCCCCGTGCCGTTTAACATGCCGCGCGAATTTCAACGTTTTTGATTTGGCACATTTGGTGTGCCGTATTTTGTGGAGCACTTTTATGGGGAGGGATGTTAATTTATCGAACTGTAAATTCTATGATGCCGATTAGGCGCGTGAAATGAGCACGGTAACTAGCAGCCTGCTTGGATGCCGTGTGCTATGGAGTGCTGGCAGGATTTTGGAATTTAATCGAGTATGTATCAGGCTAGGCATTTCGGTGGCAGAAGTTAGTTCTTTGGGAAAAAAAGTCGTATGCGTACGAGGCGAGTAATTCAAGACAAACATTCTAGATTCAATGATGTAACGTTGTTTAGTTTTTTTTTTAAATAATTTATGCCACTAAATTCTGCTGGGCATTGCGCTGGCGATATACAATATTACGTGAAGCGAAACGGAATTTTATTGTGGATTGAATGTTAAGCTTTTCAAATTGTATAATGTTTAATGGTTTATAATATTTAATATTTATGTAAATCACGATTGATTGAGTATAGGGACGATTTTATCAGTGCAAAATAAGAACGTTAGAGATTTAAATAGTGCAGTTTGAGGGAATATGCTTGAACAATTGCTATAAATCAGATTAGTTTATTAAGTGTGAGGAGAATTCAACAAATATCTCAAGATGCTCTTATAAATTTTTAAATGCCCCAACTATGCCAACACATTACTTACAATCGCTAAATAATTAGAATCCTTTTTGTGCCGAAATGGAATGGACGATTGGCCGTGTAACTCATGCTTTGTAATAATATTATTCAAGCAAAGATATTTAGAGTAACATTCAAGCAAGATTATTTCAACAAATCCATTTATTTCATTCGATTTTCCTGTCGAATTTATACATATTGTGACCGGATTATGCATTTAGAATAATAATCAATCAGTCAGAACGCGTAGGTTGTGAGTTGAATTTAAAGTTGTTTTATATTTCGCATGGATTGGAATACTTTCATTTTTATTTATATTCACTCCAAACTACCAGACCTAAAACCTTAGTTTGCAAAGGCAAACAGGCATTTGTATGACCAGAATAATAAACCAAAAAAATATGCAACATAAATTTGCATAACATAGAAAATGTGATGCATTCAATTTACTCCACAATAAAATGTTTTTCAGCATAATCTATCGTTTGTTTGACATAATTAATAACATAAAATTTGCCGAGCCCAGCAAGGTAAAAGATGCATAAAACCTAATGCACAATGTCTTGCCGCATTAGCCGCACACCACACCGACACCTTAGCGACCTCACGACAATAGCCCTCCCCACCCGGAATTTAGCTCAACCAATGGCCACCGAAACCAGCTGGTCCTATCGATTATTCGTCAACCGGGTAGGGGGAACCCGAACGACCGGAGCAGTTTTCAGGGTTACGCACCCATTAAAGTAACGCTCCTTAATGGCCACCGCGGCAACGGCGGCAGATAGCGGCAGGAAGCGACGGCCACACGGCACCTTCTCACCCAAAACAAATAGAAATAAAAAAAAGAGCGGAAAGCACAAAAAACATGTCTAGAAATGGAAAAGGAAAACAGCACCAGCAGCAGCAGCAGCAGCGAAGAAGAGGCATCTCTTCCCATCACAATGACAAGCGAAAATGGCGTCACAAGCGCCATTTATTATCGTCGCATCCGCGCCGCGACCGGGGTCCCACAATCGCGCTATCGTTGTGCGCGGTCAGTGGTGCTTACGGGGTGGCCTCAATGTCCACATAACCAAATGCATCGCAACCTCGCAAAGCAGAACGTCAAAAGTCGTCCAAACAAAAAGCAAAAAAAAAAACAAAAGATCTACACACAGACAACACTTCATAAATTTCCACTAAATTAATGAAGCATCGGACGCGGACGCACCTTCCGCTAGGTCTTCTATTGACCGACGGAGCGACGCGCAGACACCGAGCTAAGCGAGTGTAAAGTAGGTCGCGGTGACGATGGCGCATCATCATCATCATCATCATCGGTCGCCGTCAGAGTCATCGTGAATGGCAAATGGTTTGGTTTGGTGGCCCAAAACACAGGAACAGGTAATGGACCTATTGGACGAAAAAAAAACGGCCTCTCTCCTACTCTCTGGGAGGTCAAACGGTACGCCAAATGCGAGGTCATCAGGAGCACCTCCCGCTCGCTTGTCCGTCTGGTTCGGTCCGGTGGGGGCTGTCCCGGAATGAAATATTGATAAATTTATGCTCTCGACTGCGCGCGCGCCCGCGCACGTGTGTGCGGGGTCCAAACATCGAACGCAACATGGAAGCATAATAAAAACAAATGCATGAACCTCGTCACCACTGGCCAGCCTGTCCTGGCCTGCATATGCCAAAGCACCCGGTATGCATCGGCATCTGGGCCACTCTCTCTCTCTCTCTCTGGTTGATCCACTCACCTCACCGGTGCTCAAGGATCTGTTCCGGATTTGTTCCCCTCCCGTCCCATGGTTGGCGCGCAGTCGGTTTTTGCAATTCCGTGCGATCGACAGGACAGCAGTACACTGTTCGGTCAGTTTTGCCGAGAAATTAAAGAAGAAGAACATGAAATCGCTTCGCCTGCGAAATGTCGAAAAATCGTCCTCGAATCCGTTTAATTCACTCGCAATCGGTGCAGAGAGCAAGAGCGAGAGAGGAAGGCTGTAGGCGGAAGAACCTGATCCTTATCGACATCGGGAATGGGGGAAAGCGACCGACGGGAAAGGGGAACTCCACTGAATATGCGCTCGGTGAAAAATCGATATTGATCCATCGATTTCGTTGACAAGTTGACAGGTGACAAATGAAGTATTATAACCTCCAAGTCCCTGCCGAACAAGGAAAACTGGTAGGTCAGACCCGGTCAGTGGGGCCCGGGGTGGGGGAGGGTCACTGTACCTGACGCGAGTGATGAGGTAGCTGTTTTTGGTTGGTGTTGGATAAGTACTCCTCGGACCGGCACTCCGATGGATGATCCAGCACTTTTCGTTTATGGCGCTTGCGGAGAGACAACAACAACAACAACGGTGATGGTGGCGGCGGTTGAAGCGTCGGAACATCTCGTTAAACAAGCCGCTAGCTTGTCCTGACCGAACAAGAGGAACTTAAAGCGATGCCAAATCCTTTTTTCCATCAAAACCGTAGCCCTCGGGACCGTGAGTGTTTGTTTGATGATGCATTCCAGCAGATCAGTTCCTGGGACATAACTACGCATTAAAGTGCCTTACAGGGAGCGAGCGAGATAGCGTTATGGGTTTGTTATTATGAGAAAAACCTGGGAAAACAACGGAAACCCCCTAGAGCCCCCGGGATCCAGATCCTGGGCATCAAACAATAACAACAACAATTGAAATCCCCGCAGTTAATGTCGCTATCGGCGATCGGCCAAACCCTCTCTCAAGTGCGGTGACTGTGGCTGGCGAGAGGTCTCTAGCCAGGAAGAACCGAGGGGTGCTGCAATCGCGCATAAAGAAAAAAAAAGCGCGCATAAACTATCAATTCGGATCGGAGCCTCTCACTCGAATCCGGAGGCGCCCTCCGGGCTGCAGCACATCAAAACAAACAACCATCGCCGCATCCGCATCGAAGCAACAGTCGGAAATGTTCAAATCAGTTCAGCACCCAACGCACACGAACGCACTCTCTCAGCATAGCCTTCTGTGACCTGAGTCCTGAGGAGGTATTAACAGCGTGCATGCAACGAGGAGGGCAAGGACGACGCGAGAGACCGATGCCGATCGATGTTCCATGTCCCGGGGATCTGCTGCTGCCGATTCCGATGCTGCTGCTGCTGCTGCTGCTAAAGAGGGTGCGTCGCTGAGTGTCCGTGTGTATCAATATAAAATTTATTTTATGCTGATGATGGTTGTAGATTATCTGCATCAATTGACGACAATTTTCGGTCCCGGAATCGGTCGTAAAAATGGCGAAACAGCAGCAGCAGCAGCAACAACAGACTGCTGGCACCTTCAAGGCGTGGACAGACGGACGGGTGGCGCTTTATGATGTGTTTTGGTTTCGATTAGGTAAAGTCAGGAGCACGGGAAACAGGCACTTCAACGAGGACCGTGGCTGAAGCATGGGGGAATGAGGAAGAGCCGCCGGCTTTTCTGGCGCACGCTGGAGTACTTAACCGATCGCACGACCACAACGACGACGATGGTCAGCTCAAGTGCGGATGTTACTGCTGGAGATGATGATGATGATCGCTATCTCCTCCCCGCGTGTTTTTTACGGCCGGAAGAGAGACCAAGGATTCAATCAGAACACAGTGACGCACCACAAGAAGTGTCCGTATCATGTTTTGGCCACCAAAATAGTAGACCACTTTCGGTCGGTTCCTGGGAACTCTGTAACGGAAGTACCTAACACTTGGATAACTAAACCGAGCAACCCGTGGGTTGAACAGCCTTCCTACAAAAAGCCTTCGACTACGTCACTTTATCCCCGTTCCCGGATCGGAACGTACCAGCATCACAACCCCAGCATCTCGTCACGTCGGTCCTTCAACCCCCTTTGAGTACCCTCCGTATCGTCCCCCGAAGTGAATTGTTTTAGGATTATGGTTGTAAAGTTAATAAGCAGCGAGTGACTTCTTCAGCAAACCCTGGCGGGTGGTGGTGGTGATGTAGAAAGGGTAGTACCAGC
>NC_064877.1:12670000-12680000 GCF_943734665.1 Anopheles aquasalis
TTTTGCTTCATGTTTATTTATTATTCCCCGGCATTATCGCTCCGAATTGAGTGATTTTACGATAATTACATCTTTTACCGCGAGGACACAAACGCACGCACAGGCACACAGAATAGAGAGAGAGAGTGGGAGAGAGAGAGAGAGAGGAATAGAAGGAAACAATGAGGGCTGACAAGACACAAGTGGCTCCTCGTGCCAGGGGTCCTAACATTTTCGGTTGACAAGCGATTACGCGCGCGCGCGCTCAAGAGGCCAACCGCGTTGTGATTAGAAACACGAGCAACAAAAGCAAGAGAGAGAGAGAGAGAGAGGCAAAAAAAAACGAGCGTAAAGGAATGATAGATAAGCGTAAACTATAAAAATAATAATCGTAAAAAACAGGCTGGCAGGCTGGTTGGCTGGAGAAAGGCTTAAACCGCGACGAAGACGTAGCGCGGCCTCTCGCCGTCGGTCTCGTGAATGCGTCGGAACACATAAAATATGAGCGACGATTGGTTAAATTACCCTCTCGCCTCCTTCTTGGCCTGGCCTGCGACGACCTCATAAACTGTCAGTAATTATGATTCACAGCGCATGGCGAGCTCCCGTGTGGCCCCAGCCGCCGACCGACCGACCGACCGACCGGTGGCTACTTGGATTTTAATGTTTTGTCTTTGCTTGTTGTGCGCTAAAGTAGACAAAAACATGACACCCCGGCGATGGCGCTCTTTCCGTTCTGCACAAAATGTCCCATCTAGGCACCGGAACCGGCTGGCTGGCAGGTTGGCTGGCAGGTTGGTCGGTACCTGAGGTGAGTTGCCTCCCTAAGATTGGTGATCGTTGAACTCTCCGCTCTCCGTTTTGTGTGTGCGCACCATCCGTCACCGTTCTTTACGATCGTAGCAAACGTAGCAGAGAGAGAGAAACAACCGGCGAGCGGGGCGGGCGGGAGGTCCAAACCGGCGATCCGAAATCGTGTATCTCTTGTGCCCAACCGGGTTGTGGACCCGGAATCGATCTCGTGGGGGAGGCGAAGACGGAAAGGGGGTGAATTAGAATCCCAAAAAGCGCAATACATCGCGGTCACCGACGGTACACGGTAAGCAGAGGCTAGAGAGTGGGTTTTCCGGGGGGGGGGGGGGGGTTTGAGGGGGTAGCAACCCCATCGAACCCCCGAAAAGCGAGCGACGGCCCCACACAAAATATGATAATACACCAGCAGCGAGCAGAAGGAGCAGTGGCGGGTCTTAGCGATCGAACGAATAACTCTGAAGAAAGACAAACCTGAACCACCACCCGTAAGAGGCTGGGAGGGGTGGGAACAACAACAATGCAGAGACAGACAGAGAGAGAGAGAGAGGGTTACAAGGTGGTTGGAGCTGCGAAAGCGAAGCAGTAAAGGGGCAGCAGCCATGCCACCTGATAGGGGATATTGGATATGGTGACCACGGGGCCCCGTTTGGACCAACTCCATGGTCGTCAGGGACACTTGTGGCCCCGAAACCGGATGATCCGACAGGAGAGGGAGAAGGGGCCTGAGAAATGTGGCCCGGGGGGGTGGCAGGTTGACTTGTGCGTCAGTGAGATCCGCGTCCGTCGTCCATCGGGGAATCGGAGAGACATCGAGGAGGCCCCTGATGGCATCATGCGACCCAGAGACTGGGCTAGCGGGGCGAACCAGGGGTTTCAAGATTCAAAAATTAGATAACAAACGCCCCGGAATAGTGGAGATCATGGGAGAAAGAGAGACAGGGGCACCTTACGACGACGACGACGACGACGACGCGACCATCCGCGACCTTCGCTCGAGCGCTCTGCAGCAGCAACACCACCTTGCGCTGCTGCTGTTGCTTTGTTGATCGTCGACTATAGATTATCTGAGGTCCCGGTCGTCGTCGTCGTCGTCGTCGTCGTCTTCGCCTTCGTCTTTGACGTGGTCTTGGTTGCTGTGGTGTGTGTCGGTCGGTTGTGGTCTTAACCGCTCGTTCTTCTACTTTATTTCTGTGTCTTTCGGACCATAAGAATAATTATTTCCGACTCTACAGCAGGAGCAGGAGGAGTAGAGGCAGAGGAAGCGGAGTCACAGCGGTACCCACGGTGCGACGGTGCCACGGTTGAGTTATCTGTTCAGCAGCAACCGCCTAGACCCCTAGATAGACAGCTTCGAACTCTGGAATTGTAACCAATTTTTGGGTCCGTTTGAAGCGCTTTTCGGGTTCCTCGGAGGTTCCTCGGGGGTTTCCTCTAGTGATCGCGCCTGATCGCAACCCTTCGCGAGGCCTTAATGGAGGGTGCCGCTTTCTCCATCCCCGCCCAGGTCCAAGGGATCCCGTAAATTTGTACGTGACCCACGCACTGCACAACTACGCGCAGACAAATTAGAACGCGGGACTCGGGGGTCAAATTTAAAGCGCAGGATCGCTCACTCACGATCGTTGACCACTGGCTGACAAGGGATGCCCAACTTTAGCCAAGGGGTCGCAGTAAAAAAAAGGGGAATTAATTTAAAGGAAACTCGATCGAGGATCTCTCTCTCTCTTTGTCGAGGTCGCGGACGTTATTCGTTGGTCGTGGGTGCACCGTGGGGACTGGCGGGAAGGTGATAAAGAAAGTTATTTTGTTGCTAAACGGCAAAGTGTTTAGGGAGGGTGCGCAAGGAATGGTGTTTTGGTCTAATTGTTGAACCCCCTGGTGCGTGTGGTCACGATGAGCAGTTGACGCGCGACGACTGTGATGACCTGCGAACGCCTTTAGCCTTGGGTTTATCGATATTTAAAGGTGCAGGTGATAAAGAGCGCTACGATGCTCGATGGGCTTTTTGGCCAAAGGGCCACAGCAAGGAACAAAAGGGAATTAATTAACGGCAACGAACTGTCGAAATGCGGGATAACGCGGACGCAACAAGAGCTGACAATATCAAAATATAATTTCGGAAAACAAACGGACTCCGGATCCTCGCACCCCGGATCCGGAATGGCAAATGATTCCTCGTGCACTGTCGAGAGTCATCTGAAGATGTTGCTCGGTGGAAGGTTTCAAATGCCGCCGGCATCACCATCATCTTCGTCTAGGCCGCTCTGTATTTGGTTAAGCACATGGAGAAGGCGTGTTGGCTTTGTTTTATCGTTATCTTTATTTGCTTCCATTTTTGTTGAGGCTTAACGTATCTCATGGTTTAAATGCAGCAACGCTAAAAAGCTAATAAAACAACACATTTACGTTTTTAGGTACGGTTGAACACATAAAATTAATAAATAATGGCAAAATGATAGGGCACTGGCTTATACACAGAATGAAAGGTGCTCTCAGATTCAAACAGTGTTTAGTAGAAATGAATCGGTTTTTGGACGGGAACGTCATGAAATAAGAAATCGGAGCGGTACTATAAGGTAATAATAGTTAGCTAATAAATAACCACGCATTGTTCAAGCAAATCTATTATATTCTGTCCAAATCATAGTCTAATTTATAGTCCATTTCTAGACTCAATTGAGATCAATAGTATTTTCGTAACGATATATCATTAAAATTGATATTAACCGTTTTAATCAAAGGTTACCACACTAGATTCCCTGTTGGTGTTAACATGTCCCAAGAGTAAGGGTATTCGGAAAAGGTAAATTTTTTAACTAATTTTAATTACGAAACTTATTAAACTTCATCAAAATCTTCTCTTTCAAATGAATTACCACAAGCGTTGAACGATCGTTTATTCTAATCAGTGGGCCAATGAAATCTAATCCAAAGAACCTATTCATCACGAGTAAAAATAATTTTTCTTGTGATTCTCACGAACCTTTCGCATATTTTTTATGCTGGATGTCAATGGAAAAAAGATTGTAATTTTACTACCATAAACACTTACTAATTAATTATTTAACTGGAGTCATTCAGTTTAACTCTGCTTGTTTCAAAGATCTTTCCTGATAGCTATATGCGCAGCCATATGTTTTGATGAAAACTTCAAAGTTCAAAGCGAGATCAACTGCTGGCGTCCCTAGATGGATCATTTCTTTCTCATTGATGCATAAACTCCAGTTTAAAAGAAGGCTTCTAAATGTTTTTCAATATATTTTGATCATTTATTCGCACCAAGCAGAGATACCAGTGATCATTTAGCAGTTCCACAAAACATGGTTAATCACAGACAAACATCGCAATTGTCAGCGAAGAAACGACAAAAAAAACCATTCTAATTAACAAACAATTAAAGCATCAACATTAAATTCAATAAATTGCGACATCCCGGCTCATCGTGTTAAAGCCTTGTCCGTTTAAAGACATTAAAGCTTCACCGAAATGTCCATCCGATATCCGGACGATCCGCGGGATCACCGGGGAGGAGTAAACAAATACTGAATTGTCGACTTTAACCACCATTTATATGCGTGTTGCCAGCATGCCACCTGACTACTGGAGACTCGGTCAGGGGCGGTAAGCTATAGAGAAGAGAAGGTGGAAGGTCGGCATGATATCACATTATGCAGCCCAACCCGGTGCGGGGCCCAACGCCATACTATTGTCACCCATCAAACCGTGCGTCCTTCACTCAAGGAGGAGGAGGAGGAGAAGGGGTACAAGAGGAGCCCTTGCGCAGGAGGAATCGAAAAACAAAAAAAAATAACGAAGGGAAGAAAAAAAAAGCCAACATAAACAGCATAAACATAAACCACTACTACGGCCGCTCGCTCACTCGCTTGGTACTCCCAGAGGAGGGCCCCTGGCCAACCGGCCGGCCGGCGTGATTGAGTGCTTAAGTCCGGACCGGGCATCAGCTGAGCCGTCGAATTGAAGCATGATTTGACAAATGAAGCCCACGACAACGACAACGACGACCACGACGACGATGGCGACCCTGGCGTGGCGACTAACCATTGTTATTGTCCTTGTTACTGGCATGCAGGCATGGAGGCTCCCTTCACATCGCATCGCACAATAAGAAGACGAACCTACGGTACCTCCTCTCACCTCGACATCATAAACCCCCCGCTCGCACACAGCATAACCAACGACAAATCACAAATCCAACATTATCATCATCATTGCCTGGCCATCCGCCCCCTCGGGTTTCTTGGTCCTGTTCTCCAGTGGCAGCTCCAGGAATTGGAGGACGGAATCAGGGAGGTGGCCATCCCCTGCTGCTGCTGCTGCTGCTGCTGCTGTTCCCGGTGGTGGTGGCTTATCAATTTGTTTTATTCATGATCCAAGCACCGAGCCGAAGAAAGGAAGGACAGGAACCCACTCCGTTGGGGGTGGTGTTGGTGGCCATGGTTCGGAAAATGCTAATTTTGGAGGTCGAATTTTCTTTTCGCTTACGTCGCGCCATGCCATGCCACGTCACGCCCGGGGTCCCGGGATGCCAGTACCTCGGGAACAGAGGACATAAAGTTGCAGTCAAAATGGGTTTGTTCGCTTCCGAGCTATGGGGGTGTTCAGTGGAGCGAACGCGCGTATTATCAGCAAGGTGAAGAAGCCAACCAGCCAACCAGCCAGGCAGCGAACCAACGAGGTATTATGATAATTTTTTCGCGATTCACTTCAATCGTTCCGCCATCGGTCGCGCTGAGGATGCCCGGTAACGTAGACGTTTTCGGGTGTCTTTTTCGATTGTTTTCCTCACGGGAGGATCAGGACCGGGGGCTCTTGTGGTGTCCGCTGTGACTCTGCACTTTTTTGTTATCTGATTTGCCATTTGGAACCGCATCGCAACGTTTCGATTAGCGTCGATTGTAGGGAGAGCACGGAGCGACTGCGAACAAACGAGATGACTCAGGGTAAGGGCAACAATTATGCACTTTTTGAGGGTGGCTTCAGCTGAATAGTATCATGTTTTACAACCTGTTGAAGCAGAGTAGTTAGATACGATACAAAACTCTTGAAAACTTTATCTTAAGCAAACTTACTTTTGACCGCATCTTGGTTTTGCGTTAGTAAAGTTGACAACCTCGATGAAAAGTGTGCTCAGCGCACTCGCACTATGAGTACTAGATCCAGATCTAGCGCTACTAGTTGTCATGGAGCGCTCGCTGCCTACTCATTTGACATCACCATATCAGAACACCTCGCATCTGGCTCTCTCCTTCTCTCGAAATGGAATTTAATCGCCGCTCCAATCTAAAGTCCTATTTAATGATGCATTCCCGCCCGCTTTTGCATGCCCACCCCCCTGCACTACAGCACAGCTAAGAGCAACAAAAACTAAAAGAAGAAGAAGAAGGTGAAGCACTAGTGGCTAGTAGCATCATGAAACACCTCCACCAACCTTTCATTTGATTGCAGCCGCAGCGACACGGGCAGCACAATCAACGCGCCATTTAGATGCTGGCGCCGTTTCATCGCTAACCAGCATGCAATAGTTATGCTGTTCGCCTCCATCCTCATGCTCGAGCTACAAAGCAGATAATCGGGCGGCACGAGCGCCACCGATCTCTCTCTCTCTCTCTCTCTCTCTCTCTCTCTCTCTCTCTTTCGTGTGGGTACTAACATCAACGAGCACGCGGTTGACAATTGTTTGACAGCTCATTTAGTGTCGCGAGGCGTGAGCCAGAGTGTTCGTATAATTCTAACCGGCTGGCCCACAACCGGCCACCGGTCGGTCCGAAATGTGTCAGAATTATTGTTTCACGTTAGGCCGCCATCCTCTCTGCAGCTTCACCCCCCCCGGGGGGCGGTGGTCTGCACAATGATATCTTGGACGTTGGATGAGATGATGGTTGGGTCTGGTCTGGGTCCAATGTTTATGCCGCTAGATTTGCACCAGACCGTTTTCAGCTCGCCTTCCCTCCGTTCCTCTGGCTTGTCTCTCTCTCTTTGTAGTTTGTTTTGTTGTTGCCGAGCCAGCCAGCCAGTCATCCATTTGTGCATTGTGCATCGCATCGCATCGCATCGCAAACCAGGACCCTGGGAGGCCGGATCGGAGCGCCGGAGCCGTCGCCGTCGCCGTCGCCGTGAGCGCGATGAATCAAATCCGGTCGAACGGACGGACCGAGCGAACCAACAGTCCCCACACCACGCCTCTCCTCTCCTTTCTTCTTCTGCTGCTCCGATGCTGGAACCTGCTAGAGCAATGGCACAACACTTGGCGCTAACAATGGAGCATCATGGCTGCCGCCATTGCCACAACCAGCGCCAGCACCGTGCACTGGTAGCGTGAAGAAACAAAGCAGCACCATGCTGCCATGCTGGCCTGCCCTGGCTTGGCTGAAGGGGAGTTGTGTGGAAAGCGAGGAGGTGGAAAAAAGAAAATGCCAAAACGAAAACCCTCACCAACCAACCAGCCAGCCGGCGAACGAACGAACGAACGACGCGTGCTGCTGCCATGGAGTGGAGTGTTGCAGGGAAAGGGGGGGGAATAGGGAAATTTTCATTTCCCAGGTTCGTTTCCGCCTGGGCACACCCTAATCCCCACCACCACCAGCACCGCCACTAGCAGCACCTGCCTGCCTTCTATCACCGCGCAAAAAGGGTTTTCCTTCATTTCTTCTGCTCCGAAAAGCCCGCTCCCGCCGGTCCCAGCGTTCCGACGTTTGGGATGTCAGTGAGCTGTCCGATTTTGAAAGGGACCCGGAGAGGGAGGAGAAGGCAGAATGGGGGGTGGGGGGGGGGGGGGGGGTGAGAGGGTTGGAACAGAAGGCAGAACGCCCTGCTCTGTCCTGGTTGGATGGAGCTGCTCGCTGAACGCAAACGAAACGAAGCGAACGAAAAGCTCGCTCCATTCGCTGCATCGTCGTAGATGATACTATTATTGTTGTTGGTGGTGCTGGTGTGCTTCAGGTTCCACCACCCCTTTCCTCTCCCTTGCTTGCAGCCCAACCTTCCTGCGTTTCTCCGCTCTCCGCAGTATTAAATGTAATCATTCCCGGAGTCTTTCGTCCGTTCCCGGGTGGAGGTTTTGTCGCCGACGGACAAGGGTGCCTTCCAGCACGGGGGGAGCCGGAAGGGGGGTGTGTGCGCGCTGCCCTGGTATGTGACTGGATAAAATACACCACTGGGCGATGGTGGTGCGCACACGTACAGCAACAGCAACGGATGGATAGAAGAGCAGAGACAGAGACAGAGACAGCGACAGAGAGAGAGAGAGAGAAAAGAGCCAGAGAACGGAAAGACGGAAAACACCCTTTTTCTATTTTGCAACGAGACCCCCCCTCCCGGCACCGGCCACCACCGAACCGACCTCTAACCGACTAACCGACCAACGACGAGAAGCATATCTCGTCGGATAGCGCCACAGAGCACCAGTGGCTTCACTCACTGCAACAACCCCGTGTCTCCGTGGCTCCATCCGGTCCATATATGAAGCTCCTGGTGCTGGAGAGGGGAAAAGAGGAGAGCATCCCCTGAACCACCCCGCTTTCTCTCCCTATGGTCCCGGGTGGGGTGGCGCTAGTGCGCTGTTGGCACATAAAATAATAACCCTTGGTGACGATGACGAAAGCGACAAAGAGCGATGGCGTCCGGCACATGGCGCGCGCAGCCACAAACATACACAGGCACACATCCCAGAGACCCAGGGCTTCTCTAGTGCTCTATCCCGAACACAATCCCTCTTCCTTTTGAGGGGGGTGGGGGGGGGGGGGGGGGGGCGACCTCGTTAAGACACGCCAACCATCTGCAAGCTGGTCTCTCGCCAGACCCGCTCCAGAACGGCACGAGGGGATCTATATGAGGTCTCGTTGGTTGCCTGGCGTTTGATAAGTTCCCACCAAACAGGCCCGGCATACCGAGAGGCCAGACCACGTACCATCGCCGCTCGCCGTTGATCGCTGATTTGTGGCAAACGAATTTTTCGCGACGACAGGTGCAACGCGACTTTTTTTGCGATCCGAACACAAGATCCTTTCGTTTCTTAAGATACCTGGTGCAGCATCGTCTTCTTCGTTAAAATGACTTAAAATGACTTTTCAGGTCGCGTGTTGCGACCACAACGATTGCGCAATTCTAAGCTGCAGGTTGGTAGCATTTTCATCTTTTGCAAAAGGCTTACCGCATTCTGGGAAAAGCTGGAAAGAACCAAGTACCAGCAGCGGGGCACCAGCAAAGAAAGCGCTGCGCTCTCTCTCTCTCTCTCTAATCCTCGTCAACCTCATGATGCTCGTGGTCCTGCCGGTTCCACCCATCTGCAACCCAGAAATCGTCCACTTGTCACACACCTCGTCCGCGGCGAGGCACCTCGGAAGTAGCGCCATCCAGCCATCCAGCATTTCATTCATTTCGAGACCATTGGCTTGGTTTGCCATTGCGCGCCACCATTGTGGTTCCCACCGCCAGTTCTATCGGCATCCCGTGCCACCCCTTAGTGGGTCTTTCTGGGTCGTAAAATTCAGATTTTACGCACCGCTGCGCCGGTTCCACAAATTTCACTTCCTCGCCCTCCTTCGGCTTCTTCGCTTTTTTGGACCACTGTTGGCTCGCTCGTTCGCTGGTTCGTTCTATTAGTTTTGCGCGGAATGTGTGGCCCGTTTCGTTGTGTGGCCCGTTTGTACGGTGCTTGTGCTATTATTCGACGTGGCATCCATTCATCGAGGGATCCGATCCCGTGTGCGCGCACACGCGGAGCGATGATGGTTCCTTACGCGTTGTGCGCCGTACCGCGCGATCTCAGCCCAGTTCTAGGCACGGGCCGGCATCTAGGGGCTACGAGCAACAACAGCTACAGGCACCGGGACCGGGCCATCGTCTTGGTGCGTCGTTTGTCGTGGTTCATCGAAGTGGAAGCGGAACTGAAGACGCAAAGAGAGAACACGAGCACAAGCAACACACAAATCCCGGGCACCGAAAAACCCAAGCGACACCGCGCGCGAAAGAATGTAGCGAAACATGATTTATGCCATCCCAATTTATCGGCGTAAGAATTCTTATTGTTTGGCATCTTGATTTCGCTCCGCTACGCGCTTTCGTTTTCCTTTTCCGCCATGTTTCTTGGGCTCGTTGCTGTTGCTGCTGCTGCTCTGTCGCTATGCTGCAGAACAGGAACTTCTTCGAGGGAAGTCCGTTTCTAGCAGGAAAACCCCTTGGGGAAACC
>NC_064877.1:12687500-12695000 GCF_943734665.1 Anopheles aquasalis
TCATCGCGAGCATCATGGGGTGTGCATCGCAGCAGCGACCGTGGGCAGTGAGATCGTGTAATAATGTTCATTTCCTTCCTTCCTTCTTCCTCTCCTCGGGGTCCTGTGCGGCCTCAAAAGGTGCACTCTCCTGGTGGAGCCTCAATAGCAATGCGAATACCTTGACGGTGCAGTCGGAGGACGATGCCGCGAATGGGGCGATGAATCAAAGTTCACTTTGTTTGATTCTGATTTACACGTGTAAACGGGTCCACTAGTTGGCTGCCGGGCGGTTTAGGCGGTCGCTTCGAGTAGGATCACACCACCGTTCGCTGTCGTTGTTGTTGTTGGCCGGTCCAACCGGTGGTCTATCTACCTTACGGTCTAGATGCAACGGTACGCGTCGTGGTGTAATGAGTTGGCGATGGACAATCGGTTTTAACCGATTCACCGGAGATGGGCATTTTACAGATTGTGTGCGCCCTCTTATGCAGAACAGATGCACCTATTGATTGGTAGGATTTATGAGCTCACAACGAGCCGGTATGACCTCCAGACGGGCAAGACGCTTTGGTTCATTTTTGGCGAGGGGATGTACCTCACAAGAATCGCTGTTTGATGAGTTTCGTGGAAAACCATTTCGACAGCGTGACGAACACAAACATTCCCAGGGCTGGCCCTCTGGAATGTCCCCCCCGGGCCGCTCCTGGCATTGTGCAATGGCATTCGCACCCTCCACGACTGTTCTCTGCTGTTATTTCGTTGGAGCAACAACCACAACACTCTTGTACTGATAACGTTTGTTGGGCCCTCGGGAGGGAAGTGACAAGATTCCAATTCAAATCGGAATCGGGACCGATCGGCCGATGCGTCCGCACCGATAGCAGTCGTTCGTCCGGCGGGTTTTATCTCGTACTCCGTGTGGTCACGTCCGAGGTTCCGCTCCGAGGTTTCCTCCTTATCTCAGTTTTTTTGGGCTCGCACGGTGATTTCGAGAAACACGGCGTGTGTCATCAGCCCGAGGTATCAGCAGCACTTTTGCTGCTGCTGGTGTTGCACTGATTTCGACAGCAAGCAGGTCAGGTGCGCTTGGAAGATACGAAGGAGAACAAAACATTAACAACAAGTCGTCTTCGTCATCGTCATCGTCGTTGTCTAATGAAAACTGACACTTCACATCGCATTGACAAGCGCTACCCATCTTTCGGGACCAGGGGCCAGTACGCACGCGTTCCGAGAGGAGAGATTGCTGCTCTAATCATCTTATCGGCGTTGGGTATCGCCCCAAACCGGGGGGGAAGGTTTTTTTTCCCCAAAATCACATCACCGGAAGCCACCAACGGCACTGGTTGCGGTGCTGACGCGTTCAGTTAGATGTCTTTGGCTACTCGTAACACGCTGCCATGCTGTTGTTGCTTCTGGAACTGCTGCCGAGACCCGGTAGTGAGGTACACTGGGGTGCAATGTGTACTGGCATGCAGCCTTGTACCGGGACCATTCGGTGAGAGACACCGACAACTGGTAAGGGCTCGTACAAGTGGTTTGTATTCTCCGACTCGGACCATACGCCCGGAGTTTAATGCTGACCGAGGACGGTAGAGCGTGCCGTGCCGTTGTTGAACGAAAATTGCGCTCGTTCGACCCCCACGCCAATGCGAAAACCAATCCAGCGGTGCAACCGGGGATGCGAGGATGCAGCGCATCGCCGATCGATCGATCTTGTGCCGCGTCGGCCAACGCAGCTCGCCCACCCTTTTATGCTCGCCCTTTTGCGCTCGATCGATTTACGCGAATAAATAACGCACGCAGCATCCCCACGAATCCCACTTGTACCCCCTTTCTTCCCGTTGGCCGTCGTTCGACGTCGTTGGCTGATTGTTTAGCGCAAATCGTTCTCACATTCGCGCCATTTGCGCTAATGCGTCTTGCTGCGCTTTCGATCGAGGTAGATCCACCATGAAGGGGACCCAGGGATAGGAGGCGAGTGGACAGATGAACACGATGTCCTTACGTCGGTCGTCGCAGCTCCCGGATTGTTGTACGACATCGGTTCGCGTTCCTTTCCGCACCGGACACATATCGATTGCCCGTGACCATCGCACCCCGGTCCCGGTATCCCAGTTCCTTTTGCTTTTGCTTCGGTTTTTCGCGATTTCGCGATGTTTCGATGCCGGCGGCGTGGACGTGCCCGTGCTCGTTGATGAGCGATCGTCGGTTGTGCACCCCTCTTGCGCACCTCTCGAAGGCCATGCGGCCTAATTGTGGATTATGGATGAATGGTCATTATTTAGCGTTTTTAACGAGTGGAAATGGATGTCCCGAGCCAAGGGTGGCACCGGGGTTCGTTGGTACGATTTGGACAGTTCATTTTTTCGGGGTCGGCGGAATACAAATGAGATCCTGCGATCTGATTGCTCTACATCGGGACCTTCAAGGTTGTGGTGCGGATGTCTGATCAGGAGATCCTGCTGCCGTTGCTGTTGATGATCGATCGACAAATCGACAGCGACCAGAGCCAGAGCGTTCACAATTTGCACAACAATAAAAGTCAGAAATGGAGAATGGCGAATGAAGTGCTGCATCCGGTTCTTGAGGCGACAATTGATGGATGCAGCGATCCGTGAACCGCGCGAATCGAACACGAAGTTGCCAAAGTGCCAAAAGCCCTTCAACAACAACAACAACAACAGACGGACACGGACCACCACACCCCCGGGAGGGGGAATCGTGGTGACCTGGTGAAGCGAAACCAGGCCCGGAACACACGTTAATCGATCGAGCAGCGAACGTTAGTGTCGCCTCGTGCGATGCGTTGGCGTCGTCATCCGAAGGAAAGGAATGTTTCTCGAAGACGCGCAGCCTGCGCTGCAACGATTGTGTCCCCCGAAAAGGCATGCAACTGCATGGAACACATTGGAATCAAAAACAAAAACATCAGGGATCAGCGAACGCAACGAAGAAAATGTGGTTGCAAGTAGTACTAGCAACAGCAACAGCAGCAGCAGCAGCGTTTGGGGTTCTGCAGCGAACTTCTGGAGCACAAAACCGGCGCACAGGAAGTGCTGCAATACACAAGCACAGGGAGAGAACAGTCGCACGCGAACACGGACGCAGAACAAGCAAGCTGGCGAATGTTACATTGGCCATTGACACGGAATGGCCGACCAGAGCCCGTGGCCGGACACACATGGGCGGCCTGACGCTACCAGCCGGCTGACATGGGCAATGGTGGCGTTTAGTGGACCGATAAGAACACCCCTTTTTGACCGACGAATGGCGAGGGTGTAGGGTTGTCCACCTACCCCCAGCTGCACCACCTTGTCCTTTGACCGCTTGCCGCTGGCCCCCGGCGGCCACGAATAGAATTAGACATGGATTTTTGTATTTCGTTTTTATGTCCATGGATGTGTTTGTGTGTTGAGCGCCGTGCGTGGCAACAACCCCTGGGTGGGGTGTGTGGGGGTCGTAGGACCTCGGTTGTTTATGTCGTACAGCGCGACAAATACCTGGTTTTCCATCACGCGCGCCCATTCCAGGGAGTGCACTAGGGAGCGAATGAACTGCAGACTGGGCCCTTTTTGCGGGAAGGGGGCACGAGGACGGTAAATGAATGAAAAATGGCGGCTTGGAGGGAATGACCGTTGATGGTGCGCCACTTTCTAGCGGGGCGACAACTACCTTGGGGACGGCGGATGTACGATTCATGGAGGGAGTTTAAGGAGACTTTACAATCGGGATAAGAGACATGCCGGCATGTGAGGTCGGTAGTTTGTAGACTGGGAGTCCGAGGTGACTCCAAATTGTATGTTTCTTGACAGTATAAACAGTGCGTTCTGTGTCTAGCTTTAGGAGCGAGGAGCGAGTTTACGATGCCAGTGTCGTCGTCGTCCTAGTAGGCATGGGCATGTAAGCGCATTCCATCCTTGACAACATCCAATCAATCCGATTAGTCTTGGTACAGTCTTTAGGCGGGAGTTGTTAGAGCCTTTAGCAAAGGAATCCATTCAGTTCAGTTTTCCATTATAAAAGGTGAATGTTGTTGGTGTTTTTAGTTGGCTTGTTTAAAAACCCCCTATTTCTCGTCTTCAGGGCAGCTGATGATTTCAGTGATACGAAGTGGATCAATACGACGTTTAATCCGATAGACTACTGAAGGAATTAAATAAATCCAAAGGACAAGATTCACATGGCGGCTGATATGTCTTCTAATTCATTTTGAAGGATGCCAGATCTCAAAAGGCCTCGTTTTTATTCTTCTGCGATACGAAGTTGAGAAAGTTGATGTACCGTCGCTTCGTTTACAGCACAGTCTTCATCTCTCTTAGTAAATAAATTCTACACTCCCTTGTAATCTGTGTATCAACTTAGAACTGTAATCATGCAAACGTTTGTAAAGTGTCTATTGGCTGTCCTCCACCTGTTTTATTACTACGACTGCCCTCAATTTGCTTCATTGTGTTCCTATAATACGAATTGTTCACAGAGACAGTTGGAAATAATTGAAGGATAAAGATAACAATAAGCGAATCTATAACAACGCAAGGATTCTATCCGCATGCATTGCTTGAACAAACATTGATCTGTTTCGATTAACTTGACTTGAAGGCACACCATTTTCATGTCAGATTGTGTCCTCGCCTAAACAAGACCTTCAGCTCAACCCTGACACCAATCGGCTACTTGGATAATGTCACTCCTCCGGAAAGCGGAAGTATTCGCCGATCGCAGCAAGCGAAAACCTTCATGCCACGCAACAAACACAAGTCAAGAAGCGCTCGTTCTCCCTTCCCGGACCTGCTGCAAATATATCGACGCAATCCGTTCCCGTGACGGTGCGAAATCCCAGACCAACTTTAAATAAACTTCCGATTGTTTATTTACCGAACTACGGAATCCGCGTGGCGTCGGTGTCGACGAGCCGACGGATTAGTGGCATCATCCGCGACGGTTAACAGCATCTTTCGCGGTGTACCGCGGTACACACGCCCCACCACACCGCACATTCTCCAATAAACGGTCCCATTACGAGAACAATGGCGATCATTTACAACCGTTTGTAGCCGGCATCCCAGGCACCGTAGTTTACAAGGCCCCCGGTGCCGCACGGTCCAACTAAAAGAGTTTCCTATTCCTCAGATCCCGATCCGATCCGACAACAAACCCCAACGGGCCTCACCTCCCACACGTGCCCTCGTACACTCGTAGACACACACCGGCGGCCACAGTGGCGGGTCACATCCATCGCGAAAATTGCATAAATTATGCAGCACATCACTTCGCATTATTAAAGCATGCGTGCACGTGTTCGGTGGCGGTGGCGGCGCTGGTGTTGGCCCCCTTTCCACCCTTCTCTAGAACCACCATTTGCTTTCGCCGGCCACGGTTCCGGCCACCGGTGGCAACCGGTGATGATCATCATCATCACGTGGAGCCGTGCAGCCTGATGGAAAATTGATTCGCAATGTGAATCGAATCCAGCGAAAACCTCAAACTCATCGACTCGCACCACGGACACACGGGCGGGCTGGACAGGTGAAATGCGAAATGCGAGCAGCATAATTACTATCCGTGGTCCGCGACTTCACTCCGAACGTTCGGTGCCGAGGAAAAACCTGAAAATTACGCGCCAAACACTCGCCCTTCAACCTCTCCACCGGGAATGCACCGGAACCGTGCGCCGTGGCCGATGCATAATTAAAACCAGAACTCGGGGACCTCCTCCACCACCACCACCACCATCATATCGTACACTCCCTCACCATGGATGAAATTCCGCAACATTTTCGGCTAGATAAGCGCAGCCCCAAAAACCGCAGAATCGGCCACCGTAGGTTCCATCGCTCCCCGCATCGGGCGACAAACAATGGTGCGTGGTCGTCGTCGTCGTTAGCCAGACGTCGCCAGTGCGCAACCCTCGGTGCATTCCCCATCGGTGCGCTCGTCGAAGATTGATAAACATATGCTAATCAGGGACAGGTGTCGGACAGGTTTGGCTTGTCACCCCGTATCGAAAGGGGTCGAACGAACGAATGAACGGTTTGCGAGGAGCGCCCGTGCGATCATTTGAAAATCATTATTGTCAATCGCGACAATACTGATTACACCCGGCCTGGTCCCTGGAGGGGAGCCTCTCCGGTGGCCCTTTCGCAACAACAAACCGAACTGACAGCCTTTATCTATCCGTCGAGCAGGCCCCGGTGGCGAGCTGGTGTGCCCGTTTTTGGCCGCCAAATGCTCGCAGCAACGCTTGGCCCATCCATCTTCCGATCCGAAAGAGAGTGACCAACAGCAGCACCCATTCGTTCCCATTCTTTATCGTGGCCAAACACACACGGGAACCAACGTGGAAGGGAGCGAAGGCGTGGAGGTCTGGTTGGCGTCGCTGCATTTGCATGATTCCGGAAGGTGGCTAAGGCTCATCACCTGCAGCACCGCGCGAAAAGCGTTGCCAATGGCCACGGCCAACCGAGCGGGCGAGCTGGCAGCTCCGTTCGAATTCCATTAAATTTGCAATTACAAGCATCCCTGGCCACAGCCCTCACTGCTCCTATTCTGGGCTCTGTTCCCTGTGCTGCAAAGTGAATGAATTAGTCAGGAGTTGCAGCTCCTAGCGCCCTGAGAGGATTTATGTGCTTTTTTCGCCCAAATTATGCTCGCCTTTTAATTGCTCGGAGCGCGGAGGTGGAATTAGAAAATGGCTGAACGGATGGACGGACGAACTGTAGTTCGTGGCAAAGGACTGGCGAAGATGGTGGCCACAAGAAAGCGAACCGGGACCACAGGTGTTTGTGTGCGAATTTATAATTATTGCCCGCCGGGGGAGGAGGAAGCGCCAAATGCCATTGCAAATGGCGATTACAAATGGATGAGCTGCGTTCCGATGTGAAGGCCAATGTCTAATGGCGTACACACGCACCAGGGGCAGTGCTGTGGCACTAGACACACACTCGAGGAGCTGGAGATGATCCACCACCACCAAGACCACTCGTACTCCTCTCCAGCGTCTCGCCATTATCGTAACTCATACCCCAACGGTCAACGGTGGTGGGATGGTGGTGGGGTTGATGAATGGAATGCATCCATCCCTCAACTCCTTGGCCACCGATCTCGATCCAATCGAACGCCAGAACGAGCCTGCCAGCCAGCCAGCGAGCGACCGAGCGAGCGAGTGCTGGAAGAAATTAAAATCAATTGCCAGGCGAGGCGCAATGGCGGCGGCTGCATCACTTCATTACTGCATTACACTTAACACTCCAGGCCATTTGGTTTTTATCCTCCCATGCACACACTCACCTCGCCTGTGCCTGTTACAAACGTAAGCATTATTTACGAATGGACATGGGGCCCGGATCGTTGTGTTATCGTTGTTACACGTCCGCTAGCGAGCTTTAGCGCTGACGTATCATCATTTCATTTACAAACAGACAACAAAAAAAATGTACGAGAAACGGAACAATGAATTGCTGTGTTGTGTGTTATGCATCGTATGTGTGCTGCTGTATGTGTGCGCAATGTGCAGCT
>NC_064877.1:12700000-12705000 GCF_943734665.1 Anopheles aquasalis
GACAAGGTATTGTCGTCGCCGTCGCCGTTGCCGTCGCTGCCGTCGGAATCGTAACGATAAATTTGGCCAGACGACATTAAACTCATTTTCCAATTAAACAGCTCCACCATTGCTCCACACAACCGGAAAAACAAAGCTCGAATGCATCATTCCCGGGGTGAGCCCCGGCGCACCCATAGGCCACCAGCCGGGGGCCAGGACGACAGGAGGATAGGGCCCTTCCTGGGCCCCTCGGTAAAACCCACTATTTAAATAGACGACCTAGACCAAGACCTGCTGCTGCACACGCCCTCCGGAGCAGATAACGCTCCGAGAGACTGAGTCCGCGGAGACGGGAAGAGGAACAAAACGAGAAGAGAGGCCCCCACCCCTTCCTGGGGCTCCCACGGGGACCAGAAACGAATTAATGAAGTGATAAATTACATCGATAAAACATGCCAAATTATACGTTTTAAAGGAGCGGAGTCCCCCCCCCCTTCCACCCAAAAAAAGAAAAAAAAACCAGGCGAACTGAAATGAGCTCGATGAAAGGCCTTGCAGCCATTCGGAACCAGGGAACTGGTGCTGCGGCGCTTACCTCTTCTGCGGAACACGAATTCGATGGCGATTGCTTCGTCGCCGGATTTTGGGAGTTCGGGAACTCGGGACTTTAATAACCTTCTCTAATCGATGGCTCGCGACGGAGGGCTTTCCGAGGAGTTTTGCTCCAAATGTCATTACCAACCGTGTGTTCCGAGGGGTGACTGGACCCTGGTATAGAGATAATTATAACCTCTAGGTGCTGATCAGTCCTAAATGATCCCGTGGCTGGTTGTTTACTCATGTTTTTTTTCTTCTTCTCAGCTCGATGTTGATTTAGCTCGCGATCGAATTCCACGCTAATTCGCGGCATTTCGTGATCATTATTTATGGATGGCAACGGGACAGTCGTGCACTCCAGGATAGAAGAAAATAGAGCGTCCGGGTGTCCCTGGTGTGTTTTGACCAACGAAAGTTAGAACAAACGAAAAAGATGACCACGATTTCACTTTCTCGAAAGTCCGAAATCCCTCAAAAGACTGACCGATTACTGACCAGTGGTCATAACGAAGCGTATTCTGATGCATGAGTTCTTCGCCGTCGTCGTTGGCTTTCATTAGCCGGCTTTTCAGTTTCTCTCTCGCTGAGGACAGAAATTCTGGTCCGGAACCCCGAGAGGACCCCCCGTCAAGCGACGGTTCCTCGGCGACAGGGCGTAATAGATCACTTTCTCCTCGGACACCTTATTATTGTGCCGCCACCACCAAGCTCGTCGAGGTTCTGGATCTGGAAAAAGAGAAATTTGCTGCCCGCTTGTCCAACATTGAAAGCCAGCCCGTACCTGTCAGCAGCCAGGATCAGGGCAAAAGGGATTCGTCTTCGCGCGAGTGTTGCTTTAATTGACTTTGCGGGGCGACAATGAGCGGGTGTGTGCGGGATGAGCGTGAAAAGTCATCGGGATAATCCGTTGCGGATACCGATGCATGCCTGTGATGGCCACCTGCATCCCTCCGATGCATGATTCCATCATCTTTCAGGCTGTCTTCCCTTTTCATAATTCTTTTTTCTGTTTTTGCTTTGTGTATGCGACGTTCCAGGGATCATGGAATTTAGCTTTTTTTGACTTACGATTCGTTTGATTGAAATCTATCGCCGCACACAGGCCGAATGTGGGCTGAGGGGGGAGGAGGAGAGATTAGTGTCAGGAGCCGGGGGGTGACAAGGGAGAAGGCAGAACCGGCATATCCTTTGCTCTGTCCTCCCGACATCATCCCATGTAAATGGTGCACTAACAGAGGACAGGGACACCGCTGTCAGCTCGAGAGATGCCGATCAGGATGAGGACGCTACAGAAAAGAAGAGGAAGAAGAAGAGGAGGAGGATATGTGGCCTCGGTCCTATGCTCTCTATTTTCCCGCAACCGACCGACCACTCGGATGCCCAGCATGTGCTGCTCTCGTTTTCGATGCCTCGCCTCGAACCTCTCCAGAACGTTGATCATCCTTCTTCAGCCACCACAGAGGACCAGCATTGGGCCTGAATGCGACACCAAAAGTTCTGGACAACAACAAAGGCAAAGAAGAAGAAGAAGAAGAAGCAGAAAACTGGGAAAAGGACCTCTTCTCGCGATGGTCGTTCAAACGGCGCGGCGCGCATGGGAAACATTTGTTTCATTAAATGTTTAATGCAAGCGGAGCAAGAAGAATCATCGGCGCGGCCGACAGAATACACGGAACGGAAAACGGACGGACGCAGGGACCAGGGACCAACGTGGACCGATCTCAAGAGAAAGGAAAATCCTTCGCATCCTTCGCGCGCCATGTGACAACAGCACACATATACACAGGGCACCAGCATCGGCCGCTTGTCCCTCAGTTCCCTTTGCCAAGTCCCAAAAGGGACACACATAATCACCGAAAAGGCAAACGGCGAACAATCGGAAGGAAAGCAGCAGTGAGCAGTCCACGGACCATCTTTGGGATTTCGAGTCCTTTTCGAGGCTGTCAATATCCCCGCGTGATCCCGGGTGTCTTTCTCTCGCCTCTTTTTTTTTTTTGGTGTGTTGTTGTCGTCCTTGCCGCTGTTGTTGTTGTAGTTGCTGCTGTGTCCTGGCTGCCCGGATCGGAATGGGATTTGGTGTCGATCGATAAGCGAAATGGTTACAAATCCGTCGTAGGGGATGACTCGGGGTGGCGGAGAAGCGGGAGGGGGGAGAACTGAGAAGAGATTTCCAAAGTGTTCCTCCTCCTCTCGCGACCAGGCACCACGGGGACCAACGGAGAGGCCTGGGAAATGTCACTTATCCCTCGGAACCACCATCCTCAGGGACCTCAGGACTCTCGAGAGGATCTCCAGTAACGAACGATTTGGTGAGTCTACGTCCCTTGGCTAAGGTAGATACTGGCGGCTTCATGTGCGGTAAGCGAGATTGGGCCGTTTAACGACTCCATAAAACCGACTTTTACACAACAACCACAACAACAAACAGAGCGCTAAAGAGTGAAATGGGTCCGACGGAACACCGACGGGACACATAAAACAACGTAAAGTGTCGCGAGGTCACCAGGAAAATGAGGTGCGACAAATTTGTGAAATACAAAAACCCGTCGCCGAGGGCGCTTCTAATGGTCTATCGTGGCCCCCCCGGGGGAGATCGTGACCATCGATGATCTCGAGGTAGCATCTTCGCGCCGTGGAAAGATGGATTTGGCCACGAGCCTCGAGCGACAAAAATTGCTGACTGGCCGGACTGGCCATTCACTGGTCTAGAATCGTTGGCAACGATGGATAAGGGATCAGTTTGTTGGAGCGTCTCCAACGAGCAAAGTGCTGGCGCCAGCGAACTGTCTCCGAGGAGCGAGAAGACCAATCCAATTTGGTGGCCGTGGCCTGCTGCTATCGATGCCGGACGGACGATGCAATTGCTCGGCTCCGTTTGAATCATAAAACTTGTGCTGCGCTCGCCACCAGCAACTGTTGCTGCAACCTCCGCGAGATCCGCATCCAGGGCCGGATCCGGATCAAGCTCAGGCAATCAATCTCGTTCCACTTCGACGACTTTAATGTCTCCGCGAAGATGCGACAATCGGCCATTCCGGGGAGGAGGCGGAAGAGAAACAGCAAACAGCGTTCTTTCAATTAGTCCCGAATCGTTCTAATGCCACTGAAGTCCTCCTGGTCAAACCCAACGGGGACCGGGGTGAAAGTTTAACTGGCAAGGAAAGTGCTCTGTTCTGGCCCGCGGCGTGGCCACGCAGAGTTTCCTGGCGTGATTTATGGTTGTTTGTTCGATGCGCATCGTTTGGTGCCGGACGCCTAACTGGACAGTGCGCCACCACGACAGCAAACTTTGTGCAAAAACAGCTTAACCTTCACTTTTTTAACTGCAAATTTTCGGCGAACACAGCACTTGATTGACTCACGAAGTCTCTCAGTCGCGCTGCTCGATCGATTCGTGCGGCATTTGCGGCCACAACGAAAAGCCATTAGAGAGAAAGGCCAACCAGAGCAAGGGGCAACAGGGGAGGCCATAAAGAACGCAAGTTGATTGCCAAATGCAGATCGCATTATATAGTAGTTGTAGCGGACCAAACTCGACTCGACCGAGTCTCACGTTGCTGGCCGCCAGCGACGTCACTGGACGGAAATTATCCTATACTTTATACACCATGTACCGCGCGTGTTCTCCCATGGAGCCACCTTTGTAACGAACCTCACGGCAACCGAAAGAGAGACTTCACATTTGGCGGGTTTCCACGGGAAGGAAAATGGGAAAGAAAAAGGAAATGAAATCCCGAAAAGCGAACATCACACGCTCCCGATGACGATGATGATGATGCACAAGATGACGCTGATGACGGTGATGATGATGATGATGATGATAGTGATGGTGAGATGGTTATGCTATTTTTATGCTGTCCTCATTTTCTCGCATCACCGCCCCGTGAATGCGATACGATTGCTCGTTCGCTCCTTGCGGGCACCTCGGTCGCACTTGATTAGAACCTGTCCAAACACCCAGCCCGTACCATTGGCCGGCCATCTGCAAGGATCCGCCAGGCCAATAATTGGCGCGTTGCTTTTTCGGGTTCGCTGGCTTGCTGGCTGGCTGGCCGGGCGGATCAATTCATAATCACCAGTCCCGGGGGGCTCTCGAGGAACTCGTCTCTTGGCCGTTGTTCGTCGTTGCCTTGTGTTCCGGCGACTCGGAATGTCTGATACTCTCCACAGCTCCTCCTTCTGCTTCTCCAGTTCCTCCCCGTGTGGAATACACTGTATGGGGGTATTAACACAAACTGGGCGCAACAAACGCAACAGGATTACAGACCGGGCCAGCCAGCGAGCGAACGATTAAAAACGGGAATCCTTCGATCGTAGTAGGCACCACCATCGCAACCGAGACGCTGTTGTGAGCGGAGTGAGCTCACCAAAGCCTCCTTCGAGCTGCTTCCTCGGGATCTCAAATTAAAATGCTCGAGAAA
>NC_064877.1:12715000-12717500 GCF_943734665.1 Anopheles aquasalis
GCGGATAATAAAGCGAGTGAACGAGCGAGCGAGCGAGCGAGCGAGCGCGCGATCTGGCGATTGACTCCGGCGGTTGACAATCTGGGGGTGAAGCGAAGGCGCGGCTCGTGCTCTCGCCCTTTCTCTGCCGGACAAACGTGGCAATCGAATCACGCAGCCACGGCCTCGGATTGTGGCTGGTTCGAGGTGCCGCTGTGGTCAGTTCTACCAGGATGTGGCCAAAGGTTTGTGCCTTTTTAAGTGATCGTGTTCAACTGTACTGTACGGGTTTGGCTTATGTATGTGCGCAATTTGTAATGGGATGTTGTGCGTCTTCCAAAGACTCAGATAACCGTTCAGATAAGATGGATGTTGTCGCTATCTGCTGTTGAGGAGATTGTACGCAGTGACTATTGTTACTCCAGTAAAGTGCTGCAGGATTCGGTTGATTCAATTCGGTAGATTCCGTTTTTCTTGGTAAGACAATAGGTGCATGAAATACAAATTAGCAACATCTTAAGCCACGAAAACGTCTCTTGAAGAAAATGAAAATTCTCTTGAAGAGAAGAATTAACAGACCTTATCGCAACGATAGCGTCAAGAAGGAAATGTTGAAGACACTTACAACATATTACTATATTAATTAATGTTCTTAAATGTTTAAATCAAAGGTGGTTTAATCTGGTGTTTCTGTTTGCAATTCAATTGTTTAAATCTTGTTGATCTTTAAAAATCTGCCGAGTAATTTCAAAACTCGTATGGAGTGAGCTACTGCATCAAAAAGATAAAATTTGTCCGTTTTATGCTAATTTAAGACGGTCAATTGATACAAACAGCCCCCAACACACCTTTCTCCAAAAGCCCTGAAATCCTCGTATTAAGGATGCTTTCTAATGCGATGAATTCTTAATTTGCTGCAGGAAAAAATGCAAAAGCATTTGAGCATTTGTTATCCCGGTAAGGAATAATGCACTGAATTTACCTGGATGTCTCATCAGCACACTTAACGACTCATATTGTCGTTAGATTTTAATCTTTTCGGTGAAAGGTTACAAGAAAATTAGGTCTGGTGAGGATTTGCAATCAAATGCCGAAAGATCCGCGTTGTAGCATGTGTTTATCGAACTTCAGGTTTAATCATATGTAAAGACGAAATGTAACAATGGGGCTAAATAATTACTAGCTTTAAGAACACATTTTTTATTAAGATAAACATGAAAGCGCCGATAATATGGTTTTAATTGCTTCATTCGATGAATTTTGCCGACCATAAATCACATGAGTTGATACAGATGTAGCGCGGCGGTTTGTGAGGCGTGCGTTATTTGTTCGATGATAACACTTTTTACTTTGCATAGTAGCATGTAATATGTTATGTATGTGTGAACGCGCGACGGGCGCGCGTTAGTATGTGTAAGAGAGTTCAGTTCATGTCAGTCCAAGTGCAGTTCAATTCCGATTTCAGAAGAATAAAGACGCTATTTCGTTAGCAGAGAGTACAAAACACAACATTTGGTGTCAGAAGTGGGATCCAACAAAGAAGTGCGATCCAGCAGTGGGATCCAACAAAAAAGTGCGATCCAGCGAGATACAATAACAAGTGCGATCTATCAGTGAAATCCAGTGCAATTCAACAAAAGTACGATCCAGGAGTGCGACCCTAAAGAGCGAATCAGAACGATGGCTAACAACAAAGAACTTCTAGAGTCGATTGGAGCGATGCTCGCAAAGGCAATTACTTCAGCTTCATCACATGCGCGGACAGAGCAAGAGAATCGCGAGCCACCAGTACCGAAATTTTCAATGCCAGAGTTCGACAGCAAGAAAGAAGAGGCCGTGGCAGATTACTTCGAAAGGATGGAATGGGCTCTCGAATTAAGTCGAATTCCCAAGGAGCAACATGGTCAGTACGCGAGAGTGTATATGGGAGGCGAGCTCAACACCGCTCTGAAATTCCTCATTACACCACGCGATCCGGAAGAGCTACAGTTCTACGAAATCAAGAACAGTCTCGTAGCACACTTCGATCGGGCCACGAACAAATACGCAGAAAGCATCAAATTCCGAACTATTACACAACAGAAAGAGGAAACCATCGCCCAATTTGCACTGCGGCTAAAACGAGGCGCTGCATATTGCGAGTACGGCAAATTCCTAGACCGCATGCTCATCGAACAACTATTGCATGGTCTAGAAAAACGTGATATGTGCGACGTGATCATACAAAAGAAGCCGAACACGTTTCAACAGGCATACGAGATTGCAAATACGTTGGAAGCAACCCGAACTACGACAAAGGAAGTCTGCGGCGAAACACCAACACCAACACTAGAGTACGAGAATACGAACAAGCTAAACTACGAAAACCTAACTACAAAGAGAACACGAAAATTCGCGGAGCGCGTACATACACACACGCGCGACATAGCAAACGAAATACCAAATGCAAGAGGATCTACTTACACCAACGAACCGAGTGCTTGCTACGGCTGCGGTGGAAAACATTACAGGAGCGATTGCC
>NC_064877.1:12722500-12727500 GCF_943734665.1 Anopheles aquasalis
CCGATCGGGGAACGAGCGAAGGTCTTATGGCGGCCATCAATTCCAAGCATCCTCGTGCAATCCCCTTTCCAATGTGCAGCGAAATGTGCATGCAACCGAGGAATGCAGCCCACAGTGGAAAAATGTTGTGTTTGATTCCAGTTTCCAACACTTCAACTTTCATATCACGATCCAAAAGCGGCAAAAAGGATACTGAGTCGCTTTTTTCCTAGGAAAAAAATCAAAATTGATCTGATCTTAATCGAACAGATTGCAAAGAATCTACGGGAGGAAGCATTAGATGCAGGGGAAACCTAGACGTCCTCATTCGTGCACAGCTTGTCGATCATTTCTCTTCACAAAAGCAACCTCACGATGAAAGCATTTGAAGGCTGCATTAGCGGATAGTTGGTTATGTTTGTTAATGTTGAAAGGAAAGGCTTGCGATACGATTGGTATGATAGATTTCTGTGGTGGTAGTTTCCTTCCTTAAAATCCTGTTTGATACTTAAAACGATAATGAGAAAGCGGCATTGGAAAAGGACTTCAGTTTTGAATTTTCACTTCCATTTTGTCGATTCAGCAAAGTGTTATCCTTAGCTAAACGTTGCATCCAAATCTATCCTTTAGGTTGGTTTCAAGAAAGTCTGAGTTGATTTAAAAGACAATTTAATCAATAATCCTCGTATAATTAACTGGAGGCAGCATTAAAACATTCAATTTTATTAGGAAATCAAGGTGCACTACACGCATTGACATGAATAGGATCCCCGTTTATGTTATGATTGATGCTCTGCAGCAAATAGGGGACTACCTATGAATCCCTGAAGCATTTGTTCCTTTCTTTCTAGCAAATTCGACGCGACGAATTGTAATGCTCTGTTTTCAGTTCACTGCAATGTGCTCTAATCCTTGTGGGTAGTTTGCTTTGCATTGAATGGAATGTCGATCAATCATGTGTCTGTCTTAAGAGCAACAGGCTCTTCATAAAGAGAATGCACGCTTGATGTCTTCGAGTGAAAGCCGCTGCATATCTCTTCGACAACTACGTTTCATCCTTTTTTGTTCTCTGCGTTTATTCATGTCCTAAGCCTGTGTGCCTCCATAGTCTGATGAAATTGAACGTTATCTAAGGATATGAACCATAGTTTTGCATGAGTTAGGAGTCCGTTCAAACCATGCGATGCGATGGGATCTTGGCCTCACGAAGAATATTTTCATATGTCCAGCAGGGTAGAAAGACTTTGCCGGCTACGTGATAAACTATTCGGATCTATTTTAAAACATTTTTCGGCAAGAAATAAAAAACATAAAACATATTTATGCTGCTATGCTTATGTTGCCGAGTGTAGTGAGAAACTGCGGGTGAGAATTTTGAGAAAAAAAACTCGTTTTAGTACAAAAGCTAACTGAAGAGCTTTTTATGAACATATTCGAGCTTTATCGCATAAACACCTGGGGCCAAAAGAAAAGCAGCAACATACTTTGCACAACATACATGCTGTAGTATGTTCTAAAAGGTTCTCTCGCTGCACACTTTATTTAAACATTTTCCTGGATAGTTTATCATTATTCATTTAACAGAAATAAATTAATACGAAATACTTAATCCAGGCAATATTCCAAAAGAATCAAGAAAAAGTCTCTTTTTTTTCTCTCTACCAAAAACAAGAACAATATTTGGTAACGACAGAAAGTGATCAGCAATCCTCTGATTGCGTATCTAAGTTCAGTAAGACTTGCACGATCGTTAGAAAATGTATTCTTCCTTTTAAACCTTAGATTTCACATTCTCTGGCAAATTCAATCTATGCTCCTTCCCAGCTAAAATGTCAATCACCGCTTGAAGATTAATGAACGTGGATCTTTTCACGGGTTATTACATTTTATCCTTAATTTAATACTGTTACAACTAAACCAAAATGAGGAGCGATTCGATTTTATGACTCACATCGTCATTTACGCCAGCAAAGCATTAGCAAGAAAAGATACCCCCAGGCACAAAGACGATCACCTCGCACCAATGGCCGTATAGAAAGTCCACAAAATTACCGCAAATTAAAAGACCACTGCCTTCTTTGTGTAGGCACGAAAACCCGAACCGAAAGCCCGATTCAAAATCGATAACATAACAATAAGGGCCACCGCGATGCTAATTCGTCAACCATCACGGAGCACCCATCACCGCATAACTTGGCGTCGTCAGCCCACGCCCAATTATGCTCAATTACTGATGGATCCCCTCGTTTGCCTGATCGCAATCACCCCAATCGTGTCGATATCAGCGAGACTCCCGATCAACTTGCAAACGAAATGCGGCTTTCGCGTGAAAGAATGCTCGCTTTGCTTCCAGTCTCGCCAGGATATGATTGCGGCGCGGCAACATAAATCATGACCATCATATTGTTACCCGATAACCCAGTGCACCGCCTGCACTATCTAATTGACCCACATTTTACGCAATGGCCGCTACCGAAGCTCGGTTCGGTTCGAGCCATGGCGACCAGAAGTGATCGAGTTTCGATAACACGATATCGAATCCGCACGCACCATAAGCACGTCCACGAACCCGAGGTGGACCACCGCACACTCGGGGGGTGCCCACGATGGGCCATTTGCAACGGGGAAATACACTACTGGCCATCCGCGATCCAAGCGGCGATCACCTCCGCCACCGCTTGGTGGTTGAGGCACGAACGAAAAGGAAAGAAGGAAAAGCTCGGCTAATGCCGGCACCGAGTTTCCGCGCCTTATGGTTTCGTTTCCGTATGGCCAGCACCAGCAAAGGGGGTGGCTTGGGCTCCCACTAGGGCTCCCACTTGAGCGGTGTTGAAAGAGAAAGGGATCATCGGTACCACCCTTTCGGTGGGCTCACTAAACCCTGTTTCTAGTGTTGGTGCGGATCGGACACACGATCAGTGATGGCGATCGGGGCGTCGAGGCTTGGTGCACTCTGGTGTGAGGTTGCATTTTCCGCATTCGGCGTTGAATGAAAACGAAAGAAGTAAACACCCATTCGATCACCAAGAATCCCTCCGATCGGGTGTTTTAATTCGGCAGCTTGGTTGGTGGATGGTGGTGGTGGTATAAAAAGCAGCGTTCGCCATCCAACAGTTATCCATTGTTGTGTTCGGTGTCTTGATGTGCAGTTCGAATCAGTGATCATCTGATTTGCTTTTCAAAAACATGAGTCCTTTAGTGAGTAGCCTCGATCAAGCGTGTTTTGTAAGTGTGCGATTTGGTGGTTCCTTTATGATTTCGAATCCTTTTCCCGCAGATGTGTTGTTCGTCAGTGGTCACGGTAGGGCTGTTGGTGCTGCTGCTGCAGGGGACGAACGGGAAGTACGTGTACAACGACTCGGAAGAGAACGTGCTCGATGTGAAGTACCTCGAGGCGCTGGAAAACCTTAAGGAAGCTCACGCGCATGCCGTCGGGGGACAGATCCACTCGAGCGTTTCGGAAAAAGCCAAATCCTATCCGGTGCCCGTGTTCCAGAAGGTTGGCGTACCCGTGCCCCATCCGGTGCCCATCGCTGTGCCGCACTACATCAAGGTCTACATTCCGCAACCGTATCCGCTGCAGGTGAACGTGGAGCAGCCGATCAAAATCCCGATCTACAAAGTGATCCCGAAGGTAATCGAAAAACCGGTCCCGTACACCGTCGAGAAACCGTACCCGATCGAGGTGGAGAAACCGTTCCCCGTGGAGGTGCTGAAGAAGATCGAGGTACCCGTTCCGAAACCGTTTCCGGTTCCGGTGACCGTGTACAAGCACATCATGCAGAACGAGAAAACCCATCGCAACTGGCATTTCTAGGAGTCGGTGGAGAAAAGGATTGATGGGAAAATGCTCGACTTGTTAAGTATTTCAGACGACAAAGACGACGACGACGAGGAGATTGATTCATGCTAGGATCGACGTGTTTATGTGTGAGCAACATTTGCTTGATGCACTCCGTATTTAAATCCGATCGCTTGTAAAATCTGCTTTCTAATCGGCCCAGCTTCCGTGCGAAAGATGAATAAATAATGTATTCCTACGCTGCATATTAACTGTGTTTGATAAAGGATACGGGAAAGGGAGTATACGGTTAACGAACTGATTCCGAAGTATTCAAGCACCTTTTGATTTCGGTGTTATACGAGTTAGTAAAGCATAAGTAATAATATCTAGTTTATCTCTTAGTTTTCTTCAAATTTTCATTAAATCTTTTGTTTTCCTCCGAAAACCGCTAATTCAAATTTTTTGTCACGTGCACATGAATATTAAAATCGAATAGAAATTTTCTTGACAAAACGTACTTCTCAACCCAACACATCGTAAACGCAGCACGAAAGTGTATTATAGAACCACGTAAAGTCATCCCGAATCGCGAAGATTAGAAAAATAAATGAGAACTTTTTCAAGTTTTTAAGAATTCTTATTGTAAAAATGTAAAAGGTTAAGTTTTTAATCCCTTCACGAGACAGCAAAGATGATTTGTGCGATACCGGCGTATGAGGCTCAGTGGAAACGGTGCCCCACGGATCCCCCTAAATGGCCGATCACTCGCTCGTTTGTTGAAAAGATGGAGTATGAATCATTCAAACAAACAAAAGCGATACTATACCTGATAATTCCAATGAAAATTACCGGATTTCCTTCGTATCACCAAACGTTTTCTGTCGATTTTGGTAAACAGGGAGCCACGGCTGTCAAACATAGTCTAATATGGCCGCCAAAAAAATTCATTAATGCACTTTGCTTTCAAACTCGCTGTCAAAGAACTGTCACTCTCTTTTGCCTTCGCGTTTTCCGTGAGAAACACGTTCGTGAATTTTGCGTGCGAATTTTCAGCGAAAAAATGGGTTTCGCCAACTTGTGGTACTCGCATCCGCGTAAATATGGACAGGGCTCGCGCTTCTGGTGAGTTTCGTGTATAAATCATGCCCTACATCGGCCGATTTCGACGTTAAATCGAGGCGAACGGGCTACGCTTGTTGGCACGTGTACCGCGCTACGGTACTCTCGCCATCTTGCA
>NC_064877.1:12735000-12745000 GCF_943734665.1 Anopheles aquasalis
GACGTTAGTCGAGCGCCACTGCCACTGGCAGCCCCCGTAGTCCCGCACATCCTGCGATCTTTTGGGATCCCGAAGCGGAACACGATACCGGACTGCACAAGGTCACGGCAACCACCCACATACGTGTGACCGCGTGCAATATTTTTCACACAAATAGTCACAGCGTGTGCAGACCCAACAACCGTGGCGAGGACATTATGTATTAAGCAATTGTATCATATATTTAAGAGCAGGCGCGGCGGCCTGTCTATTGTAACATAGCTCCTACCAGGTGGGCTGGAGGAGCATTTCGAGTCAACGAGTTGATAAGTTGTTTGTTTGTTTGTGCACCGGGGACAAGGGACTTGTACTACTCCACGATGGTGCTGCGGTCCGCGCTTAATAACATACTCCTGGCCAATTCCCTCCCCTTCCCTTTCTTATCGTGGTCGAAGTGGCCTCGCTAGTATTAACCAAACACAAAACCAACACAAAACAAACGAAAAACCAAAACCAAAACTAAAACTCTTACATTCTACGTAATTATTGTGAAACTATCATGTGAATTCTTAATAAATATTCTACCGATAAATAACTCAAAACCGTCCAACCGGCCGGCAATATGTGCCTGTTTGAAGTGTTGTGCCACGTTCCGAGCAGCAACCGCGTTCCCCCACGGGAGACAAATGTGCCACGTGTGTGCCAAAATATCCTCGCTCTGTGGTCGATGTTCTTCTGAACTGTTTGATAAATATTTAATGCTCCTCTTTCCCTTCCCTCTCTCTCTCTCTCCTTCCTCATCTTCTGGTCACTCCCGGGGGAATTGGGTTTGAAAGCGCTACGCAAAAGGACGCTTATTGCTATCTTGTCACTGTGTCCGGTACCAGCCGGCCTTGTCGGCGCATGACGATTGTGCACGATGCTCGTACGATTCACGAAGGCGGAAAATTCCCCGAAAAAAGACGTGGAGGGCGTAGAACCGTGACGCATCACCCAACAATCACCGGAACGGGATCCGGTCCGGGTTCGCCGGTTTCCTCGCTTTGGTTACTTTGCTTTGAAAGTATGATTCGATTGACATGTGCCATGGAATTCTCACCCTCGACCGGCCGGCCACAGGGATTGTCGAACCGAAATGCCAAATTCCATTTGCCCGGAAGCTGAGGTTTTAATCATTTTCTTAACTTTCGACGGGCTTGTTCAAGGCCAATGGGAGAAGAAAGAAGAGTCAGGGCGTTGATCGGCTTTAAAGATTAAGTAAATTTACATGTCGGTCTCCACCCCCCTAAAATCCGGATCAGAAAATGAACGCCTGCAGATTGAAGATCTGTTCGATTTACGCACCTCTGCCGCGCCCCCCCAGTACGTCCATCATCACACGCATCAATCGAAACGATGATTGAATGTCGATCAATATGTGTCCGTCCGGGGGGATCGAATCGGTTCCGTGCCAGGCATGTGATAAGTTTGGGAAACTGAAATGGCGCGAGCGGAATGGTAGCGGCACTCGGAAGAAAAAACTCAAAACAAACATTCCAATGCCGATGCCCCGGGTGTTTGCGTGTGCCGCGGCAGTGATGATGATGCCGATGATGGGTTGAGGATAGCAGGCTGGCGGGCAGGCAGGCAGCAAGAACTTACCACCCAGCCCAACCCCAAACTCCCTGTTTTCCCTTGACGAAATCTCCCTCGGGGGGTGCACCTCCGGTTGTTTTATTTCTTTCTTTGCTATCCATTAAACTTCATCAAACAATCTTTCCACGCGGTCGCCGGCACCGCCAAAGGCGAAGACGCTCGCTCCCGCTCCCACTCCGGATGGCAATGGCCCCGATGACGAACCGGGACGAGATGGCAAACGCAAGCCAGGGATCCGGTGCGGTGCGGCATCCGTTTGGCAGTTAAAATCGGAACGAAAACTACCAACGAGCTCGTTTACGACTCCAACTGCGATCGCTTATCAGGAATTGTTTTTCTCCCAGTCCCAATTTTGTTTTGCAGCTCTCTTTTCCGCTGCTCTGTTGCGGCCTCCATTGTGTCCATCCTCGTGTCTCCTGTACGCCATTTTGTACGCGCGATTACGTGATCTCCTTTCCCCACCGTCGGCTTCGCTTTCGCAGAATCTCAGAAGCAAGCAATGCGAACAAAACGCGCCGAACCATCAAATCGATCAATCGCCATTATTGGGAAGCGATTTACGGATTTACTCGCTAATACCCACGCACCGGCGGGTGGGTCGAGGGAGCACAATCCGGCATTTTGCGCTCCTGGTGTCCCCTGGAATGACAATCGCATTTCGCACAGGATGGCGCCCCCGGTCGCCCCGGTCATAACCGGTTGATAACCTCTCGGAGTCTGCCACCCGTCGAAGCGGATTAGCACCGGTATTGGTACTGGTTACTGGTTACTGCTGCAGCTGGACACACGCGCACATTCGCTGCGACACGTCTCCAATCCGCCACAAATTGCCATAATCGCTGTGGCACAATGCACATTTCCCGGTGATCCGTAAGCACTACTCCACGGGGGATCTCCTGCTTCCTGTAGGTCTCACGTGGTGCCCCAAAGTCACCGACCATCCATGGGAGGGATCCATGAGCTTGGTTGGACCTAAAAATAAAGCGAAAGCGAATCTATTTGGCCGTGGAGTGTGCAAACAAACAAAAACCACGCTGACCAACGAGAGCGACGGTTGCGTAGAAGGGTTAGGCTTGATCAAATATTACCGAGTCCGAGTCCGAGTCCGAGTTGGTCGGTCGGTGGTCTCTTCGGTCGTTCGGTTTCTCCGGGAAGCACCACGGCAGCACCAGAGCGCCAACAGCAGGGAAGCTCATCCATTATGCTCCGGCCAGCCAGCCAGCCAGCCAGCCAACCAGCTGGCCGGCCGGCCAGACAGCCTACAGTCATTGTGGCGCTCCTAAAGCGGTGATAGACGTCGGCCACAGACCTGAGGAGTGCCCTGTTTGAGTCTAGACAATGCAGCACCGGTAGCAGTAGGCTGTGCGGTTTAGACTTGTTCACGTGTTTTCCATCGAAACTCTAATCGCAGCCTGGGCTGGTTGGGAGCACCCTTCAAAGAGTCGCCGTGGTAACCGTGCTCGCTAGCTCGGTGGCGGCAGACGCACGGAACGTGGAGTTCCGTTCCCAATCAGACTACGTTCCAAAAATAAAGAACCAAACGGAACCAAACGAAACGAAAATCATCTCTAGTCGTTTGTCCTCCTTCTCGTTGGTGGTGGTGGTGGTGTGGCGAAAAGGAAAATAAACATCTCAGTACACTTCTCGAGGAAAACGGAGCTCCCCTTCCACCACCCAAAACACTCTCCATCACGCACGCTCTTCTGCTGCAGTATTTGGCCAACTCCACCAAACCAAAACGAAACCAAAAAAAAATACAGGAAAACATCGAGAGTAAAAAATGGCTTGAAGAGGGTCCCCGCTGTGGCCGCATACGGCCGCGTGTGCCACGAGTAAGTGATCACATTACGCGTTTCCAATTGGACACGAACCTGATGCTGCGGTCGGTTGGCCGCTCGCTCGTTCGCTCGCTCGCCCGTTCGCTCACCGCCTGCTTCAAAGTCCATTAATAATTTTTCAAACCAATTGAGCGCCGCGGCCATACCCCGTTCCGCGACCTTGACAACAGCCGCCGCGAGCTGGAGTGCAGACGAGATATTGCTGCTGCTGCTGCTGATGATGGTAATAGTTTGGCGTTCCATTTGCCTGCCACGATAGCGGCCACGGATTTGGGCCACCCGCTTTGTGGTCCTCGATGGCGCATGGTGGCCCGTGGACTGATACGCGGATTCCGTAGCAACGGCGAAACATTTAGGTTGATGGTTTTTCCCGCTTTTTTCTCGCTTTCCATTCTTATCACCCACGCCCACCAGGAGGGGGGAGGTCACAACGTTCTCGTGCTGTCTCTATCTCTCTCTCTCTCTCTCTGTGGCTCCCTCCAGACTGCGCCTCCATCGTGGCACGTGAACATCGCGTTGCAAGCGATACACGACACGGCCTCTGGCGGTGCCTTGTGGCTGCCTAGACCTTTTTTTCCTCTCGTCCTCGTCCCCGTCGTCGTCGCTTGGAAAATCTCGTGCGAACAATGCCCCTCCTTCCTTTCTGTCTCATCCTCCTCCTCCTTCTCTTAGTGTCCCCTTTGGTCTCGCCAAAAAGCAACTCCAAAGGCGGACGGTTTGACACAATAAAGAAACGCTCGACATTCCACTCTACCGGTTTTCCAGCGTACAGAATCCCACACTCAGCTCGCCTTTCGTGGAGTCACTCACGCGTCAGGTGGCTACTACCACGGATACTACCACCCAGGGAACTCGCACGCGAAGCGCTTCACTTCGGGCTTGAGTGACCGAAGCAGCGAGTGCGATCCCTTGCCGTGGCCACTGCCGCCGCCAGAGATCCAGGTCCTGGTGGCGTTAAGCGCGCGTAATTGATAAATGTGATGAGTAAGTGTTTACAGAGATCTCCGCCCCCCGCCCCCTCGCCCACCAAGCGGACACTGGCTGGCCACGATCGACGGATGCCGAGCAGCATCACAGGAAAAGTGGTGCAAGTTCAAGACACACCGGAGCGTCCACAAGCCTGAGGTGTATGTGTGCCATTAATTACCATCGGTCACGTCGTGTGGTTCGCACACACTCCGGCCACACAGAGTACTGTTTGTCCAGCCGGCTAAACGGTCGGCAAATCTCACCAAACCGAGCACCGATTGCAGCGGAACGGAGAACGGTCCGTTGTTTACAAATCATCTTGGCCTAAAAGGAACGCGCTAGGAACCGTTGAATCGCGAAGGGGAAGGTAAAGGCGAGCCCTGGAAGGCACAACAACACTATAGCAACAACAAACAAGAACAACAACAAAAAACCGGCCCCGGTGCTCCGGTGAAACAAAGGCTAGCGGCAGCGGCCTAGCGATCCCATCCGCCTGTTCGCTTCGTTCTGGTCCGACTGGCGGCGGTGCGCGGATTGCCGAGCTCACTGGCAGCAGTAGCATCAGCAGCAGGCAGTGTGGTTCCTGCCGTTGAGCGGGCACGTTGTGCGGCCATTCTTGCTCCGCTCTCTCGGTGCCGTGTACGCCGCGTAACAGTGAACACCGGACGGACTCGCGCCGGACGAAGCCGTCGTCACTGTCGTCTTCGTTTTCCCTGGCTGAGAAGAAGGGAAAGGAGCATCATCCGGGATCGGGGTCTAAACACTTCCGCACAATCACGCGTACTGGACGTACTGGCAATTTGGTTCGCGAAACAAAAAAGCTAAAATCCCCCCAAAGAAAAATAAAAAAAGGGAGAGCCATCCGGACAATCCGCTATCCGGATGTCAGCAGCAGATGAGTGCAGACGAGGTAAAGGAAACCGGTGGAACTGGACTGGAAAGTGAAGGAAAGGAAAAGAAAGCGAAATAGAGAAGTGGACCGTTTCGGGGTGAATCACGCTGCAAGTGCTGCGGACGGGGCTTAATGGTGAGAAGAAAGTAACAGAGGGAAATCCCCGGGGTGGGGCGGAGAAAAGAGGGATTTATTCGCTTCGCGACAGATCACACCAAACGCGGATAGGCGCGAGATAGACACAGGCAGACCTACCGACACAAAAAACGCTGCCATCCACGTCCGCACCCTTCGGTCCAAGGAAAGGACCAGGAGGTGGAGAAGACGCAGGCATCATCACCATTCTGATGACACTGATCCATCCGGCACAGCAGCCGCACGGCCAGCAGGAACGCCAGGGAGTCTCTGTTTGAAGGCCGGCGAAAGAAAGAAAGTCTGGAGAAAGTGAAGGACCACAGCGAACCGTTTGTGCTGGTGCTGGAAGGTTGGGCACCACCATGCCACCGGGGTTGGCAGTGTCAAGCGATTGTGTCAAGTGTATATCACCGGCTGGTGCAAGGATGGCGAGGTAGAGGACAGTTTAGCATCCGGGGACCAGCATCGGTGTCCTGCGTGAGTGCTATTAAGGCTGGCAGTCCGGGCATGGTCTGCCCCAGGAATGGTGGTTGATGTTTTTTGTCTCCAGCGCAGGAAAAGCGCTCTGATCCGGTGGTGCGCCACACCAACGCTCATGGTGATGCTGACGACGACGACGATGATGATGATGATGATGGTGATGGAGGCTACTCGTTGCCGTTGAGGGTGCTCCTTGATGAGGAGGTGTCATCATAAAGCAGGAGCAGCACCCCCCGGCGAGCAGCACCACCGCAGTTTCGTTGTCGTTGCATCCACAAAAAGGTGCGCCAAGGTGTCGTGTCCGCTGTGCTCTGTGGTGGGTGTGAAAGGATATTAGCTTCTTTTGTCATTTCAATTTGCCAAGCGGGCCGTACACCGTCTGCGCAATCTGAGCTTTGATTACGCGGAAGTCATCATTACAGTAAGACAGAGAGAAGGAGAGAAAGAGAGAGAGAGAGAGAGACACGAGTGCAAGTGAATTCGAAACATCCGGCCATCAACGGCGTGCTGATGCTGTGTGCGCAACATGTGTGGGCGATGTGGGGGTGCGTGGGTGGTTGGGGAGCGCATTACAATGCCGCATTCATCATGCGATACTAAGTCGCATTAGTGAGCCAACAACACCTGCGGTGGCCCTCTGGCAACGGGAACGCCATAGGGGATGCGCCAGTAACAAGAAGTCTCGTTCGGGTGCCCCCGTGTTTAAGGTGTAACCGTGGTGCAGACGTACAGTCAAGTGACAGCCATTACAACGGTCACATGTAAATGGAAGTCCTGTTCCGTGGCCTCGGGATTCGCTCGTAACGGTTGGCTTTTGACACAGAGTGCATTTATGTGCATGTGTGGTGACCTTAATCGAGCATCAAATCAGAAACGCTACCTTCGCAGACCGCAGAAAGGAAGCAAACCTGGACTGTCGGTAAGAAGAGAGACAGAGAGACAGAGTGTGCGCCATCATCCTCGAGAGCTCAACAAGGAGAAGGAACAGGTAAGGCACAACAGCAGGTATCCAGACTAAGTGCCAGGAATATGGCATGATCTGCACTCCTGATGGTGCTCCTGTGCTCCAGCATTCCAGCATGGAGCTACCGTGTATGTCCTTGGCTTCTGCCTGGCGTGCTGATAAATGGGATGAAGCTCCTTCGGTCGTCGTCACGGCACAGAAGAGAGAGAGAGAGAGAGCGATGCATTAGCTCCAGGGGGAGGTGGGAGTTTGGTGTTTTTTCCCAAAGTTTCCCCAGGGCCAGAAGGAGATGCGCCAGTGGCTGCAGTTGATGGTCATCGCCGTTCGATTCGATTCCAAACAACTTCGCAAACAATATTAAGGCTCCGGGTTCCCCTTTTAGTCTTACTTTTTACACCCATCCTCCTGCCATCCCCCCTTTTCTTTTCCCCTTTTCCCGGCGATTCATTTGCGTAACGTATCGCCGCGAGCGTATCGAAACCTCGCATTGTTTATGGAAGCAAAAGTTGAATATTGAATCGAGCGCTAGCATCGTTAAGCTCGCTTGTGGTGAACGCGAAGAATGGGAGAGAGTTGGTGGGCCCTCCACACGCGCTAACCACTAATTGGAAGCCCTGATCCCCCCGCACCAAAACTTCCCCGGAATCACTCCATCCCTGCAAACAAACCGATGATGATCGTTCACTCATCTCATCTCGCGCAGCGATCTCGCGCGTTTTGTGGCGAAAATTGGATTTTCCCATCGACCGAGACCGCTTCCGTTTGCCGTTTCGGTGTTTGGGGAGTTAAGATGTGGCATTCAGCCCCGCAAAGGGGGGGGGGGGTTGTTGTTGGGGAAAAAAAGGGAAAGGTCGCGCCGTCACGCGCCTACAAGCTTCTCCCGCGTAAACGCCCCCGGTGTGGCCTACTCGCGGTACCACCTCCCCGGATGGCCCCGGGAGCCTCCAGGCCACATCGGTGCCAATCAATCATCGTCATCGAGCCCTCTATCTCTCTCTCTCTCTCTCTCTCTCTCGCTCCCTTTGGTGGGCCTGGTGATGACCACGAGGGTGTCGCACGGTGGAGGTGGGGAGTGACCACGAGGATGAGCTTTGCCTTTGTTTGCGCACGCCACGGCACGGCACGGTGGTGGTGGTGGCGGTGACGTCAGGGCGATTTGTCTTCGCCAGTGCCAGCGCCGCTCAGCAATGTCCTTGCTTCCGGTCGCCGTTGTCCCCTTTCCTTCCTTCCCCGGAAACCCGGCGCGGGGGTGTGGGTTCAAGATCCACAAACCTTTCGCCCAGAGAGAGCCTCCCCCCCCCCCCCCGTTCAACCCCTCTGATTTCCACCCCACATTGCTATTCCATTAGATCGCATAAATTTTCATCCAAATGACAGGCATCGTCCCGACGGCCCGCGCTCCACGCCTCACGCCTCACAGACACAGGCTCACAACTGTCCTGACTCCTCACCGGGACAACACGTCCACGCTCGAGCACGCGTATGGCACGCGCATTCGAGGCAGAAGGGTGTTACCAAGATTGAAAAACGCTTTTTCGCAACAACCCGGAACATCTTCCGGCGTCCATCAGGGACAATCCTGGGAGCAGACGACATACAGAGACGTGGCATGGCCTGCTCCGTGTGTGTCATCCATCGCAAACGTCATCGCTGGTGGCGACGAACCATCATCCAAGGCGCCTCTGACTTTTGATACGGATCCCCCCTCCCCCCCCCGGGATGCGGGGAGGTCGGCATGGCGACGATCGCCTGGCCGCCGGTTTGGACAGGATATTGAATTGCTAACCAACATGCTGCTACCATGCTACCGTCCCCAGATTCCACTTGCTGTGGGAGGCGAAAAAGTTTTTCCCAACTCAACACCAACCCTTACCACCACCACCACCACCACCGCCGTCAAGGAGCAACAATTCCTCGAGCCACACTTTGCAAACGCCCGGGCGGCGTTTGACCAATTTTTTCCCGCTGACCTGGTTTATGAGCCACCACGGTTGGTTGGTGGCGAAAGAACAGCGAAAGCGAAGCAGCCACTTCCTTCCTGCCGACCATCTTCTTCCTACTTCCTGACCCGTTACCCGACCAAAAGCGGCCTGAAACTGAAGACTGATGGAGTGTGTTGTGTTGGAGAGTGGGGTAGGCCGGTGGCGGGAAGGGGGTTCTGTTTAGTTTCTCTCCCTTCGGCAACTGGCCGCCCACGACCTCGTGCGAGCGTTCCAGTTGATTGAAGCGAAATCGAAAATGGCTGCCAAACAAATAACAAATTGTGTTACATATGACCTGTCGAACCCGGGCCAGTTGAGGGAACGGGAAAGGAAATTGCCTCCACCGTGGTGGCTAGCGGCTCCCGGTGGTGAGCCGGTTAGTGGCCTCGGGAATTGAATTCGATGCGGTTTGCTCTCCCCACTCTCTGCAGTGGCCGCCAGTGTTCAGTGGTCGAGGTCGTGGTCGTGGGACACATTTACAAATTGTCCATCAATGTCGAGCGATTGGAGTGTGCCCCCTCCACCCCCCCCCCCCCCCCCCCCCCCGGAAGGAGTAGGAGTGCCCGGGAGTGGGGTGCAAAATGGACGAAATGTAATGAATTAAGTTAGAGGCCGGCACTCTCCCCTCCCAATGGGGAAACCGAGGAGTGGTTTGGACCTTCATTTTTACAACACTTGCCGACCTCGTGCCGTCTCGCCTCGTCACTGTCACTGTCACGCGTTGTCCTGTGATTCATCAATATGTCCTCGTGGGAGTGCGCACCTTCCCTTCAATTTTCCCGCCCACCATCCCTCCCGCCACGGGTTGGGATTGACAATTGTGAAGTGACACCACAAGTTTATTGCTGGATGGAAGCTGGAGATGATTGTTGTTCCCGTCCCGGTACTCGTCAACGTCAACGTCGTCACCGTTTAGCTTTTATTGCTTCAGTCATTAGACGGAGAGGCCGGTGATGCTGGTGCTGGTGGCGTTGCTGTAAATGGTCCCCTAGTTTATGGCCCCTTGGCCCGTTGGGACACACCGGCTGGCAGAAGTGGCCGTTTTTGCAACTTGGGCGATTAGCAGCAGCAGCAGCAGCAGCAGCCTAGATCCAAGATGATAATCCCAAACCCAACCCAACGCAAG
>NC_064877.1:12750000-12752500 GCF_943734665.1 Anopheles aquasalis
GATTGGTGGTTGGTTCGATGGTTTTTAGGGTGGTTTGGACTGGAGAGAGAGAGCAGCCGTTTTCCCGTCCCTAGCACTGGTCCTGGCTTGGGTGTTTGAAATTAAATTAAGAGAAAATTGTTTAATGCATTTGTTTGTGAAAGCGAGAAAGGAACCGGAATGGCTTCCGGGCCCAGCACTAACGAATGGGCTGGTTGGAGTAGAGACCCTAGAACAGCTCCGTTCTCCGTTCGGCAGCGAGGGGCTCAGTTTGTTTAGCCAATTGTTTTAATAACTTCGAGCCAGATCATACAATCCAAACGAACTCAACATTTACTCAACAAAGCTCCCGCACCCAGCTCGTTGTGCTGTGTGCACAGGGAAGGCATTTGTTCTATAATTTATAGCGAAAAGTACGCACCACAAAACATAACAGCATAACGCGGGGATGGTACGGGGTTTATAGTTTATTTTCCCTTTTTGCAAGTGAATTCTAACAAATGCCGTTCGCTTGTTGTGTGCTGGTGCATAAAATTCCAGAGACAGAGAGACGCCGCGATGCAAAGAAACATCACGGTGCACGTTGGGTGCTTCAATTATGTGGAAACTTTTAAGATGAAACCAAATCCAGGAGATAGAACAAAGCACCTAGCTATCTGAATCCTGATAGCGAGACAGCCTGTCGCAGGGGACGGGATCTTCAGCACTGCGAGGAGCGCTCTACAGCGTGTCAATTATGCGTGCTAAAATTAAGTGCTTTCGCCGTTTGTGGAAGGTATGCAAATGTGCTGGTGCGCGCTGTTAGTGCTACGACGCTCGACATAACCGCAACATCTCGAGACGCTTCCAATTCCGCTTGCAGCCATGCTTGCGAGATTCAAGAAGGGCGCTCAGTGAGCTCACAATGTTGTACCAGCCCAACCGTATTTAGCGTTGTGGGTTTGCTAATTGTTAATTATAAATAGCAGAGCAGCTTATGTCATCTGCGGTTTTGCTTGACATTTTACCTCGATTGGTACCGATTGCATGGTCTGTGTCTTGGTGTGCTGAAGACTGTAATCAGCAATCGATCGATCGATTACGCCACTCTAGTTCATATGTGACCGCAAAATTCCTTCCCTCAGCCCGTTGTGGTGGTTCGCTTAATTTCATCCAATATATCGCCTCGCAACCAGCGACACCACCAGCAACTGCAGAGGACTTCAATAGATAAAACGCGTAACTTTTCGTTCGAATGTTTTGCTTTTTTTTAGAAATTTTGCGATTGCAACTAACCAACCATCTATTGGATGTGGACCGGGCGTAATCTATCGAACACTTTTATGTTTTTTTGTGATCGTTTTATGTCGCTCACGAAAAAACTACCGTTTCAATTGGGTGTTTTGGGGGTGCCATTGCCTTCACATTCTAACACGCTTTTCACAGATTTATTTTTCGAATTTTGGATTTCAAAATGGACTTTCTCGCTTTCTGGCAGCAACCATCCACGCCGATGGGACGCCGTTCCGGGGGGGAAACGGTTTGGACGCGTGAGCGATTTTAATTGTTGTTTGATTTACTCCATTTATTTGCGAACAGTGCCAGAACAGTCTCGTAGCTTATCCCGTTTTAAGTACTTCCGAGTGGGTGCGCCCGCAAACATCATCGGATTTATCAGGCAGAACATCCAGCTACGAGCATAGAGAGCATGTTGCGATGCTGGTGAATGTGGCCGTGTCTGCTGATGCTGCTGCTGCTGCTGCTGGCGTTTGCATTTTAGATGAAGAATTCCTATTGCCCCACGCATCCATGGCCCGAGTTTGGAAGCGATTGTTGTGACACGGTGTTCGGTTCGGATGCTGCATAAGGACGTTTCACCATCACTTCGGGCCAATGGCGTGGAGGGTCTCTATTTTTGGTTGCTAGAACGGTACACGCCGAAATTGATTCATTGATGGAAGGCTGTCTGACTGTGATATTGATATTGATTTCCATTTAGCTAGCTGAGTGCTTTTAAAACATTGTAACTGGGTGCTGGTTGCTTGAAATAGCAGCAAATTGGAAAGTATGTTTCCCCTTTTTTGTGAGAAGATGTTTTCGAACAACAGCTAACTGGTTGACTCAGCGTTTATAATGAACTTGTCAAGATTGTGTTTTTAAATTGAAAATCACTCTCAGAGTGACGTCAACCATCAGCTTTTGCTTTGAAGTGATCGGTTTATTTCTAAACCAATTTAGCACAACACTTTTTTCTAGCTTTCGTATCGAGTTAATAGAGTATGGTTCAACTTTTATTTTCTCTTAAATTTTGCTCTGTGTCTCTTTAAAAGCAAGTTTTTTTCAAAATATTACCAATTTTGGATAGCTTATCGATTAATCCGATGAACGTTTGCAGGACCAAACCAACCCTAACCCTAAGCCTATAAAATCCCATGTAAATTCTTTATATTGACTTGTGCTTAGTTTTGAATAATTTTTGTATGAAATCAAGCTTTAAGCTAACCCTAAATCAAGGATCTCAAACTCAAACCTTTTCCCATCA
>NC_064877.1:12760000-12772500 GCF_943734665.1 Anopheles aquasalis
ATCTCGCTGTGGCGATAGTACCGAACGAGTCCATTCAGCCCATCGTCATCGTCGTGTGCCTATCGAAGACAGAAGAGATGGTAACGAACTCTTTGGTGATAAGAACGGTTAAGGGATTCCCCGTGACCACTTACCTTCAGCTGAAGGATCGACGCACCGAACTGGTACGAAGTGGAGATTCCTCCGGTGAAGATTTTTGACTCAAAAACGGGTGAGTTATCGTTGATGTCGTTTACGTAGATGGTGACCTTTAACAGATTGGCCCCATGACCGGTTGGCTCGGCAGTAACGTTCCCCCCGTCCGAGGTGCAATCATCCGTCGCTTTAATCTGCAGCTTGAACCGTGATTTTACCTCTCGATCCAGCTCTTTGCTTATCATCAGCTCGTGCGTTAATGGGTCCAACTGGAAGTGGCCATCCTCATTACCGGCCACGATGTAGTAGCATACCGTCGCCGAGCTGGGCGCTGCCTCCAGTGGATCCAGATAATCCTGCTCGACCGTATCCGGTAGCCGGATCCGTTCGACCGATGGAATGGTGTGCTCGGTAAAGTTGAGACTGATCTCTCGCAACAGAAACTGTGGCTGGTTGTCGTTCACATCACGCACGTAAACGATCAGATCGACACTGCTGCTTAGTGGTGTTGGAACCCCTTGATCGTACGCCTCGACACGCAAATCGTAGATCATCTGTTTCTCCCGGTCGAGCGGTGAAGCGACACTGATTTCCCCTGTCTCCTTATCGATTGAGAATTTTTTGTAATTTCCGGTCGTGTCCATCTTGAACCGATACCGCACGATCGCATTCTCTCCAACGTCTTCATCGTACGCGTGTACTTGGAAGAATGGTTTACCAATCGTCGTGTTCTGTGGAATGTCGCAAGATGCTATCATTGTTGAAATCTTTTAGGGGAGAATGACTGCTTACCTCAAACACCTTCACGGTGGTGTTGCCACTGGGCACCACAAACACCGGTGGATGATCGTTAAAATCCGCGACACAAATCTGCACGCTGTCCTTCACCGTGTTCGGTGTGCTGCCTTGATCACTTGCGATCACATCGAGCGTATAGTTGCCGTACAGATTCTTTAGCGGACCGCGGGCATAGATTTCCGCCGATTGAGGGGAGATTTGCTGGATGTAAAAGATGCCCGAGGCATCATTAATGTCGAAGCTGATCTGCCCATTGCCAGTCGTGGGATCATCGGCATCCGTGGCCCGTAGCTTCACGATCGGCTCGTTAATGTTGTGATACTCCGTGATCATGCTGCATCCCGTTGGTTTCTGGATGATTGGTGCATTATCGTTATCATCCGTAACGTGTACTCTAAATTTGAGGTCAAATATCGAGGAAATTAGGGATGCGATTTAGGGGAGAATGCTTTGCTTTTGATAAACTTACAGTATGTGCTTGAAGGCATTCCGGCTTTCACCGTTCAGGTATCCGTATGGATAGTTATCCCACGCCTCGACGGCCATCATGTACTGATCGGTCTCTTCGCGATCCAGTGTTCCCGCCACCCGCAGGATACCCTTCTCAGGATCGATGCTAAACTTTTCCTATCAAACAGAACATCAGAAATCACTATCAAACTCATCATTCTCCAACTAGAGAGCCCCCACTGAACTTACCTTTGAACTAACGCGATCCAAAATGTACGTTATCCGTCCAAAATCCCCTGAATCCAGATCCTTCGCACTGATGACGGCTATCTCGGTCCCAACCGCGGCCCCCTCGGACACATAAAAGTCACTCACCCCATCGACAAAGTACGGATTGTTATCGTTCTCATCCAGCACCTGTACAAACACCTCCACGAACGAAGCCCTCGGTGGGCTACCAAAGTCCGTCGCTCGGACCGAAAAGTTCAACCACCCAAACTCTTCATGATCGATCCGGTTCCGCACCACAATCTCACCCGTCTGATCGTCAATGTGCAACAGCTCCAGTACACTCTTGTCCCCTTCCAGGTTGTATTTGATGGTTTTATTAAGATCGGCATCTTCGGCCACAACCGTACAGACCGGCACCCCGTACTGGCTGTTCTCGGCGATCGATTGTTTGTAGAAGGGCTTACGGAACTTGGGATTGTTATCGTTCTCGTCCAGGATCGTTATCTTCAGCACGGTACTCGCTATCTGGTCACCGCGTTCGGCCGCCACGTCCTCCACCATGCAGACGAGTTTGATTTCGGAGATTTTCTCACGATCCAGCAGTTTGGAAATCTGGAAATGGTTCGTTAGTTTCCCTTCCTGATAACATGCGGCACCTATCAACTCACCTTCAGCAATCCATTGTTGGCATCCAGCACGAACGCTGCAGCAAAATCGTAATCATCCAGCTTCACAGGAACACCCTCCTCGGTTTTACCCTCAGATTGGCTCCGGTCAATGTAGTATCGCAACATCGCACTTTCATCCGGATCGTTTGCCATCAATCGATACACCTCCGTTCCGACCGGTGTGTTCTCCTTCACCGAAATGACCGTTGGCCCAACAAACACCGGTGGTTTGTTGTTAACATCCGTTACAGTAACATTAACCAGACAAGATCCCTGCAGCTGCTGGCCACCATTCCCACCATCCGAAGCAATCACTTCAAGTAAATACGACGATCCACTCGTTCCCATCGAATCCGGGCCAATCAGATCAGGATCGAGCGATGCACCACTCGTCACCGATATCTCACCCGTCTCAGCGCCGATAACAAACTTCCCTTCCGCACCCTGCTGTATCCGGTAGCTGACGAGATTGTTGGGGAACGAACCATCGCCATCCATTGCTATCACTTTCAACACCGGAAAGCCACTCATCGTATCCTCCGGGATTTCGATGGCGTACTGTGCCTCCAGGAACTCCGGTGCATGATCATTCACATCCTGCACGTACACCGTGACCTCCACCTGGGCGCTAAGCCGTGGTTCTCCTCCATCACTCGCCTCCACCGTCAACGAGATGGCTCGAGTGCTGTCCGTGGTGCTCCCTTCAAGCTGCTCGAAATCCACCGCTTCACGCACGGACAATCGTCCAGATTTGAGTCCCACGTGAAAATGCTCGGAGTGGTGCGGCTCTAGTAACCGATACTCGACCGCACTGTTGGCCGAACCTTCGAGATCGTTATCCCTCGCTTCGATCGTGATCGGTGATTCAAACTCGAACGCATTCTCCTTCAATCGCACCTCGTAGCGCTTCTGTAGGAACACGGGCGGATTATCGTTGACATCGAGCAGATTCAGGATGAGTTGCACGGTGTTTCGATTGCCACGGCCACCATTATCCTGCGCTTCGACCGTCAGATAGTGCTTCTGGATGATTTCTCGATCAAACAGCTGATGCTCGATCGTGCTGACCGTGATGGTTCCCGTGCGTGGATCGAGCTGCAGTGAACTCGAAATACTCCCCGTCAGATTCGTATATCGGATGCCTCTCGTACCGTAGCTTCCTGAATCGACATCGGTTGCACTGATCTGCACCAGTACCGTCCCCGTGGTGACATTCTCCGGTACATCGATCTCATAAATCGGACGACCGAATTCAGGAAAATTGTCATTCTGATCCAGTACCTTCACGCGAACCGGTGCCACGCTCCGGCGAGCTGGCATATCGATTTCACTAGCCACAATCGTCAGATTGATCTCACGTAATCGCTCGTAATCGAGCAGGGCCGGATTCTTCACGCGAATGCCAAACGTTGCCTCATTGATTGCACGCTTGGGAATCACTTCGAAGATATCGCTCGCTGGCTGTAGCGATAGCAGGAAAGTCCCATTCGTGCCCTGATCGTAATCGAACACCTCGTTCAGGCTACCTTCGAGAAAGGTGGCGAGCGTATTCTGTTGAGCGTTTTCACTGATCTCACACTCGTACGGACCGGGGCTACGGAATCGTGGGATTTCATCATTCACATCCGTCACGATCACCGTAATTTCCATCGTGGCGGAAGGACGTGGCTATTGGGAAGAGAGCACTTAATATCGATCGGTTTCGCTTGTTGCTCCATCAACTTACCTTCACTTTGCTCTCCTCAGTCGCCACAATCTCCAGAATGAACGCACCGTTGATGGGATTACGCGAGTCCTCTCGATCCAACTTCTGGCGCGTTCGGACGGATCCTTTGAGACGATCCACCTCAAACAGCTCGCTGGCATTGTTGGAAATGTCGTACAGAATGCGATTGTTGATACCTCGATCTCCATCCACGGCTTTCACTGCAGAGTGCCATCGTATTAGTCTTCAGTTACTGCTCCCTTTGCGAATGATTCTTACCTCGCATCACTTCCGACCCAATCGGAGCATCTTCCGATATCCGAACGACGGGTTGCGTCACCAGAAACTCGGGTGGTTGATCCTCGACATCTTTGACGCGCACCAACAGTGCGGCCGTTCCGGTATTGATGCGTCCCTGCGTGTTAAAGAATTCAATAAAATTTTACTTTTTTCTTCCTTCTTCACATGCCCAGTGTACCACGTACCTGTATGGCACGATCAACAGCCAACACGTTAATGTGATAGAAATGCTGCCGCTCGTAGTCAAGCGATCGTGCTAATCGCACTACGCCCTTCCCATTGACGGTGGCCACCGAGAACATGTTGTTCTCTTCGCTCAGGCCCTGTATGAGGTAGATCACCTGTCCGTACGCACCTTCGTCGCGATCGGTCGCCTCCAGCGTCGTCAGTATGCCCGGTGGACTATCCTCGGCCACCTCCAGTACCGAGGCGAACGGTTTAAAGATCGGCTCATTATCGTTAATGTCCTCGACGAGCAGCAGAAAGCTTTGCGTGACAAAGTTACCCTCACCGAGCCGCCCATCGGAGAGTGTAAGGATGAGCGTGTACTCTTCTTTCGTCTCACGATCGAGCTCGTGGTTAAGATAGACGTACGCTTCGTTCGAGGTATTCTGTTTCAGTCTTATGATGTTGCTGTCGGCACTCTTCTGTACGCCAAACGTGAGCGGATCACCGTCGGCATCGTAGCCACGCAGCTTGTAGATCAGTGTACCGACCGGTGTGTCCGGGTACTCTTTCAACCTTATCACTATCTCCGCGTGATCATCAATCAGAAACACCGGAGCACGGTTACAGCTGGCCGTAGATATGAGCAGGCTTAAACATAAGATTGTAGTGGCAAGTAATCGCTGCACGGTCGATAGCTGCCATTTGAGCCGACAAACAGTTTGTCTGAGTATTTCCTTCTGCCGCTTATCGGTACTAATGGTATTGTGGTTTGGTAGATTCATGCTGACTGTCTGGTTTGACGTTACTCTATGCGTCTGGAATGAAATGCGGTACAAGATACGAAATCCAATTTCAACGATTACCCAACAACACTAAAGACTATGCTGGCCTCAACCACCTCAACTGCATCAGATATTGTTATCGAACTGCAGTTCCCTCGCTCATCCGTTTAATGGGATTTGAGTTCAAGATCATCGAGCGACCACAACATCGCGTGGGCGCTGTTATTGTTTGTCTATGCGCATAAATCAATCTTTCCTTTCTCCCGCAACCTGAGGCTTCTGAAGTGGCTGCTCTCTCTCTCTCTCTCTCGCTCTCTGTGCAATCCTACTCCATAGATCTTCGCAATTGTCTTGGCGGTGCTGGTAATTGCACTTGAAGCCAACCACCAGCGGTGAATGGAGAAGCGCTGGAAGCACATACACACTTCACGGTCACAAACAATGAGTCCGTCCCGACGTCAAAGGCCCGTGGCGTATAGTGGCGGTGTCGGTGATGAGCTCAACCCGTCACGCGGGCCCCATTCTGCAGATTCTTATCCCGACTGTTTTTCCTTCGCGTGGTCGCTAGGTACTTACGCGCCGGGCGGAAAAGCGGCCATTCTTTGCCGGCATTTCCCAGAAGATGCACTTTATACGCCCCGTTGGAGCATATAAGTTCTGATGGGAGCGGTAAGATTGTGGAAGGGTTCACACGCTTTATACGCTCCCGCGGGACATGTGCAGTGACTCTTCACGATGATGCCTTGACCCGCTAGGGCACTTCTAGGGCAGATGGTGCTCCGTTTTGTAAACAGATATTCTACAATCTACCAATCTGCTAGCGGTGGATGCTGTCGTTTATTGTACCAACAAAATGCCGTGTGTGAGGCGAATGTAATAATTATGGTACTTTGCGGTTGATGCAACGGTAATTTTCACGTTAGGGGAGTGCTACGTGTTTTGCGATTCGTATTTGAAGGGAAAAAAACCTACAATTAACCGTTTACGTGTTATAAAATCTGCAGATAAAATCTCCCGGAGCAAGTTCATTGAGATATCATGAACCAGTTCATAGAATAGAATTATTCACTACCATTACATCGATTTCGATTTTTGGCAGATTTTTGAAGCAGCAAAAGTGACCACATTATGATCAAACCGGGTTCGTCGCTTAAGTCTTCAGAGACAAGTCTTTTGATTCGAACCAAAAACGGTGCGCATCGTAGCTGTGTGATGGTTCATCTGAAAAATACAAGTAAATATTCTTTTCATAGATCTTAAGTTTATCTATGTAGTACCGTCGAGTTTTTCTTGATTTTCTAAGTTTTCAATTTTTGGCAGATTTATGAAGTTAAAAAAGTTATGCTTTTTACGATTTTGTCTGAAAAATCGAATTTTGAATAATTGTTTAAAAACAAGTATCAACATTTTTTATAAAATCTCGACGGGACTACCTGAAAAATAGTCTACAGATTATGTGTTAAAAAATTCAAATTGATAGGTTCAGTAGTTTTTATGCTACGATAGGCTTCGGCTTTGGAAACATTAGTTTTGGAAAACGCGCTTCAAAGTAGCGAGCTGCTTTGCTTGCCAGTTTTGCTCCAATTGATTGAAATTTTTTACACAATATTCTTGAAAAAATCAGCATTAATCAAAAAATATAAATAATAGACAGGGCTATAAAAAATAAAATGGCCTAACCCCCTTTTAGGGTTCTCTTTAAAGGTATCGGATAATTTTAAATTCCATGCCCTTTAATGCATGCTCGATAATTCTTGGCTTCAAGATTTAATAACCAACCAGCTTCCCTCAGTTATTCTGACAAATGGACCTGACACACTGGATGAATCATATTGGCGTAGTATAGCGTAGTTACTAATAGAGCGATCTTCTTACAAATGCGCTATTAATTACCCGTGACTTGGGTTTAATTTAGAAATCAAATGTTTGCCATTTCCAAACTGCTGTCCAAACAATTGTCTACAAATTTAAAGAGCTTAACCAACGGTGACCAACGGTAGAATCCGCCCGTATTACCTCATATCGCACAAGTACCGATGCTGCAGCACCACGATTTGCTCAGAGTCCCAGTGCCCCACAATGGACGATCATCTCGGGCACGCAGATTGCGCTTCGCCTAATTCCAGTGACACTGTTTGGCCTAGTTTGGCTACTAAGAAGCCCGCAATTGCTTGGCAGCTCTCCCCTCGAATACAAAACACCGAGCAACAACAACAACCGCTCGGTGTGGGCTCAATAATTCACGTCACGCTACGTAACACCCGCTGACGCTGACACAAGCAACTTGGGCGAGCGCGCGGGTTTCCCATACAACACCCGCCATCCGCTTGGACCATCCGCTCGGCGCCCCTGACGGTGACGAAACGGCCTCCCGGCGGACCGTTACCGCCGTTGCTGCCGTTGTTGTTGTTGTTTGCGGCGATATGATTCCCACACGCACCGCGCAGAAGAACGCGCGCCTATGCGCCTCAACATCAAGTCAAGTCACTCTGGAGAAGGGGACGGAGGGGAGGTCCATGCTTACATGCTCAACCAGCATTAACTGACGGCGACGGCGATGGAAACGGTGGCGACTGACCCCTTGGTACGCGATCTGTCGGGGGCACATTATGCGATATGAGTTCTCCCCGCACCACTGCGCCAACCGGTTGGTGATGAAAATGCGTGAGAAAAACCCTCGTCCAAAAGACACAACACACTTCAGCAGGTCCATCAACCGCCAACAACGAGGGGCCCCCGGGAGCTTTCGATTAAATTGGAAGTCTCTCTGCGCCAATCAACTGCGCCACCCTTCTCTCTTTCTCTCGCGCGCGCCAAAGGCTATCCCGGTGTGACCACCGACGAGATGACGAGACAAGACGGCGGCGGTTGAGCCCAAAAGTTTCATTTATCTCGCCCAATCTCGCGTTGGCTAATTTCAACGTAGCCCCCGGGGTGGGGGGGCCGTGAACTGAAATCTTTGCCGAAAAATCTGTCGCATAAGATTCCCCGCCAGTCAACCATCCGGCCAGCGAGCCAGCCAGCGAGCGTCGTCAGCGTCGCTTAGATGGCATTAGCAGATTAGTGAACATTCACCCCTTCGGGGGCGGAACAGCTGAACCCCCCTTTCCCGCACTTTAACGCCATCCCTTTTTCCCCCCCACCCCGCGAAGCACACTCACCGTTCCGATTAGTGTAAGAAGAAGGAGAATTTTTTCTAGCTTCTGCTGGATTTCTTCACCGGCTTTTGGGCCGAAACGGTTTCCGGCTTTCGTCACCACGCGCGAAAAGTGCTTACTGCTGTTCCTTTGCGTTCGCCGTTCGTTTGCAGGCTCCAAGTGCCAGTGCCAGTGCCAGTGTTTTCACTTTCCACCCTTGGCACCCCTTTCAGGGCTGGTACGCCCGGCGGTGCCTGCTCTGCATCTTGCACAACCGGCCATTTTCCGGCGAAGGGAACACAACACAACAACGCCAACACAACACGGAGACACTCCAGTCTCGGGGAGGGAAATTGAAAATATTTTAACTAACCCACCCGCTTCCTCCTACAACACCTGCACGGTAGCATAAACAGCAGATCCCTCTCACCGAAACTCATCAACCGACCGAGGAGAAAGTGGCTCAGTGTGTGTGGCCAACCTTCTCTCCAACGGTGTGCCACTAAATGGTTTATCAAAAACAATTTTATATCCGCCTCCAACTGGCGTTGTGGTGTGATGTGTTATTGCAGCTTGGCTGGTTCGCTGGCTAACTGAATGGTGGGAAACCGAGAAAACTCCTCCACGCACAGGCACACAGGTTATCACGGCAGCCTCCGGTGCACGGTACAGAAGGGATGAACGCACCACAACCGGGCAACCGCACTTATCGCTGGCAGTGATTAACATTCGGAGCAACCACTAGACACCTTCGGTTCCGCCTTTCGCCTTTCGCTAAATGCATTTTCACGCCTTTTTTTTCCACGCAAAAACGCAGCACCAAACGACGCACTGTGATGACACAAGGTGTCGCCGACCGATCACGTAATGGGTGGACTAGAAAGCGCCGCCACCTTAATGCACCAAATGCAACGCTCACAATTCTTGGTCAGATGCAAAACTGAACTAGACGATCACTGACTCCGATGAGTGGTGGTACCAGCATACGCAGCACCAGCAGCAGAAACAGAACAGTTTGCCCGCAGCTTTTGCGTTTTACTAGGTTTTTTTTCTCTGCACAGAACGATGCACTTGCCACGAACCAACAGATAAACAGGAACAGAAGACCGCGAAACACTCGGCACTGCGTGCTGTACGTTCTCGAAACGTTCCACTTGCTCGCTCTTGTTTTTTTTTTGTGTGTTGTTGTCTGGAAGCACTTTCAAGTTCTGCGTCTCTGCGGACACACACCGGGGGGGGGAACAAACTTTGGTTATGGTTGGCCGCGGTCGCGCAGACTGCTGCTGTTCCGGTTGCTACACACTAATCCCGGTGCAAGGAGAAGACAGAGGAGAAAGAGCGCGTGGCCGTGGCGTGGCCGGTCATACCTATTGTCGCCAACGTTTGTCGCCGGACATTTTGAGTCGCGGACGCAGAAAATCACTTCCAGAAAAACGCGCGGCTTGCTTGTTTTCTTCGCGCTTCCGAAAAAGAAACTCTCGACGCGTCCGGAAATGCTTCCAATTTTGCTAATGTGTCACTTGCGCTCGGCGCGGAACGGAACGAACCCGTCCCGGGCGTGGTAATGGAAATGGCGCACCACCGAGTACACGCATCCGTCGAATACGACACTAGAGCTACGACTGAAAGCCGCGGACCACCGACTGCTGCTTGGTTCACGGTCTGGAAAAAGGTCCACCCCCCCCCCCCCCCCGGCCTTCGTTCCTCTCTCCGGCCACCACCGTGGCCAAACACCTCGGGCTTTTCAACCCCCGCTAAAGTCCCCATTATGTTGATCCAACCGTCGGTAGCATACGAGGGGAAGGCCGAACGGGGTGCCGCTCTTTTGCTCAACCCTTGGATGCATCGGATCGTAGCCGGCGCCGCCAACTGCTTCACTGCTATGGCAACGCGAAAGCGCGAATACGCGAAGGGTTTAGCAGACCGACAGAGCAGCAAGAGCAAGCATGGGAATGCGAAGCAACGAGCCATACCACCGTACCAGCCAGCCAGGAATGGGAAGGAATCAACAATGCGTAACGCCCCCTGTGGTATGGCTGGATGGCGTGTGGCTGGTGGTGGCTGCATGAATTAAAGCGCACCCCTCACCATCCACAGCATAAAGCAGCGGCAGCAACCGGGGCAGCATCATACGGTCAAACGGTACGGTATGTGTCATTCCCCAAAAGACGGCTCTCGGATGGACACTCGGATGGACTCCCCCGGATGTCCATCCTTTTGGTGCCATCTGGCGCTACCGCTTCAGCGTTCCATCACGCTGCTCCTCCAGAGGGGGAGTGTGAATGTCCACGCTCAAACGGCATTCCCCGGTGTCCACGCGAGAGTGCCACCGAGAACGCAATTACGCTTCGACCGAAAAGCTGACTGGCTGGCGTGGCGTGGCGTGCCGGAGGAAAATGCAAATCAACCACCACCGAATGGTTCTGAATTGCAGCAGCAGCAGCAGCACTGGAGGGAGGCAGGCGGGGGCAACAGATGTTCTTGAACCGAGGCGCATCATTTTGGATGCTAATTAATTCAATGCCACACCGAGCATGTGCACAGCGGGACCATGGGGATCGGAGGGAGGGTGGACAACAAAAGCAACGCGATCTCTGGACAACAGTGGCAGCGAACCATGGCGGCAATGACATGTCGCTCAATGAGTTCGCGTGCCCTGGACATCCCCACACTCCGCTCCAGCACCAGTGCTAGTGGCCTAACCACAAACCACCACCGTGTTGTCCGACGGAAAAGCCCCAAAATCCGCGACATAATCCACCGGCGCCGACTGGCACCGATTGACCATTCCCCCCCCGGGCCTGGCTATATGCAAAATCATGTATCCCCGCGACAGTACCGCATGGCGTGGCGCCGTGACATCACAATTATGTTGTTTTCAACCACCCTCTCGGTCTACCATCTCTTCCCTTCCTGGGGTAACCAGGGAACCTGTTGCCCTTCATCGCTCCCCCTCCGGTGGGGGTGGTTGTAGTGTACGGGATTGTGTTCCCCCGGGCAACCCTCCCAGGGGGTTAGGGGGTGCTTTTGGCGAATCAAATCATGCTAACGTCACCATAACATGGGCTGCTACCGTGTATGTGTTTGTGTTTGTGTGCTGTGGTATGTGAGACAACCCCCAACCCCTTCCGAGGCGGTGGAAGTGTCACTTTTCGCACAAACCTTTTTCCCCATCCCTCTGCACCCGCACACTCTGTCCAGGGGGTGTAGGGATGACACATGCTTTTGCTTCTTTCTTTTCCTTTTTCTATCCCATCGCTTTTTTGGTTCCATCATTTTTTCTCACTTTTCCGACTCCAGACACTGCTGCTGCTGCTGCTACTGAAGCTACTGCTTTGCTCCGATTTCTATTGTTTTTGTTGCCTCTTTTCCTGGAACGAACGGTCATCGTTCGACCGTGACGCTTTTTTGGGGAGGCGGGAGGGGGATGAAGCAAATGTTTGCGGATGATTTTTCTTAAGCTTTTTGTTTGTATTTCGCTCCCCGCTTCGAAAGGACCCTTCCTTCGTTCTCGGTTCTTTCGTCTACGATTCCAACCGACCGACCGCTAATTGACTCGCCTTTTGCCCGTCACTTCGTTGTCCGGACACCGCCTAATTGCCCCGCTAGCCATGGTAGCTACTGAAGCTAAACAAGCGAAGCGCCACGCTCCTTTCGCATCATTCCTGCGCGCTGATGATGGTGATGATGATGCTGATGATGATGATGCTGATGCCTCCTTTTGACGCTTTTGTTCTGCGTGCTGCCGGCCGTGCTGTGGCTGGTGAGGGACGAAGAAGTCCATATAAGATGGATTGCTGGACCGAGATACAACGAGAGAGAGAAAGAGCCTGCCGGAGTCTTTGATAGCAAAATTTATGGCCACCATAATGGTGCCAGAGACCGTACCGATGGTGAGTTTGATGAGCAACTTACGATACGATACCGAACGCAAAGCAAACGGTAACGAGTTGTGAGTTGTAAAACAATAATTAATTCCGCGAGGAATTGGGTGGGAGGTGGGCGAAAAGATTGATTAAAACACCCACTACACTCCGCTGCTGGAGTTCTCTTCTCCGTCGACTAACGGCGATATTTCCTACATCATCTGCCTGGCTGAGCAACAAAGTAACAGTCGAACGCCAGT
>NC_064877.1:12777500-12785000 GCF_943734665.1 Anopheles aquasalis
CATCTTCGCCAGTAGAAGCTGTGTCGAGAGTCCGAGAAACGCTGGACAGAGGATGACGATCTGGAGTTTGGTTGATTCGCATTGTTGCACTACGTGCGGCGGCTGTTGGACTGCATCTTCATCCACCTTGATGTGAAGGAATCTGCAGGAGAGAAGAAGAGATAAAAACGGAAAGATGGATTTAATTTCCCGGTTCCGGTGTGCGTGGTGTGGCTGTAATCAAAAGCACGATTAGGTCACGCGAGCGATACTCACTTGAAGGGCTGGCGGCCGCGCTGTTTGGTGATCTTGTCGAAGCAAACCTTCAGATGGTTCACCCACAGCATACCGTGCTCGCTGTGGCGTGCCGTCACAAACAGCACATCCATCGCCGCCACCGTCACTCCTCCTGTATATTCCAGGTGGTAGTAAGAAGAAGAAGAAGAAGAAGAGGCAGGATGTAAAAAAAAGGAACGGAAGCCTTGTCGCAAAGGAGCACCACTCCACGGATCTAAACTGTCAATAGCGACGACGCAACAACCGCATCGCCTCGCAGTCGACTGATGGTGACACTCTCCTGGAGCCAGTGCGAAGACGACTAGCCTGGCCTGCGCTGCGGCAATAATGCAATTCCACCCATTCGTGGAGGCCCCACTGACAAGACGGTACGGATCCAAAAAGTGTCGCCAAGCACGATCACACAACAGCGAACAGCGTGCTCACGATGATGATGATCATCCAGCGTTGTCGTCGTCGTCGCGAGCATCATCCTTCCGCTGGCAAACGTACACAGACACACGGATCGTGTGCCCGCGCGATCGTATCGGATGGATGATCTTCCGAGCCGAGCCAAGACAGGAAGGAAGGAAGACGAACACGAAGCGGAGTGGCACCTCGGTTGCTGCTCGTCGCTCGCTCGCTCGCGCACGCTGTTAATGTGTTTGTTTTCCGGTCGTTTTGTGTACGGTGGCAGGCCCTTGTCACCCTTGCGTCTTCCTCCCTTTGTGTCCAACAAGACGCGATCAGTCGCGCGGGCGTGTGCGCGCCCGATCCGCGGAAGACGTGATCAAAATAAAGAAACCAGCGCCGCGCGGCTCCAGTGCGCACGAGAGACAGTGCAGTAGCCGTGCTTTATGGGGAAGGGGGGGGTGAGAATTGCGTGGTGGGGGGGGGGGGGGGGAGGGGGGTTGCTTTCGACACACACGCAAAACGAAAACAGACACACAAAATGTTTTGTTAAACACCCGCTACGCACCGCAGCGGAGGAAGGAAAGCAGTCATTTCCAGCCCGCCAGCACAGTCCGAGCACAGAATGCATGATGAGTCCAGATGAGGATGATCATCATCATCATCCGCACCGTCATCAGCGCGATCAGGAGTGGTGCGAGCGATAGTGAGAGTGCGAGAGTGAGATAGCTGTGCCCAGAATGGACGAGCAGTTAAGAACTCTGGACTCCACCGTTGGTAACGTCGGGCCTCGGATCCAGCGCAAATGCTCAACTCCAAAGTGAGTGTTGCAACCGAGCTTGTTACGGCTTGGATGCGGAAATAGACATCAAAAGTGTCGCTCCATAAGTGGCCAGCCGTACAGTAGCAGCAGCAAACTATTGAACCTCTTTTCCTTCCTTTCCGTTCTTTCTCCAAATTCGGATCGCAGATGGTAATGAAGACCCTTTCTTGGGTGCGATCGTTTGGTGATCGGTTCCTGGTGGTACTTACCGGAATCGATGCCATTGCTAGTGGCTAGCTGTGTCGGTGCACGGGGTGCCGGTGAGTTCGGAACCTTTCCCGGGGGTGAGAAGAGACAAATTAGAGAAACGGAAAATCATTTAAATCCAGCTGTAAAGTGGAATGTGTTGCGGAAATGGATACACGATGCGGGTGCTCGGTGTAAATGGTATTTCCGCACGATGTTTAGAGTAACAGATCGCGGGAGAGGGGAACCGAACGAACGAACGAACGGGTGCTGGAAGGTGAGATGGGCGCCTGCGCCGTGCAGGAGAATACCGAGAAGCACTGTGCGTGCCATACACGATCGCGATCGAGCAACACTTACCTCATCGATGGAGGTTTCAGTTTTCATCATCATCCCACGGCCATTGTTGTCAGCGAACGGATGCTGTTGCTGGTGCTGGTGCTGTGGCTGCTGTTGCTGACGGTGCATTGAAGTGCCGAAGGAATGCCTGCGCCGTTCCGTCATCGTACTCTGGCGTCCATTACCGCCATTGCTGAAACCGTGTTCCAATCGAGGATCAGAGAGACAGAACAGAGCGAGAGAGAGAGAGGGGAAAGGGCCGTTAAGCCGTTCACAAATTAGGCGAATTAGAACGGAAGCAACCCGCGTTGCCGGAGGACAGTACGCATCGGTCTCCCGGATCGGATCGGAGAGCCACGAAGATCGGATGCTTACGGGACGAAGAGCGAAAGTGGCGGTGCTTGATTGAAACAGAACGCTGCGGGCGGTGACTGGCGACCTCCTCCTCCTCCTCCTCCTCCATCGTGCCAGCCTGGACTGCTGGCGGCACCGTTGCTGGTGGCGGCAGTAGCACGATGCCGGTCCTGGACGATTGTGTCCGGTTGGTGAGGCAGGCCGGTGGTGGTCGCCGAACATGACGCACTGTTGCTCCGGTACCGAAAGATGGAAGCCGCCGTCCGGGGGGTTGGTGGTGTCGGTGGTGAGCCATGGTACTCCCCCGATCCACCTCCATCGTCGATCGTCGCGGAGCGTTTCAGCTTCGAGTAGGTCACCAGGCGCTTCAAGTGATAGAAACGATGCTTCTTCTGTTCCGACGCCGGCGATGTTGGCGTCGTTCCCGGCGCTAGTCCCCCCGCGGCACAGTCCTCGTTAAAGTAGTTTGGATTATCTGGAGAGAGAGAGAGGGGGAGAGGGAGCGCGAGTCACGGACACGGAGATGCTGATGGAGTTAGTCAATTGAAAAATGGCTGCAACTCCACTCCACAGCTAATCATACAATCAGCCAAGCGACCAAGTGAGAATTTAGCGTCGTGCAGGCGTCGCTTCTAAGTCCTTCCACCGCGAGTTCACGAACTCACCTGAACACAGTGGCAGTGGTTCCATGGTGGCGGTTTCTCGATCACTATTCCCTATTCTCCCTAGACACACTGGCGCACCGGACGACCCAACACAACCCAACAGGACCCTTCCTCGATCACAAAGAAAAACCAATCAGGCAACCGACGATCGCACGGACGATCTTACAAGTGCATCCTGCTGTGGCCACCGAGTGCCGAGTAGAGACTGCTGCCAACGCGCGTCGTCAAAGGGCATTTGGCATCAGGCTAAGCTCGGGATGCTGCTGTTGCTGCTGCTGCGTCTGTTTCTCATTCATTCACTGTCGATCGAAAGGGCCAAGGGATTCGGATGCACATTTCTTAGAAAACATCTTCCCGCACAAAAGGGCCACATACAGACACGCACACAGAAACGGAACGGATGGCGGCGGCGGCGGCTCAGTTTTCCGGCATCTGACGAACGAGACGATGCACCGCGCCTGCAGCCGGATCGATCGAATCGATGGTTTGTTTATTTTCGCATCACTACCGCACACTCCGGGCACAGGCAGCACGATCGTGGCACAAGAACCGGCGGCAACGATGATCACGGATGATGGTTTATGTTTGCGATTAGCAAATATGGCTGACCAACCGACGTGATCGCCGTTCACTCACTCGCCCGGTCACACTTTAGTAGCAGTAACATTTTTTAATGCACAAAAAAAACACTTGGCAGCCAGGGAGGACACACTCGACACTCGAACGGCACACGAACGTCATCACCGGCCGTTTGTCTCGTCTCGACTGATGATCCGTGCGCAACCGAAGCGTGGTGCGGTACGGTCACGCGGTACGACCCCGATGAAGGGAGCGCAGATGATGATGATGATGATGCCGATGACGACGAAGGGAAGGACGACGACGACGACGACGACGGAGTTCAAGCATCTGATCGAATTATCTAATCTAGAGGAGCGTCGTCTCATCCCGCATGGTTTTACGTGCAACAGCGAAGGAGGTCAGAGGCCCACCACCACCACCACCAACGCCTCCCTTTCTCATGCTCTTTCTGTCTCTCTCTGCACGCGCCAAGTGTGCCCACTCACTCGCTCGCTCGCTCGCTCGTTCGCCTCGTCTCAACTCAATCATCGTCACCATACGATCATCGTCATCGTCAGCCGAGCTCTTTGCTTTGCTTTGCGCGCTTGTAATGTTTACATCCCACATCCCTCTATCTCGCTTTCAACATTCGGGCCGCCGTTGCCGGCGTGCTTATGCTCTCGAGAGTGTTTTCATTTTGTCCCTTTCGTCCGTTCACCCTCGGCAGTGAGGGGTTCGAAACTGCGTCGCCGCATCCGCCCTCTTCAGGTCCCACACAATACCGGCCGTCCTTTCATTCATGCGCCCTCGGTTCGCTCGCTCGGTTGGTTCGTTCTTCCGCTCGTCTTCCGCTTCGGCACATGCGCGTCCATTGACATGCGCAGCGGCATAAGCCACCGCCACCCCGGCCGGCCGATCACATGCGCACGCATATTGCAGGCGTATGTTGGCTTCCGAGTGATCGCGGGACCGCGCGTCTGGAAAGCATATGCGCAAACATGCGTCCGTAGCATACAGACGCCCAGTGCTAGTGCGAGACAGAGAGACACTCCGTAGAACGACGAGCAATGCATTGCTCGATCCCTTGATCGTGTTTCCTCCTTCCGGGGACGCATATGTTGCGCATACGCATCCGCTTATTATGCTGAGTGCGTGGTCGTGGTCTGTGCAATCTGTGTTCGTTTGTGTCGGTGGCCGTGGTGTTCATTCAAAACAAGCGGTTAGATGATGATGACTGTTTGGGGAGATAGTGATGATGGTTGGCTAGCTGGTAGCATTCGTAGGCGGTGGTGGTGGTGTATTTTGTCTGGGGTGCGTGAGCGTACTGACAAATGAATCACGATGATTGGTTTCACCTTTTCTTTCGTTTTGATTGTTATCAGGACAGAAAAAGGAGAGACGATGGTCCTAGAATATTTTACTTACTTTAGAATATGCTAGTTAACGTTTTAAAAATTGATTTTAATCGTAAAGAATTTTCCATGACGGAATGTGACGGACTTTCGCGGAATCTGCCGAAAATTGCCGGAATCACGTGTCTACAAACCGTTGGATTCAAACAAAAGGCTGCGGCATATTTTTAAAAGATTTTGAATAAACGGCTACGGCTGAGCGAAGAACGCAGCCAAATTTACTCGCCTTCTCGCTCGCTCCCTGGTGCGAGAGGGAGAGAGGGCATTCAGATAAAGCTCGACCGCTGTCATCGAGCGGAGAGCTTTTATTTATTTATTTTTTAATTTTGTTTACACCGATAAGAGAAGCGTGTTATCTCTAGTTTCGTCCGAATTCTAGCTCCAGAGTTAGTAGAAAATCATTCCCCAGAACCGCGTGCACGTGAAGAAATGACTCTTGAAGCGATCAAGTACAAGCAGGGGCAGCTGCAGATTCTGGATCAACTCTTGCTGCCCGGCGAATCCCGGTACATCAGCATCACCGGCGTGGAAGATGGTTGGCGATCCATTAACAGCATGCAGGTATGTTTCGTCCTCCCGGGAAACGGTGCTGACGAGAAGGGACTCATGATTCCGGTTCCGTTTCAGGTACGAGGAGCACCAGCGATTGCCATCGTTGGCTGCCTGTCGCTCGTGGTAGAAATCTACGGCAAACAGTACGACAACAAAGAGGAACTGCACGCGGAACTCCGCAAACGGTTAGAGTACCTCGTTACCTCACGACCCACGGCCGTTAATCTGAAACTGGCCGCAGATGATGTGCTCTCGCAAGCGGACAACTTACTCAACGAGAAGACGATCGATGCTGATGCGATGAAGAAAAGGTAGCTCCGAGCTGACCGAGTTTCGAAAACCCGTGCTGGTAACGATTCAATCTCCCTTTTTGTTTGTAGCATTATCGAATCGATCGAGCAGATGCTGGAAAAGGACATCAAAGACAATCGGGCCATCGGTGATAATGGAGCAAACGTTTTGCTGAAAGGCATCGATCGGCCGCTGAAACTCTTAACCCACTGTAATACTGGATCATTGGCCACTGCTGGGTGAGCGCAAGATTGAAAATGCTTTAGCTCGTTGTTTCATCCTGTCTTGTCCTTCTTTTCAGCTACGGTACGGCTCTGGGTGTGATTAGAAGCGTACACGAGAGGAATCTCTTAGGTAAGTGTGGACCAAAAATGGAATCGACAATCCATTTCATCGCCTATATGTACTCCACAGAACACGTTTACTGCACCGAAACTCGCCCCTACAACCAAGGAGCACGCTTGACGGCATATGAGCTGGTTCACGATCAATTACCGGCCACCTTGGTAACGGATAGCATGGTCGCGGCACTGTTGCATACGAGAAAAATCGATGGGATCATCGTCGGAGCGGATCGTGTTGCGGCGAATGGTGACACGGCGAACAAGATCGGTACCTACCAGATAGCGGTCGTGGCCAAACACCATCAGGTACCGTTCTACGTTGCGGCACCCTTCACATCGATCGATTTCGACATCGAGGATGGATCGCGTATCCGTATCGAGGAGCGCCCGGAGAAAGAACTAACCCATCTGGGAGGGCAACGGATTGCGGCTGAGGGAATCAGCTGCTGGAATCCGGCATTCGATGTTACGCCAGCCGATCTGATTACGGGTATCATCACTGAGAGTGGCGTGTTTAAACCAAGTGAACTAGCTAAGCAAAACAAAGCGAAATAAGTGTTTCATATGAGACTTGAAGTTTATTAATCAACAACCGGAACCAATCAATAAAATATATGCTAATGTCTGTTGAATTCTGATAATAGACAACTGTTGTAAGTGAATTTAGCTGTTCCTTTCCGATTGTAACACTCACTCGTATGGTGACCCATTTAGGTGCAGATAGCAGACGATGTACGAACAATCTTTACAATAATGTACTACAAGAAGTTACCTGCACCTTCGCAGCATGGTGGTTGATTGATAACCCTACCACTCTAGTGCCTGTAACCAGTGCCGCTGATATCGGCCCTTCATTTCTTGGTTTTTGTACTGTAATCATAAGCAAAGCTTCTGTGCACGCTCACTTCAGTTGTGTTTGATAAAAATATGCTATAGCTAATTGCTAGCAGCTCCTGCGCCGTCACTATTGTGGTCTAGCAGCATCAACCCACGCGGAAAGCACCTTATCGTTATCGCTATCTGGTAACGGTATTTACTCGGATCGTACCGTACCTTCCCTAAAGCCCTTCAAACGGTCATTGGAGCTCTCCCCAAGGGCCTAGGGATTTGCGATGAAATAGACACCCGGCTGGGAGGAAAGATTTATGGCGTTTGAAGTCATTATACTAAATTATTTTTTGATTTCCCACCCAACTGCAGTGCCAGATGATAAGGGGGGCCATGGTGGTGCAACAGCCATATGCCATCCCACGATCGGTTGTACGGCGTGTCCAGCGTACACGCAATCATATGGAAGTGCCTCATAC
>NC_064877.1:12807500-12825000 GCF_943734665.1 Anopheles aquasalis
TTGCCTGACGATTTATCGGTTACCGATTTACTGTTCGTCTTGGAAGTTGGAGCACTCGATGCACCACGCTGTTGCTGTTGCTGCTGCTGTTCGTCATCACTGTTCGTTGGTGTGATGATGCACATGGACGGGATGCGGCTAGTGTTGATGGTGGTCTTTACCTTTAACCGTTCCGTGCGCTCTACGCACTCCACGTCCGATGATTCGGATTGTTCCGGTTCGGCCGTAGGTGCTCGTTTTACCTCCCCACCCGTTGCCGTGCCATTGCTCTTGGCCGTGGCCGTGGCATTACCGTCGGCCACATCGAGCCGATTGTTGTTCTCCTGCTGGCGCAGTATCTTGATGACCTCCTTCTGTATGAGCACTCCGTTCCGCTTGATCGTACCGGTACTATCGAGGGTACTGCCCAGCGTACTGCTCGAGTAGCTACGCTCCAGTGTCCCATTACTGGCCGTACTGTTGCTGCGGTTCAGCTTCGTCAGGGAGCTCTTTCGCTCCGGAATCTTGGGCAGATTAGATGCATCGGCCAGCACCGTGCAGATCGTTCCGGCCGAGCTGGTTGTCGTGGACGTCGTCGAACCCTTCCCAAACAGATCGTACTCGTTTTCCTGCGACACAATTGTCGTATTGCCGGAGCTGGAGAAAGATGTTATACTCGACAGTGCAGTCGTCGATTGCAGTGGAGTCATCGGTTCCTCTTCCTTCAACGTTTTCAGTCCCGAGTCCACATGGAAGGACGTGTAGTAACCCTCGGTATCGCACGAGTACACGGAGCTCGTCTCACCACCCTCATCGTGATAGTCGAAGGTCTGCAGATCGGGCGTTATCGTACCTTCGCTCGTAACACTGCTCGAAGCGGACGTATTGAAGAACCGCCGGCGACTGACGATCGAACTCGGTGGGGCACTCGAGCTGATCGGATTGCTGTGGTTCAGCGAGGTACTGGAAGCGCTCGACTTGGGGTGCGTGTTGCTGGTCGTGATCTCGCTACCGATCGATGTACGGCCCGATTCCGAGCTGGCACTCCAGTTACCGCTGGACGAGTGCGGTTCATCTCGGTTACCCAGCGCCGTACGCCGCTGGCGCCTCACCGTGGACGTTTCCCGGAGCTTCACCGGATTGATCGAGGCCGGTAGGTAGGAGGAGCTGAGCACCCCGGAGGAACTGCGCTCCGACGATGAGTAAGAAGGCTTTCGATCGTGCGAAAGCCGCTTCTCTTTGTCGGATGCCTTCCGCCGGCCCTGCTGGCTCTGCTGCCGGGCCAGTGTGGTCTCGTGTATATTGAAATCATCAATATCATGATCCCGCTGGTGATCCCGTGCGGACGATGACGCGGACGAGTCGCGATTCATCATCCGTAACCGGTTGATGCCCCACTGCTTGAGCGAGTTGAAGTGTGACATCTTGTTGAAGCTCTTGGTCCACTCGGCCGAGAATGAAGCGGGTTCCTTGCGCAGCAGATCGCTCGATCGGCTGCGGAACGCAGGCAGCAGCTCACCCAAGTCAACCGGCGACTCCTGGGCCGGTTGCTGCTGTTGTTGTTGGTCTTTCTGTTGCGCCTGTTCGCCCGTTGTCGCTGTACCTTCACCCGATTCCCTGCGAGGAAGAACAATCAGATCCAGAGAGAAAGAAAGAAATGGTTTTAGAAATGCACAACAACTGTACGGCTCCAGTGCTTCGAGCTGTTAACCGATCGGCAGGCTTCAATGATACAGCCCCTGTACAAATGCCCTCCGTTCGACGTCGCAACTCGAAACACTGGAGCACAACTGAAGGAGAAACCGGTCGATCAACTGCACCGATGGCATCCTAGCCATCAGCAGCAGCGCGTATATAGTGTATTTGGTAAGCTACAGACGCGGGATATGAGGATACTGAAGGCAGTTAAAACACCAATCATGTAGAGAGGTTATGGTTACAACGGGCACAAAGAACAACGAAGTCAGAAAACGAAAAAAGCGCTATAAATGATGATCACACAGGTGCGGCCAAAAAACAACGACACAACGCAACACAGCAACGCCCGCCCGCCCACCCGCTCTATCGCCAGCAGCAGCAGCAGCAGCAGCAGCAGCAACCCGGCGAGAGCAAAGGGGTGGTGGGAAGCCTTACGAGTTTACAAACCTTGCATCGTGGCCCGGGGACAGTCAAAACGTACGCCATCTTGCCACACCATACTGGCACTGCTAGTAGTTGGAGGAGGAGAGGTGGTGCTGCTGCTGCACTCTGAGTGATCTACTTCCCGGGCAGCGCTTGTACTACGGCCGTTTGGTCTAACAATGGAATTTCAAAATTCAAAACACAACTGGACGATGAGTCGATGCGAGCGACATGGGGACAACGAATGTGACCGCTCGTGAGCTTCAAGTGTGGGGCTCTCTTCAAATCGATGTTCCGCTCCACTAACCTATTCCCCTAAGTGTAGCTCTAGTAATCTAGCACCGAGCCGAGAGTGAGTGAAGTGAGGCCTGACGGCCTGATAACGTACCCTTTGCTGATGACCTCGGCAATCTCGCGCTGATCCGTACCGGCGATCGTGTTGCGTCTCTTGCCACGCGGGCGCCTCAACCGGGACCTCCTCCGTACGGTATCCTCTTCCGGCTTGCCGTCTTCCTTTTTCGTTCGCGTCGTCGTGTAACAGACGAGGGAGCGCCGGGCGCCGGACATCCGATCGAACACCCGGCCGGAAGTATCGATTTTTATTGTTTCCGCCGGGAACCTGGGGGAGCAGAAGCGAATGAGAATGTTTCACAAAATGAAGAGCGATCCATCCTAGAAGAGGCAAGTCATTCGTCCTTCCTGGTACAGCTGGTGATACATACTTTGAGGCAAGCGCACGGCACTGTTCCGCTGGTGAGGGTAATAGATGATCGACGCAGCTATTACTGCTGGTGTGGCTAGTGTTGCTACTTGTGTCACGCACGATCGATTCGTCGATGGACGTGATGGCATCGAGATCGGTCTCGTTGGGAGCAGCGGTCGCCGGGTTGGAAGTGCTGGCGGCACCATCGGTATAATCGCCCATCGACACCAGCAGGCTGGTGTCGGTCGTGTGCCGTAGGACGGATTTGTTCGCACCGTTCGATACGATCTTCACTGGGCAGGCCATCCCGGTCGTCACGTCACCGATGGCCTCCGATGAGGTCCACTTGCGTAGATCCTGTACAGCCGTTGGCTGGGAGGGTTTAAGTTGAATATTATTAGTTTTCGTGGCATCAATACTTGGTTTTGATATCTCAACAGTTATGCCTTTTTCTTAATCTGGTAAAACGCACACTAGCTCTTAAGCACTCAAAGTGCTGTGATGGAAAATGGACCATCGAAAGCATCAGTTCAATGTTATCTAAATCGCTCTACACAGAATGTTCACTCGCTAGTTCACTTATCCAGCGTACCAACTAACGAGCGAGCCACAGCATCTTGTCTCAAGTGGCCACCATAGAACCAGCAGCGACGTACAACGATCGCAATGAGCATTGGGGTACCCTCGCTCTTCAATTAATTGTTCCAATTCCAAGTCATTCTATTACCGGCGTTCTATTTCAGTTGGTCGCATCCTCGTCTGTGGTGTATTTTTTTGGAACGTCTTGGAAGACGCTACGGCGTTGGCCTCCATTTGTCATTCGCATGACAAGCGCTGCCGGCATATACTCGAGTGAAAATACTTCCCATGCCTTAGGGAGTTGCAACGACGTTCTAGACGTTCGAGTTTATGCCTCAGAAGCAGGTGTGAGCACCTATAAAAGTTCTAAATGCGGTTCATGATGCCAGCCAGACAGACTCTTCGTCGCGTGAGTTGATGGACTTTCTTGGGTCTTAACAGACTTCATAGCCGGTTTAAAACTGTATCATATTATCAGGTTTCATACAGTTATTCAAGCAATTTACTAATTTGAAATCGTTCTACGTATATCGTGCTCTGCTACATCTACTGGGCGGACCGGTACGAAACGATACTTTTTACCATTTTCACGGTCCATTTACTGATTATCTAACACTCCTCTCACATGCGGCATGTTTGTTTAACACCACACACTCGACAAAAGTGAGAGTCACTCCCGGCGGCAAGCATGTTTGACAACCAATTTTTACGAAACTAGTGTTTCGCCGGAACAGCAGAGGAAACATAGTCCGCGACATGCTCATCAGTCGCTTCCAAATCGGCCACAAGCACAAGTGAACAGCGCTCGCTCGCTCGCTCGCACCGCACGATAGACACAGTCAACATGAAATCAATTTTAAAACCAATGGAAAAGAGCGTGACAAACGAGAGTCAACAGCAGTGCAAACATTGTGTAGGAATCGTTCGTGTTTGCTTTGAACTCTTATGGACGGGGGGCCGCCCGGGAAGAGGAGCCGAACCGGACGTGTTTGCTTGGTCCGATAAGGCGTCTGTCGCGTTCCACAATCGTTCCAGCGCAAAGCGATCGTCACCATCAATCAATCAATGAATATGCACTGATAATGGAGTCGGCGGCGGCGACTGCTGGCTCGGCTTGATGGCTGCGGTGGTGACGTTGACTGTCACCTGCATCGAGGGCAGTTGCAGCCGGTGGTGCGTGAGAGGAACCTACGCTCCGATCAAATTACAATCTCTCACACAGAAAACCGACCGGCCCAAGCGGGCGATGGGTGCACTAGGAAATGAATATCTCTTTTGCGGTCGTTGGAAAAAAAGGGCCGGTTGCGGTTAGATCGCGCCGTCATTTGGCCGCCAAAGCGGACGGATATGACCCTGATACTGTGCGGTGTGGTACGTACTGGCGGCTGGCTGGTCTGTTATTTGGTCCGTGGTGTCGATCGTTCGAATCGTTCGATCGAGGGCTTTCAACCGCAACTCGATACCTACCAGGCTGACTTCGATGTCCATATCGACGTTGTTGGCTCGGGCAGCGCGCCGCTGCCGGCTCAGGATCGGCGTACAGATGAATGCCTCCGAGCTGCTTCCGGCCTCGTTACCCACGATCCGGTCCATCTCGGCAATCGTCGCGACCGGCGTCTTGGCGGCCGCCTCATACAGCTCCTGTACCGTTTCCGACCGGGTGGCCACGGTAAACAGCCCGGTGTCCACATGGTACTGCGTCTTGTAGTGGGCCTTAATCTGGACGAATGCATCGAGGTCACTCTCCGCTGCATGATGAGGATGAGGCGCCATTCGCCGCCATATTCCGTCCCAGTAGACGTTGGTCAGCGTTAATTAGGTGGCGTGTGAAATGGAAGGAAAGAGCCAGAGCCAATCCAAGGTGGCAATGACCAGCAGCCCGCACGATACGACACGACATGGAATGGAACAAGACAAATGAAAACCAAATTAGTACCTCCTACTCCTCCTTTCTCCGTGGTGCATCATCATCATCGCCGTCGTCGTCGTCGTCGGTTTCGGTTTCGCTTCGGTGTATGATTTGTTGTTCAGCTTTTCGAAAAATGGTGGCCATCGCACCGCTTTCCCAGTGCCAGTGGACTCCTCCTCCTGCTTCTCGGTGGTTTCCTCGGGGTAGTCGATCGCGTAGGCCATGTGTGGGCAATGAATTCGAATGACTTTCAGGTGGCGCGCCTCCTGCAGACGACGACGCCAATGGTGGCTACCGCTAACCGCTAATCAAGCTGAATGCTAATTTGCTTTTACTTTTTATCGGTTTGGTCGGTTTGGTCGGTTGGGTTTGTTGAGTGTTGCAGCTGGCCCGCGGTTGAATGGTTCGAACCGGCGGGCCCACCTGAAACAGGTCCAAGACTTGCCTGCTTAGTGAGGGCGCGGACCTTGACACCTTTAGCCGATTAGATAGACAACCGATTGAGGCTCTCGCTCTCACTCGCTTGGTCGATTTCGTGCTGGTTGTAGACTGTGCCGAGCTAAACAATGGCCACTACAAGTCTCTCGTTTAAGATAAGGGACCCCTTGCAGAGGAGCGGTGATCGAGTCTAGGAGAGTCTGTTTGTGGGCGGCATGAGGCGGCAACGCCCTGTTGTTATGCTTCCTTTCATCGCCCGCATTGATAGCTTAAATGGTGTAATGGCGTTTTGGATAGGGGATCATCCTGCTTTTTAATGGTTTGGATACATTCAATTGACTTGATAATTCGCTAGCAACCCTTCCAAAACAAATGCTGTTTGTTCAAGTAACGAAATGAAACAGAAAACGTTTAGGATAGCCTTTGGAGAGGTAGATAATTTGGAGCAGAAAGGCACACCGTACGATCCAGTCCGTTCCAAATTATTTTTTTAATTCAATGGTTATTGCTTTGTTGCTTGAGAAACACCGCCATCGCCATAGTCTTCCAATTTATGAATCACACAAGGTTAAAGGCGCCTTGTGTGAAGTGCACAACGCGTGCGAAGCGTGTGAAGAAGAAGACGATCAACTACCGAGTGTGTGGCCATGTGTGTGGATCGCTGCTGGAATTCTAATTGCACCTACCCCTAACCTTCCCCTCTCTTGGTGCTGCAGTCCACTCTAGGTGGTCCCAGGTGCGTGCAAGAAGAACCACCATACGAAAGAGGAAACCGGGATTGAAAAGAGAATTCAAAATAAACCATTTTTTCCACCGTTTCCGCCATATTCCACTCGGTTTGCTGTTCTTGCTGGGACCACGCACCTCTAGGGAAACACCTTGGGCCTCTTGGGCCGCCGCCGTCTGTTCCAACGCGGTTTGATTGATTGAACCGCTGGCGCACACCGTCACCTTCTCGTCACGCACTATACCGGCAGCAGAATTTGGCCGGATCGTCGTGTGGTGCATAGAGCAGCATAGCGTGGATTCGCACTAATGCCTCGGTGTTCCCAGCTATTGTTGTCTGGCCGTATGCCAAATTACATTTCTCCTTCATCATTGTCATCCTGCCGGTGAGGTCTCTTGGTGGCAAACGCAGGAAACGCGCACATCCCGTAGTGCCAAGCGACGCCGTGAGTGACATTATTAAAGACGATTAGACCACCAGTTTGTTCTGCACAACTTCTGGTTGGCACACATTTCTCCCTTATGGGGAGGGGGGTTAACAGCATTTGGTTAGCACGCGTTGAATTTAAAATCCGTCAGCGCCAACCGTAATCTATGCTGCGCGCCGGTCCTCGGTGGATGTCCGGCCCCGGGAGTGTATGTGTGTTTGGTGTGTGAATTTAAATAACAAAAACCAGATTCAAGTTGAACCAGAAACGCATGTCGTGCTGGTGCGCGCGCTGGCTCTCTCGTTCGCTCTATCTCGAGCAGTCGGAACAAAACAGAACAAAACAACATAAAAAGGTGGTATAAATGGAAATCAGGCGCACATCTGCTAGCGGCACACGGGAAGGGTTTGTGGTTGCGGCATGAATGCTGCTGCTGGCTGCTGACTGCTGGATGCCGGATGGTTTGACGGCGAATCATGAGCGCACCGAAACCGTAGCATAGCGTGGTGTGGTCTATCGGTCGGTCGCAGGTAACGCGCCGGCATCGTGAAGGCCAGAAACACACAGATTTAGATCGTTCCATGATGATGATGATGATGATGATGACGACGATGATGGTGATCTCGCGGTGATGAGGGTTGCGCGCGAACAAGCATTCACGCAACCGCACTACCGGCTCTCGTTTGGAATGGCGAACTCTAGGGGATGGTGTCCGCGAATGGTCAGCGCCGAAACCTGGGGTGGAAAAACCTTCCCAAGATTTGTGCAACTTAACTGTCTACTCTGTATTCTTCAATGCCTACTAGATTGAAGAGCAAGAAGCTTATGAGAGATTTTTACTAAGTGATCGCCTCAACTTATGTAAGAGAATTACAATCAAAGATTCTTTTTGACATTTATACTCATTGATCCACTGGCATCTTGAATCGAGGAATCACACTTTAATTCCTCTAGATGTTTGATTGCTTACAGACCGGGAGCTAATTGGTGGCTAATCGAAATGATCACAGCATGGATTGATGATCTACAACCCGCAGTGTACTCCTCACACCACGCAGTTCTTGTCCGACCGACGACAGAACACACAGCATCCAATGTCGCTCGGGTCCCCCCGGTCGCGCACTTCATAATTAATGAAAATCAATAGCTCCGTTCGCTGTCTTACATCAATAACAATTAACAGCTTTTGTGCGCCAGGGCCACAGGGCCCGTTCCGTCGTTCCCATAGTGTACGTCATGGCGCTCCTCCGGTTCACTTGGCGTCACACTTTAGTGTGCGAGCGCACCTTTTCTTGGGCTGTGTTGTGTTGGCCACAGTTTTAATCACACTCCACCTCTACCAATACCAGCATCGAGCGCGGGACGACAGCGTCAGGCCGCTCAACTACTCAACCGACGCGAGCGCGTCCGATCTTTTGCCTGATTGCCCGCGGAAAGGGTTGTTTGGTGGTGGAGAAGCTGGGGCCATCATCATTCTTCCGACACAAACACACACATACACACAGCGCTACAGAGCCCGATACACCTCAATGGCGGTAATTATTTGTTGGAAAAACACTTCAACATCGGACGGTTCCTTCCTGGCGGACGACGACAGCAACGACGAGGATCGCAAGAGGGAACTCGAAAAGTGTCTCGAGCGAACGAGTGGAATGCGAAGCCAAGGAAGAGAACACGCTGGGAAAGGCCGACAAGGCCCCGGAGGAAGAGGAAAGTAAGTGGGGAGGTGTGGCCCTGTGACACAACTGCAACAACTGCTGCCGCCGCTCGTTAAGATGACGAAGGCATGCCAAGCCATGCCATGCCAGGCCAGGCCAGGCATCTTTCTCTCGCGCTCTCTCGCTCTCTCTCTCGCACTCCTGCTTTCCCCTGCTTTCGGTCCCAGCCTCATCGAACGAGATGCTGCTGGTCCTAGAGGTCTGTCGGACCGGTTGTTGCAGCAACAGCCGCAGCAACAGCAACAGCAATTGAGCCAGGGGAGCGAGATCCCTTATACGGCCATGATCGTGGCAGGCTTCTTTCCTGCTTTCCTGCCAGCATCACGCCGCCGCCGCCAAGCAACCAAGGCTTAGAAGCAAACCATTTTTATCTGTTTCCGGGATTTATGCCCTCTTCTTTTCCACCCTCTACTCCCTCCTCCCGTGTGATCGTGGGTAATGGAATCTAGCGGCAGCAGCATCCAGGCGCACGCACGGACCCCTACACCAAACCCGCGCATTACATCACACCAACGCGCAGCAGGCTCTGGCCTTTTGCTTTGGAGTTAATGGAAGTTGTTCCCAATGCCTACTGCTGCTGCTGCTGCTGCTGCCGCTGTTCCTGTTTATCATCCCTCCACACAATATACACCGCAGGGCCTTGGGGGCTTAGAGTATCTGGTTTGTTCATGCTGGCTGGCCGCCCGCCCGTCCGTCCGCTCGCTTGGTTCTGCGAGATCGCATGTAATGAGTTATTGATTTAGAGGGCCACCTACTCCACCCCTTCTACCACCCATTCTCGGTCGGCTCGCGCGTTGAATTGATTGATGGCCAAACAGCAGGCCTTTGGCGGCGGCGGCGGCGGCCAAGCTAAACAATACATCCACGGCCATCCTCCCCAACTGAAGAGAAGCGATCCGAAGCTGGAAACACCGTTAACGGCATCGGGGCATCCCTCTTCCCTTTCTTCTTCCACGCACACAAACATGCCAGCGCACTCCCTTCCCTGCACGGAAGACGACGACGACGGAAGAGGAGCGGTACTTACGGACAGTGACTTGCTTCGGATCGAACTGTTCCACCTTCTGGGACAGGCGATCGATGCGCTGCTTCAAACCGGCCGACCGCTCGGTTACGCTGGACAGCTCCTGGTGCAGCTCGGTGAAGATCTGGTTCGAGATGAAGACGAGCGAGGCGAGCTGACGGAGCGCGTTGCTGAGCGTGATGTTGGTCAGCGCCTCGAACTCGTTATCCGCCACCGGGATGGTGGCCGGTGGACCGTACCCACCGCTGCCACCGCCACGTAGCGCCACCGTCCGCGACGACGACGACGTCGAGGACCGGGCAATGTACTTCGGAGTAACGACACGCTTCACGAACGGCATTTTGCCTCATGTTGGGTGGTCTGACACGGTTTTTGGTCCACAAAAGGGACGGCGGGGCGGGGAAAAGCACACACCTGCACCTCGCGACACACGGCGACGGCGACTATCGCCAATGCATCGACATCCCCCCGGCAGCCCGGTTCCGGTTGCAGCAGATCGCACGGAACACGGAACACTGTCGAGCGTCGCGCACCACTAAAGAGACACACGACCACTTACGACGGATGCTGCCGCTGCATTCTTTTTCGTCGGAGAGACACTCGACGGCGCGCTTCACACACCACTTTACCACGGCTTCGAGAAGAGACCAACCAATCGTGGACCACTTTCTTCCTCTTCACAGCATAAGCAGCAGCACGAGCATAAGAGGAGGGTTGGGTAGCCGGTGACTTTTTGCTTTTTACTTGGAATGGAACAGGCTTGGGCAGATCGTCAGTGATCTGCTCACTGGACACAGACGGACACAGACACTGAATGGTTAGAGGATGACAACAATTTACCCGCACTGAACACCGTCACGACCTTCAACGTTAGTACGCACGCACGCACGAGACACCAAGTTTAGGGATGACGACGATCTCGCGATCAGAGGATGCCTTCTCCCGCTGATCTTCTTCGTAGTCAGAGCGAGAGCACTCTGGAGCAGCAGCGCGACGACATACGGTCGGTTAGGCGGTAGCGAGCATAGTCACGAGCACGCGAGCATACGAGCAGCATACGACCGCCCGAGATCTCTCGGCACTGCCACCGACCGAATGCCACCACTACACTCGCACCCGAACTCGAACAGCCCCTTTCTACGCACGCCAATCCATCCGCTCTCACCTGGGGAACCGACTGCACGCAACCCAACGCAATGGCGCGGCAGCGACGGTAGCGTCCAGCGCGCGTCTCTCGAGATCGCGAACGATCGTAGGCGGCACAAGAGTTAATGGTGGTGGTGGTGATGGTGGTGCACACCGAGAAGACGGTAAAGGCATCCCAAAGTAGGCCCTTCTTCTCTCGGTCCCGGGTTGCCGTGCTTCTTGGTATGCCCTCGCGCCCTCACCAAGGACCTCTCGGCGCAAGATGCACCACAAAAAGGACCACCGACGGGTGTTTGTATGGGTGTTTTCCCGGAAAGGACATCGGCTGATCGTTCTCAGTGGTCACTTGGACCACTCCTGACCCTCGATTGTCACCCGAACCGCAGCAGATGTTCTCGGAGTTGTGCCGGGAAACAAAAACCGGGAATCGTGGAAAACACGTCGGTGCGGTGTCGCCGGACCCCTAGCATCGCTGTGTGTTTGTCTGTCTGTGTGCCAGTTGTGTGTTGTGTGGGGTGCAAGTCAGCATAAATTTATGCCATCAGCACCAACACACAGAGACACGAAGAGGAAGGAGGAGGGACGACGCATGCTGCTGGTGCTGCTGCTGCTGCTGGAGGGTCGAACGACGAAGTCACGCATATTGCTGGCGCCATATATACAGCTCCGCACTGTGACCCTCTGAGTTTGTTCTGGTGTGTGTTTTGTGGTGGTGGTGATACTACCCTTACCTGCAACCCCCTCAAACGTGCCGTTACATACGCGAAGGTGTACCGATCAATGGAAGACATAGCGAACGAGCGAACGAGCGGCCGAACGAATGACTTCTCGAGGGAAGCCAGCATAGTGCATAGTGTGACGACGACGACCACTGGTGCACACCTACGCCCTTGCAACCCCTTTCCCCGTATGCTAATGGTCGAATGAGGGTGTTTCGCGTTCGCTTGCTCTTTCTTTCCTCCGTATGATCTCTGTCTCCTTCTGTAACGGTCATCGTGCAACGGACACACTCCATTCATAAGCCTCACCTTCGCTCTCCAGATGACCGCCCTCCGCGGAGCCTTCGGTGAACCATATCGCGCGCGCTTGGCCTACCCCGAGGGCCACCACCTGCCCGTGGACAGGTCCGTGGCCTGCTGCGAACTACTTCATTCAAGCTCCTTGCCAACCAGCGAGCCAGCCAGCCTGAGAGTTGGAATCTGGAGTTCCGTGGGCCAGCCTGTGTGTATTTGTTGGCTCGATGTCTTTTTTTCCCCTTTTTCTCCGTGGCCACCCTCGGGAGTCGTCTGAAGGCCGCGCTAGTAGCCCAGCACCGCGCCATCGCAAGGTGGGCGTTGGTCGGCCACGATGCTTAGCAGCTGGAACGAATTCAGTTTCTCCATCGGGGAAACGGTGAGGGGACGGTTGCACTGCAGTGAAACCCCGCAACTGTCCCCTAGGACGGACACATACACGTCGATGGGCGGGGGGCGGGGGGTCTTATTGTGAATGCATTGCATTTTGTGGTGCGCGCTGGTCGCTGGAGAGGGTTTGTTTCTTCCGAAAATCAACGAAACATCACATCAGGGTCAGGTTCGCTGGTAACCGTTTAACGGGGGAGAGAAAGTGGGGGGAAAGGGGGCGCCTAATCGTCTTGTTTCGTACCGAGGAATCATCGCAGAAGTGGAGAGGAGGGCACACAAGGGGGGCCTAGACAAACTCATTACTCACTGCTGGCGTTGCGTTACGTTGCGTCCGTCCGTCCGTCCAGCTCCGTGGCTGCGGTGGTGGCCGTAAAACGTGACCCATCATGCGACCGGCAGCCAAACATAAAACACAAAAAGCCCAAACCAAAAAAAGGGAAGAGATTACGGGAGCAGCGGCTGCAGCGGCAGCTCCATCATCTCAGTAAGCGCTGGCTTTCCATTTTGTTTTTTTTTTAAATGCGAGGCCCAAGGAATGAGGCCCCCGGAACACGTTTTATGGTGTGTTGGCTTTTCACGCTCCTCGCACAACGCACCCACGGATACAAATGCAGGGCTGGAGGGCTGGTGAGTGGGAGCAGGGAGGTTGAGAGCTTAAGTAATCTTTGGAACTGGCCTTCCACTAAATGGTGCGATAGGCACGGGGTGCGCCGCCTCCTTATCGCTTGCAGACACTGGCACTGGCCAAGTAGAGCACCACGGAGCAGCGCACTAACAGCCGTTTACAGTCGAATCACACGGACGGACACAGCGAGCCGGATGATAAGGTGGAATGAGCAGCCCGGGCCCGAGGGAAGCCCTGCTGTTTGTCCCGAAAGTCCCGAAATCAGCATTTTACGATACCACCGGGACGGGAGTGTCAAGTTTCTCACCGAAAACTGAGGACCTGCCAGCCCGTCGATACTCAATAGGTTTTCGGAATCGATTTGACCTCTGCCTGCTTCACACCTTGCCAGTGCCGTCATCTCCCTCCGGGGGGTTTTTCTTCCACCTTAACCCTAGACCATGAGGGAGTTTGTGTGGCCTCGAGCTCAAAGTTGGAAAAACCCCGTCCAAGGCACCGCGTGTACCTTACCTTGAGTGCTGCGCCTGTGTTGGATGTCTCTTAGCAGGATGCATTCATTCCGGGAATGGCAGGAAATCCCCAGAAGGACAAAGTGACAGAGAGCAGAGAGAAAGAGAGGAGAAGGTGCGTGAAAGACAAGTACCAGCAGGCGACGCAGCGGCGGCATTGTTGTCGCAGGACGAAAGGACAGGATATCCGCATCGCGCAGCGAGGGATCCTTTCAGTTGAAGATGCTCGCAGCTTCCTGCCGTGCTGCTTCCGGTGGTGGCGGAAAAACGGCGGAAACCTGCAAAGTGTCCTTCACACAAACAAACCCACACATACACAAACAGACGAGTAAGAGCGAGAGAGAAGGAGAACTTTGTGTGTTTTTTTTCAACCAAGCAAACATGTTTATTCAGCTAAATATTGTAAATACGCATCATTACAAAGAGAGGGTGGAGGAGGACCGCGATGATCGATGATCGGATGCTGATGATCGTCGTGATGCGTGATCGTAGCGTGTGCGATGACGCTCTTGAGCTGATGGAAAGTTAGGAATGGGGAGAGGTGTACGCCCTAGTGGAAGGGGCCAGGGCAGGGTGACAGAGAGCGAACCCCCTGCGCATTGCATTGCAGTGCACCTTCTTTTCGGGGTGGGCGGGTGGCAAGGTGATAAGGTGGTAAGGTGGTATGGGGTGGTAGTTTACATTTCATTTTGAAACGACCGCTGGGTATACCGCTACGGCCGCTAAAAGTGCCGCCATTGCCATTGATTTTCCCTCAATTTCGATCGCCATTGTTTTTGTGGTGGTTTGTCGCGTTTTGATGAGTATTATCGGTAGAGGAGGAGGAGGGTTCGTTCGGTTACTTATTATCGGGTTTAGGTTAGTGTCTATGCTCATCATTGTGCTCCATTAGCTGCTGATACTGATGGTCGGTGATTGGTGGTGATGGTAGTTAGGAGGTTCCATTTCATTTCACCTTGTTTGGGCGGCATTGGTTTTTGTTCCTAGGGTAGTGAATACCAATAGATCGTAGGTCATCTTGAGAGAACGCTTGCTATTTGCCTTCTCTGGACTTGAGTTGGGTTTTTGAATGATTCTGGAAGTCTGTTCGAGTTTTCTACTGACATGTCCTGGTACTGTGCTTTCCGTGGTTATTCTTTTCCTGCCTAGCAGCAGACTGGTTCACTGCTGATCCCTCCCTTCCTCGGTTTGCCTCATCCTGATTGTGCCTAGCAATGATGCGGAGGGCGCTGTGTTGTGTATACTCCTGTGTTGTTGAAAGCCAAAAACTCGAATGCAAATTTTGCAAGATACCTCTTTTTTGGTTGCTCCCAGCACTCAAGAGGCGCTTTATCTGACACACACTCAAACACGCACACATACACTTACAGACACACACGTACACACGTGTGCACGATATGCACAAAGCAGTTGATTGTTGCCATTCGGAGGGAAATTTGGATTCTCATCAAAGAGAGAAACAGCAGAGAGAGAGAGAGAGAGCGATAGAGGGTTGGCAGGAAATTGTATCAAACACTGAGGAATCCAACCGCGTACCGGGGTCCCGAGATCGGACATCCTTCTCCCGAGGTGAGCTAGTAGTGTGTCGCTTACTACAACACAAGCGAACAACGCCAACCAACTGTTTTGGGTTTTGGGTGTGGAGAAGGTCCTATCTAGGGAACGGAACGGAGTGATGATCCTTTCGACCATAGTCGACTCCTTGTCCTATGTATCTCCTTTCCATTTATCATATACTTGTTGACACTCTTTCGTTTTTTTGTTCTATACTTTCTCTCTTATTTATGGTTTACTATTCGCATTTAACCATTTCCTATCCTTTCCAAGAGCCTTGCGTTCTTTGAGTCGAGTCTCTTCCCCTTACCCACCTGTGAAGCGTATTTTCGAATGTTTCTTGCCTTGGAGGGCATCTTCTTCTCTACTTTCTCGTTTACCTTTATGAATGTGTGTTTCTGTGTATCATTCTCATCAATTTCCATTTCATTTTCATTTTTCCGTTTTGCATTTTGTATTTTCGGGCGTTTGCTGCTGTCTGTTCAGTTGTTGTTGTTGTTGTTGCTGTTGTTGGTGGTTGACGACGGGTTTGCTGGGTAGCACCGACCACCTCTCTGTTTGCCTTTTTACTCGCGAACGCGAACGTCTCGGTTTTAACTTCATATAATTTTATCACATTTGTATGCTCTGCTCAGGGCCGACCTTGTGGTAGGCGGCATGAGTGATTGGAGAAGCGAAAGGGGTGAGAAGGAATGCGTACCGAGGTCCACTCACTCCTCGGAGTTGATCACTGTGGATGTGATGTCCGCTTCTAAAGTGCGTTCAGCTACTAGCACTGCAACTTGTGCGCATTGCTGCAACTGCTACTCCATCTTTTACTACTTCTACCTCACGGACTGATGATGTTGCCGTGGTGTTCGCCGCAGTACTGGCACAACATGAAGCATATTGCTAGCCGGAACGCATCGGTGCGGGATGTTGCGGTTTTATTTTTTGGATATTTCGGTGGGAAAAACGTGGTGAGTGGACGATCGGTTGCTATTCCTTCGCTCCTCTTCCTCCTCCCTGCCACCCTTGCCTGCGTTCTAGTGGTTGTGTTTCGTCGCCGTCGTCGCCATCCGTCCTCCCAACGATCGGCTCGGCCTGAATACGGGGTTCAAACATGTAACTTGTATATCGGTCGATCGGTCGATCGGTCGCTACCCGGTCGCTAGCCCTCCCCCCGAAAGCGTACTCGCGTGCCAATATCGTTTCATAAATTAATGTATATATATGTATATGTATATGATGTATATGTATATGTATAAATATGCCACCACCTGCCACCACCTTCCCCCCTGGGAACTGCGGTGCACTGCCCACTGCCGGTTGTTGTATTGCTGTTGAAGCTTTGTGTGCGCTGCAGCACATCGATAGAGATCACCAGCACATTATCTTTTGCCCATCCTTCTACGTTATCGTGCGTGATTGCGTGATCTTCTGCTCAACTTCTACTTCACGTGCCAGCCTCTCTCATTCCTGGTGTCTCTACGTAACTAGTACTGAATAAAGGATGCTGTTGTCACCTTCCAGTCTTTCATTCTATTTCCGAGACTTTTGTTCCTCCCCTCCGTGGGCTGCTCTCCCCTTCTCCCTATCTGTAGGTGCGCGTGTTTTGTGTGGCGGCTCTTGTAATGTCACATGTTCGTTCTCCTCCACCATCGGAGTGCGCGCGCACTCGTTCACGAGAAGCGGACAAAACTGAAGCACAATGATACAACAATGCTGATGCTATGTACAACTACAACCCCCCTTTCCCCAACATTCTCCTTCGTTCCAAAAGTGCTCCACCGCTCTATCCTTTTTTTTCTCTCTCATTTCCCTCGCGAACATTCCACCGAACATGGTTTCGAAGATTAACGTAATCGCAGGGTCCTTGGCTTTGGAAGAATGAGATCCTAGTTGGAGAAGGTGAAGCGAATCGTGGGGCGTTTAACAACGATTTTTGCGAACGAACTACTTGGCCCTCCAGGAAGCAGCTATCTAGGTACGACGCTAAATGAAACGAAAGCATCCTATGGTGTGTGGCGCGAAAAACGGGGTCATCCCGGACACGGACACCAGGTCACGGTGTCACATCCTAGTGACCTCGGTGTGGCGCGCGAGAAACACATAACAGGGCAAGGGCACAGCAACAGCAGCTTACTAGTAAGCCAATAGAGCTAGCGCAGTAGTGGTTTCAACGGCAGCAATGCAGCACCGCGCGGGTGCTCATAGTATTTGCTTGGTTTCGCTTGGATTTTTGATGCAAGGGTGTGCCTTTCGAACAACGACGTAAGCCCAACGTGAGCTCATTCTGGAAGCAGCCCGGCCGGAGTGTACCGATCGATACCGATCACCTGTTACGGTTACGTGGCTGCACACTACTCTGGCTGTTGCTGCTGCCTACACGCAGCCTAAATGGTTAGTAGTAGCTTCTGGGATTAGTTTGTTCTAGTATCGTTCGGGGACACTGTATCGGAGTTGCTAATGTAAAAACCTAGTTTCCATCATGCTGGCATGTAAGCACTTACTTTCTTACTGGCTGGTGACCTGGATAGCCCTAGATCGAACCCTGTGCTGTTGACTTTGGAGGCGCACCAATCTATGCTAACTATGCTTTCTAGACAAACACGTCCGCTCTCTCTCTCTCTCTCTCTCTCTCTGCATTGCTACAGAC
>NC_064877.1:12830000-12845000 GCF_943734665.1 Anopheles aquasalis
TAGATTGAATTATTGGCTAGTTGGGTAGTGTAGTGTATCGTCTAGGCTCGCCGGCCGCCGAGTGTCGTGATGCCGCTGATGCCGCTCCTGAAAGAAACAAAACGCTCCCTCCACCGGGGGGGACCCCGCAGACAAGATCTACTCCCTCCCAAACCCACTTCCGAAACCGAATCACGCAACCGCCACCGAGGGCGCATGTAAATGGTATTCAAATGGTGTGAAGTAGATACGTCACCGCGCACAAAACGACTACAAAGGCTACGACCAGCCAGTATCACTTTATGGAAAGAATTGGTATTCGAATTGACGGCAAACACCTCGTCACGACATGCCACACGCTGATCGTGTTGGTCGTGAGGTCGAGCTGGCCAACCGGTGACCATCGATTTAGGGCACACCTTTTTCGGCGTAGGACAGAATCTTGGTGCCGGCGAAGAGATTGCCCTTTTCGGCCGCATCGGCGCCACCGTGCGCCGGTTTGCTTTTCGTTTTCTTCGCTGCGGCTGCAGCGGCAGCTGCGGCGGCCGCAGCAGCAGCCGCTCCCGTCGTTCCCTTCTCGCCATCGGCCGGACCACGGAAGAAAGCTTCGACGAAATCACCGGACAGATCCGCCGACAGGTTGGCAGTGAGGTAGCGCCGATAGTAGTGCTCCTCCGCGTAGCTATTCCCGATGTTGATCCGGTTGCCATAGATACGATCGAACGCCTCGAACACGTACTCGTTGTTGAGGTACTTTGTGAGCCGTGGTCGCTCTCGTAGCCCCAGTTTGTGCAGAATCTGATGCTTGATCGTCTGCAGCAGGATCACCTCGATCGGTGGATTCGCCTTCGGTGGATCGGTACCGCTCGTTGGCCCAGTGTGACGACCGGCCGATTGTGCCAGCCGTCGATTGTGGAACTCCGACAGTACGTCCGTCACCAGGAAGATGGTGCTGAGAATGATCTGTGAGGTCGGTTGTAGGGCGGCGTGCTCGAGCCCAAACTCGTACACCTTCCGGTTGGTCGAGAGCAGATTGTTGAGACTGCAACCCGTCGGATGGTAGTCCCGTTTGGTGCGCTGCGTTGCCAGTCGCTCCAGTCGCCTCAGTTCCGTCTCTTTGCGGAGCTTACACATCCCAAGCAGCACATCGGAATCGAAACAGTAGAAGCTCTGTTCGATCGCATCCGCTTCGTGGTGTGTGGTGCCGGTGCGCATGCAACGTCCCTCGAGATGGTCATCGTACAGTGCGTACAGATCGGTCGCCAGTGGCCCGGTGTGTTCCCAGCCGCAGCTCGCGTTCTGTGGCTGACGGAGCAACACCAGCACGGAAAGGGCCGTTAGACGGGCTTCGCTCGATAGACCTCGTTCGTTGATCGCTTCCACTGTCAGCTCGAACGGTAGTTCGCTTTCTTCGGCGAGCAGAAAACATTCCAAACAGGCATCGTGGTTCGCATCACCACCGGCCATGCGGTGGGGGTGGTTTGCGGGTCGCGAATCGTTCGTGGTCAGCGCGGTAACCGTGTGGTCGCAACAGGTGACGACGACGATGAGAGTGAGCAGTAGCACCGGCACGAGCAACGGTAGCTGGCCCGGTGAAAGACGACCTGACCATCTTGGGCGACCGGCTAATCCCTTATTAGGAAGTCGTTGGGCACGTCGCTCTCGCCAACCATCAACGTCCACCACCCAGCATCCCGCATCTTCTGGTGGTGGTGCGTGTTGTTTAAGGGATTTGTGCGTGAGGTTGTACGTGTACGTGTGCGTATGCGTGTGTATGGGTGTGTGTCCGTATGTTCGAGCCGCAAAGACCAAAGGAGCCCCCGTGGGATGAGGGAGTAAAGGATGGGGGAATGAAGAGAGGAAGAGAAAAGTAAGGTTTAGTCCGGTAAGAAATGGGTTCTCCCTTTTTCGGAGTCCGTTCAGGGGTTGATAGAACGGGGGGGTCATAGTTTGAACCAAACAAATCGATAAACCATTCCCCCCGTCCCTTCCCCTTCCACCGATATGCCATCTGGTGAGTTATTACCAAACCAGTGACGGGTAACTGCTTGACGCCAAAGATCATAACACAATCCCGCTTTTGCCTTTTAATAATAATACGCCGTGGTAAACCCCCGAGGGGGGGGGGTGGGGAAAGTGGGCTAAGGTGGTCTGAAGGAAGAGAGGACGGGGACTATGCTTACCGCCGGCATCCGACGATCGCTGCGAGATGCCGCGCTTCATGTCGTGCTTGCCCATTCTGGAGGCCAGGTCGCTCGGGTATTGTTGCTGCTTCGAGTTGCTCCGACGCTGCTCCTCGATTCGCGGTCCGGTCCCGGAGGTTGACGGCTGGCTGTGGCTGTGATGCTGCGGCAGCCGGTGTTGTGGCGGCTGCGAGCTAGAAGTGCTGGGTTGCTGCTGATGCTGATGTGTTGAAGATCGGGAGGAGGATGAAGCGGTTGCTGTTGATGCTGATACCCCTCCTGCTGCTGCTGCTGCTGCTGCTGCTGATGATGATGATGGTGGAGTTGGTGATGGTTGCGGTTGTGGACTCGGTTGTTGCTGTTTGTTAACTTTTCTCGGATAGCGTATTTTCCTTCCGAACCCTTTATTAGGGTACGTTCTATACTATCGGTTGGCTTTGCGTACCCAGTCTAGGTTAGTCTCATTGTTGTACCAGATACCTGCAACGGGAGAGCCAAGGAGAGACACGTTAGAGGGAGCGGAAATGATGATCGCGAACGAGTCGACGAAACGAAAGTTCCGCGCAGACCCCGGCGGGGAAGTACGTGCGATGCGATGCATCAGAAATTGAAAGGAAGTTCCAAGCGGAACTCAAACGGTTGCAGAAATGAAAATTGATGTGCTACCGACGGGGGAAGGGAGCGAAATAGTTTTGTGCTGCTGCTGATGCCCCTGAAGGCAAAATTGTTCCAACAGGATTCGTTCGTACGAAGCAAGTTCCAGCCAATCGCCCAACAACAGCAGCTCATCCGCGGGATACAATTTCCCTGTACGGCCGGGGTCAGGTTAATGTAATTAATTAAACAATTGCGCAAGCAAGCACGACGTACAGAAGCTAGATTGTAGCTATCGCTTCCTTTCGTAAAGCAACTCTTTCTATTCGCTGGTTTCTACCCTTGAACCAGACGATGTTCTCTCGTGTTCCGTTCTCCCTGACAACATGGGAAAATTGAAGTTTTCATACTGCCGCTACACTGGCGCCTCCGCCAGTATTCGGTTCGGTAAAATGGCCACCGCTTGGCTTCTTCACGGCAGTGGCATTAACTGCCGCTAATTTGCCGTGCCAGGAGGACCACCGAAGCGCACCATTTTCATTGCCATGGTCGTTGCCATGTCGTTGCCATGGTGAATCGGAATCGGTTCTGATACGTCCAAGCACGGACCACAGGTTTTTTTGGGCAGAGATTGCTTGCCCATCGCGTAGCAGCACGCCCGGCCGCCTGGGTGCCCGGTGTATACGGTGTCTGTGTGCCCGGCATCAGCCGCCCTGAAAGCCAGCGCGGGCGCAGCATCAGCAGTAGCCGCAGCGTCAAATGAGCAGCATATTGTGTGCGGTGCGGTGCGGTGATTCTGCCACACAAGCCGTTAGCCTTGGTTAGAGCTCCGACCGGTATCGTGGTATCCAGTGTTTGTTCATGTTGAGCAATGTTTGCATTGAAAAATGATGGCGAAGGTTTGGGTTTGGGATTCTTCTCCGGTGGCCTCCGGTATTTTAAGCCAAAAAAGTGTAGAAAAGTTCATTATAGCAACAGTTACACGCTGTTTGAGTTTATTGGGCAATTATTAGACCGTGTTGAGGTGGGGTTTCTGTTACGTGATAAAACAGTTTAGTGGAAACTCTGCCAAACCTTTTTGCGGTTTGATGAGATTGAATTGAGAAAAATAGTTTACTTTATGTGATATTTTATCGGTTTTAAAATTTGAAACAATGTTTCTCTTATTATAGTTTATCAAATACAAATGACCTATTAAGCTATGGACATATCAGAAGATTGTTAATAAAAAACAGATATAAATATAAAGTGGAAATTCTATTAATAAATGCATGAATGCAAGCAAGGGTTGCTTTTTGCAAACGATTTTAACATTTTAATATCTCAATGAGATTTTTTCATCTACATAAATGAAATACAACATTGTTTTTATCTCGTTACCTTGAGTGTGATTTACGAATCAGTTTCCATTCCATGTAACGCTCAGCGAACCAGCATAAAAACATTGATTTAATGGTAACAAACGAGCCACCGTTTAATACGATCCCTTTCGGTTCGTCGAAACTGACCTACAGTTATTTTCCTTTTTTAATTAATTATCTTCCTCTACGCATCCAATTTCGATGTAAATGATACAAATACTTGGCGCATTAATGTCCTGTGGCTCCCTGTGGAGCAGCAACTTCGCATTACAATTAAGGTAACCGGATAAAAGTCTCTTGGGGGCTGGTGGCTCAGGCCCCGGCCGCCACTTCCTAGAGAGATGAAACGCTGATATCGATATGTGCGAGATTGATTTCCATGCTTTTGCACACACAGCCCACCACCACCCGTGGCCAGCACAATATTTTGCCGCGCATCGTTCCATCATAATGTTCCCGAAAACGTGGACAAGGGCGGTGTGTAGACAGGCAGGCAGAACGCTGAAAATAGATCCCCAACACCGGCCAAAAGGCGGCGAAAACAACGGCATTAAACGGAACCAAACATTCAGATTGATGAAATATTCAGCGGAAAATTCGGGTGGGTTTGGGGGAGAAGAGAAGGGGTGCAGCCCGAAATGAAAAGCGTATCAACTTTAAACAAACCTCCGGCGAAACCGAGGATGGCAGCGGCAGGTAGAGGATGCCAAGACCTGCGTTTGATGATTCAATATTTAATGCTCTCGTCTCTCGTGGGAAGCTGTTGCTGTTGCTGAACCTGCTTTCAACCCCCCGCCCAGAACATAAGCCTCACCGTGCGGAAAGCAGGAGGAATGGCCAAGCACATAACGCCACACACAGAAACGCACACAGAGCCAGCGACCTCTCTGGTAATGTTATTACGAAACCACGCGGCTCGCCGCCCCGGCTGTCGACAGCGCCTGTCACACCGTCGCGCTACCGGAACGCCCAGGGCTTAGTCGATGGCGGGGAGGCGGAGAGAGGGAGCCGGCTTCAACAATTTCCACTTGATTTGATGTCCACTTGTTTCGATCAATACAAAAGAGGAGGGTTATTAGAGAGGAGGGCGCTGAGCGGTGCTGCCCGGTGGTCGTCAGCATCCTTCAAGTGGTCGTCGATGGTTGGTTGTTTTTGCCGCCGCCCTGTTGCGGACCCTGAAGGGTGTCCTTAACTCCTGGGCCAAATGGGTGTGCAACAAGAATGTGTATTTATAAATAGTTGGCCATGGCCGGAAGACCGGAAGGATCCTTTCGTTGTGTTGGTGTAATAATCCCGTTGAAGATGCCTTCCCTTTACTTAAGACCGCTCCTTCTGTGAAGAAGACGAGACGAGAGACGAGAGGTTGCTCCACCATCATTCCACTGATTGCTCTCCCTCCCCCCCCGGGCCAACCGGTTCTTCAATCCAACGAACCGTGCTAAAAAGCCAGCAAAACGCTCTAATCCGATGTGAAACTAATCTGACGGCTCGGCTCCAATCGATCTGTCAACCAATGCCTCGTCGCTCGAACGCTCTCCATCTTTCTCGTTCGTTGTACGAAGTGGCTCGGCGGGGAGTGCTATTCGGCGTCCAAGCAACCGTTGCCCATAGCCGCGTGTGGCATCGTACCAGCACCACCATCATCAACGGCATCATCGGCATCATCGGTAAAGGCCCGGAACCATGGCGGGTGCGCTGCACGAGAAGACCGTCTGGAATGTCAACCCGCCGAGCGCGAATAGACAAACGAGGTCGCCCACATACACACCGACACTATAAAGAGCGCCACGGAGGGGAACCGGTGCGAAGGGGTGGTGCCGGTGTTGGCCTTCGCACCCGACAGCAGAATGCTCGCTGGGTCCCGCGGTTGCCGCCTTGACCAATCCAATACCGCGATGGCAGATCTGGGTGGCCAAACCCACCAGGACCAGGCCACCATGGGAACCGAACCGGCGGATGGAGCTCAGCGAGACGCAAAAAAACCAGAGGAAGAAAAAGAAGGAAAAAACTGGGAAAAACACCGGGCCACGAGATGGCCAAAGATGACAGCCAGCCAGCGAAGACAGACAGAGAGAAGGAGAGAAGCAGAGAGAGGGAGTGGGAGAGAGAGAGAGATGAAAAAGGGGAGCAGCATCATGGCCTCCTTCGCAACCCGAATGGCAAACAAGACAAAAGCAGCAACTAAACGGCCAACAAATGCCATTGACAGCGCCATCCGGGGAGCCGCCTGAGGGTGGGGTACGGTGGCACTGTCACAATCCGGGAACCTGGGGCCCGCTGCTCCGACGACGATGATGTTGATGATGATGATGATGAGGTTGGGCTCGCTCGCTTGCGATGGATTGCAAGTGCTGGCCTATACATTCCGTTCCGTTCCGTTCCATTCCCTTTCGAACCACCACCAGCATTCCCGGGGGTCGATATACAACAGGAACCGGAAAGAGAGGCCGAACCGAGTGCACGGCGGGCGTTGGGCGCTAAGTATTGTTTCTTGTTTCGTCGTCGCTCCGTCTCTCGCTCTCTCTCTCTCTTTCTCTCTCTCTGTCTCGATGGGGAGCTCTGGTGTGTACACTTATTTGTCGTTGACTTGTCGTCCGCTTTTCCTTTTCGCATCTTCGTCATTTAAACGGATGCTGGACCACCGTGTTCCTCTCTGCACCGCCCCGCCCCACCACCGGGGGTCGGTTGGGGGACTACATCATCATCATTCTCATCCTTCTTCTTCTGCTTCATCTTTAATTTTCTCCGCGTACCGCGCGCTTGAGTGAAGCTTTTGACGGAGCTTTCCTCTTCCCGCAGGGCATTTATTGTTCCCGTACCGGGCACACGGTCTGGTATGTGTGCAAGTGTCACTCTGTTTGTGTGTACGGGTGTACGTGTGAGGGTGCATCTCATCGTGATGCCCCCCATGTCCTGATCAACCCCCCGGGAGGTGGTGGTACACCAATTAGGATGGTTCCCGTCCGTTCCCAGCGCTTTGTCCTTGCGCTTCTTCCCCTTGTGCTGCTTGGGCAGTGAAGAGGGCTGCTGTTGCTGCTGCAAGAATATGGTTCTCGTCTACGGGCTCTGTTGGTTGGCGAAGTGCCATCTCCGTTGCTCCGTGCTCGTCGTCGGCAGCAGCAGCAGCAGAGAAAGGATCAAAACCCGCCACCAGTTCCCGGGTCTCCAGTCCCATCCCGCTGTGCTGCGTTTTTTTCCGGAAACTGTCTCTGCTATTTCTCAATTCCTCAAGCCGTCACAGAATGGCAACCTGGTGAGGTTAGTGGTGCACGCTGGATCGTGTCCTTGCAGAGAGCCACCGGCCCCTCCCAAAGGAGATGACGTCCTTCGGGACTGTGACGCTCGCACCAGAAACAAGAAGAATCAATTGCAAGTGTCTCCGGTCTCGGCCTCCGGTGTGTCGTCCATGTGCGCTGTCATCCGGATGACGAATGGCAGGTGTGTCAATGTTTCATACTGTCACACCTTCGCCCGCCGGCACACTGACACACCGGTCGGTGTGTGAGGTTATGTGATTACGGTGGTATTATCAAAGGGAACACTAAAACACAGCTGCAGCAGCACCATCGGTACCACTTGGTGGCTTGTGGAGCTTAGCGAACCTTGCAAGTGCTCAGCAGCACCGGCAGCAGCAGCAGCAGCAGTTTCGTTCAGAATTAGCGAGGATTTGACACGCTCCGGGGGTTGGCCTTCTGTACACGTTCGACATCAGGTACGAGATGTTCACGAGGCGCACATGCGACGAAGTGTGCCAGACGGAACCTGGGTTGCGAAAATGAAAATAATCAGTTGGCGCACACGTTTACCGCGGTGTGCGACACGGAGCCAGCCCGAAAGAAGCCACCAGGAGGAGGAGAAAAGCACACACTATGAGCGGATTATATTAATTGAATCATCCCTCACCGCTCGTTGCCCCCGCCGGGGGGGGAAGCTGTGGACTTGACTTTGCCTTGTGACTGTGCTGCTGCTGCCACTCGGTGTGCTCGGTGGATTAGCAACAGTCACCGGTGGCTAAAGCTTGGTATCCTCGCTTCCAGGGAACGAGTCATGTCCACAACAGTAGCAGCAGCAGCAGCAGCAGCAGCAAATCTATTAACGAAAAATATAATTTTCCTTCCGAGCAGCGCGAAAAACCGCGAAAAACAGGCCACAACATCAAAGGCATAACCGGGCCACCGATCCGGTGATCCGTGGATGTCGTCCCCCTCCCCCCCGGACCTCGGGTTATTACTCGGGATGTCCAAAATAGATGACACGTTCAGACCACCGGCGGTACATAGAAAAAGATCAAAAAAAGGGTTTGTCACCAAATGGGCGATCCGAGTTTTATGGCGAGCGGGACTGTCGACAGCAGCAGGATTGCCAAAGTGACCGTAACTGCTGCCGTTGTTGCTTGTCAAGTTGCTTGTCATAGGAGGTGTCCAACCCACTACTCGGACGGAAGGAACGAAGACCGTCTAGCGGAAGACCGGTTGGTCCTCGTGTGTTACGATTATTGTCGCTCGATCGACGGCTTTACTATCGTTCCGCTCGTCCGCAGTAGCCACCACCTTCGGCTGGGGTTTGGTCAAGTTTTAATATTGTCATCGTGGCACGGCCCAAGACTGGTCCGAGAGATTGTGGCCTACGTCACACGCCAAAGGCTACACCAAGGGAGGCTGCTCCTTTTGCATGGCACTGGCGTTACCAAGGCCCATGGTATGGTCACCGCACTCTAATGAACTTTATTGACTCGGGAAGTTGTGGACGGCCTCGGAATGGGGATGTGGGGGTCGGGGTGCCAGGATGAAAGGGGTGGGAAAACATAAAAATCCCCAACAACCAACACAGCCCTGGCACCTTCCCTGCATCTGCCACCACTCCAGCAACACCAGCAATCCGAGCGAAACATCATAACGACGCCCTTCCGGTCTCTGCCTGTGTGTGTCCCATCATTGTGTTGCTGCCGCTGGCGCGGGTGGATTATGTAATATTCGATCCTTTCAACCGCTAGCGCCGAGAGCGCCGAGAGAAAAGGATGGAGAAGGATCGGGGTGCGGACGTTGAACATTTGCACGGCTCATTGACACCGCGAGCGAGCGAACGGGCGAGCGAACGAGCCGAAGAGCGATGACAGCAGCAATCCACAGGACCATCCGACCGTCAAGCTCGTTGCTCCGGGAATGAAGGCGCTTCCGAACGGTGTTCGGAGGCTCTGCTCCACACCTACACCTTCACCACCACCACCATCCATTCGTCAATTCATACCAAACCCCAATGCCGAAGGCCTAAGTATAACCTCATTTTGGGGGCTAATTGCGAAACCGCGTACCACCGGCGGTGTGGTGTGGTGTGGTTGGAGTTGTGGTGCCTACCACCACCAGCACCACCCTGCCCTGGCTATGGAGCCTTTGGTGAGTGATAAAAATCCTGCAAATGGCAAGGTGAGCCGCTGACAGGAGAGGCACGGTGGAGAGGAGGAAGTGCGCGCGCGTGAGGTGCGAAAATTATGAACACGCTTTCGCCATAAACGACAGCTTTTAATGGTTCACGCAGTGAGGTGTCGGCGTGCTGCCGTTGCGTTCCGGGTGTGCCGAGAATCCGACCAACCGACCATCCGTCCCGTCCGGACTTTGAAATCGAAAACTAATTGAAGCGGAACTGGTAGCCTCCGGTGTGTTCTGCGGCCAGGAATTCACAGAAACGAAACCGAGAGAGAGGCAGAGTGAGAGAGAGAGAGTGAGAGAAAATAAAAGAGAAAGAGAGAGAGAGAGAGAAAGGGACAGAATGTCATCGTACCATCGTGCGACATAGCCTTTGGTGTAGGCAGATTAAATACGAAAAGGCTGCTGAGCCACTGAGCCCCTGATCCTCTGAGTACCCGGTGGTCACACAAAGCCAAAGAGGAAGGATTCCGCGTGCGAAAGGGGTGGAGCAGAGCAGCAGTTGAGAAGTTTGTGATTAAAAGTGGGCCGGCTAAACATCATCATCCGATGGATCCGATGGTTGAAGGTAGAAACAACGGTCGAACGGTCCGAACTCCCCCCGGGCACGGAGAGCTGGTTTTTACTAGTTTGAGGTTATGGCAAAGTTATGACCACCGGCGGCAAGTCGTCTGCTGCCTGCGCTATTCCTGTCCGGCCGATACCGACGATGATACAGCTTCCGTTGCGTCCGTCCGTGTGGTCGTGGTCTTCTATCACCCCCCCACCCCCTTCCTTTCTTCTTGACCACTTGCCGGCTTCGGTGCAAATTATGTTTGCCGAACGTACGGCTCATCGGCACATCCATGGCGCGGGAACTTGCGCGAGATCACAGTCCGCCGGCGCCACCACCTTCCGCACCAGAGCAAACGATACTGTTTACTGGAAAGTTTAATTAAAAAATAATGTCCTTCGGTTCCAGTCCAGCTGTCTTTGGCACACTTCAGTGGTTAATCTGTGAGATGTTGTAGCAGCAACATGTTTGTTGTTCAATTTACAGCAGGACCTTTGATTGTCGGTTCGAAGAATTTCCAAGACCAAGAGGAGAGGTGTTGTAGTAGGCGCGGCCCCCGGAGGGAAAGAACAAGTTTTTTTTCTGCAAACTTACTGAATCACATCACAGCAACCCTAGGTAATGAGTCAATATCGATTGTACGAGTTTGTCTTTCTGTTGTGTGCAGTGTGGTTTCTGCTTTCGGGAGCTGGCAGTGAATTGGCCAACAATTGTTGAGTTCGGCGCTTTAGAAAAAGGATACTTCCTCGAAAAAGTCAGTCGGTTAGGGTCGAGTGTAGGAGTGTAAAATCGTCAGATCAGAAAGGAACGGTAACGATATTGCTTCCAAAATTGCTGGATAACCGCCCGGGGGCGAGTTTGGTGATCGAACACGAGAGGTGCAACACTCTTCTTTGGCGTCGATTAGTAAGTAAGAATAGTTTGGAGAGAGATTATTGGCAGATTTTGCCGGGTGAGTAAAGTTCAACATTGGATCATCGGCACTCTGTGCTTACTTAAGATATTATTAGCTTCCACGAAGTGCTACGGTCGGGATCAACGACGTTAAAGTATATATTTACAAACTAAAACTTCGGTTTTCTATTGTTAGGATAAATTCGATCGAGTTTCCAACTATTTTTTCTCCACTCTTTCCATGACCTTCCAATAGGTTCAATTTTCTTTCCAGTATCCTTTGCGGAATGCCACCGCCCTGCCTACTGATTATTCATCGCATCGAGCAAATAGTAAAATACGGCACTCGAACTCGAGCCATAGCTCTTCTCGCCAAACGAAAGTAAATTTGATGAGCGTTTGATGGTAATAAGACGACCGCGCTCACCTCTCACCTCACCGCACCAGGCATACAAAGCAAGGAAGGTACTGCTCAAGTTCTGCAAGTACCACATTCCCTGGCACACCACCGCAGGCAGGCCAACCCAGTGCTGGAATGTGACCTTTTCCAATTTTCGCCATTCCACGACGTCCTCGACGTCGGAATGGGGCCGGAATGGATCCGGAACGGAACGGAACGGAACGGGGGATTCTCGGTTACTCGGCCGAGTGGAACAGGAAGACAGCGCCGGCAGGTGGTGCCTCGGAGCAACAGTTTAATGAAGCACGATGGCCATACCAGGGCCCAGGCCTCATACCACCACCGCGCACCTTATCGCAGCGGCGTTTCCGTTCCGCTCACAAAACCATGGTCGGTTCATTTTGGTTCTTTCTCCTTCTACTTCTTCTTGCTGCTTCCTGACTGCTCTACACTGTCTGCTGGTTGGCCTAAATCTGTCGCCAGAGTATGTGGCCGGTGTTCCATTAGTAGTCCTTTTTTTTTTTGCGCCCCTCGCCCTTCCTTTTTGAGGTCGACTATGGCCGGCGGAAGGTGTCAGTCGTGCGCGCGAGTGGTCAGCACACCGGCATGGTACCGCCATGTTACGGTGTGTACCCCTTCCAGCCTCGTCGTTCTAGACAGGGGAAAAAGGACTGTGGCCGCTGGGGAGACATGTTCTAGATGTGTAACGCAGGGACCCAGGGACCCTGTGCAAGCGGACGGAGTGATAACTTCGTTATGCGTTGGTCCGCTACCCTGAAGCGCCTTGCAAGTCAGGCCGGTGCTTTGACTTGGTGATGTTCTTGCTGCTGCTGCGACTACTGATGATGATGATGATGATGATGGTAGTGGCGCTGGAGGGGGGGGGTCCGTTCAAGGTATCGGACCGTACCATCGCAATAGAGGCAATTCTCTGGGCCTACTCTGCGTCGACTAATCAGATGAAGAAGTACGACGAGGATGGCGTTAGGCGTCAATAAGCACACCTTTCAATAAGATGCCTATCCGTGCGCGAAAGGTGGCAAAACAGGGGTCAAAGGAGAAAAAGAAGAAGAAACAAATACCGGAACCAGAACGACTCCCGATGGCCATCCTGGTGGCCATCTTTGCTTGCTGGCTGGCTGGCCCATGGTACTGGCAATGAATTCTGATCAGATGCCTCGTAACGCCGCCTCCTGCGATGAAGTTGTCGGTGCGATAGAGCAGCGATGCTCAACCATTTGCTCGCATTGTCTGTGTGCGTGTCGTGTGGTGCGTGGGTTAAATTGAATCCCTTTTTCGGCCCCGGATACGATGGCCAGACACGCGGTGAATCTCTGCTACCTCGGGCATCTGTGCTCTCCCGGTTTGATCCACTAACGCCGTCGAGCAGCCGTGGCTTTTGGGGAAACCCCTTTTCATGCGATCTCGTGCGTGCGTGCGTGCGTATGTGTTTGTGAGTGTGGGCATAGCCCTCCCCCATGTTCCATGCTTGAAGGGAAAGCACGCCTTGCAGAGAACCCCTTTTTACCACGAACTTTGCCACCACCGAGACCGCGCATCGTCTCATCGCGGTACCGTTTCTATCTCATTTCGGTTTCTTGGCTTATCTACCGAGCCTTGGCCTGACTGCCTGTCTGGGCTGGGCTGCTTGCGCCATGCGCCCACGAAATCCTCATCCCCCCGCGTACGTTCGCGTGCTTATGCGAGGACGAAAGTGGAGGTGCGATGGGTGGGGCGGGCGCTGTCGGCTTTTCGGCTTTCGGTCCGACCGCTACCTGCATACCGGTTTGGCATCCGCCGCGCGGGGTGGGGACTACATCCGCTTTATCCTGCATCCGACATGCTCGCGAGCAGATAAGAACTGAAGGCGAAGAACCGAGCGACCGCGGGGACGGATAAGGACGATACACAATGATGCGTGTGCCCGTGTACTCCGATTTGCTGGCCGTCATCACCGCGTAATTGCGTGCTAGCGGCCCGGAAAGGACCGGCGGGTGTGTGCAGAGGGTTCTCGAGGGCGCATAAAGCTTCATGCATTATGGAGCGGATCGGCCGAGCCTTTGACCCGCCACGGATTCTCGGGACACACGGAAAGGACAAACAAATCAAGAGAGACACAAAATGGCCCCAAAAAAAAGGGGTCCACCGCTTAGTCGGTTCCGTAGGTGGAGTAGAAAGGGGTGGGGATGGGAGGTGAAACATCCGGCTCAGCGGGTTCGACGGTGTGGACACTAAAAAAAAAAAACCACGCCGGAGCTTTCGGTGGATCATCCTCGTCACGACCACGACCACCATCGTCATCATCATCATCATCATCATCATCATCATAATCATCCCAAAAGGAAAGGACGATCATCCCTGGGACCCGGCCACAACCCCCAGGAATGTGCCAAGGATTGTGCCTGCTACCGGGTAGTGGTGATGGTGGTGGTGGTGCGGAGCGTCGTAAAGCAATTCGCCGTCACCATCGGAGGTCGAAATTTCTCCTTCTCCTTCTACTATTCCCACTCGTCCGCTTTAGCACGCGCCGCTTCTGCTTTCCCGCAGTGACTGATGGGACTACGATATGATGGGGAAAGGGGGAGAAAGGGAACCGAAGGATAGTGGGTGGGAAAAAACCCAAGGAGAAGGCGACGGGGGGGAAAGCGAAGGTGCGAATGTGCCCGAATGTTTAATGCACCCGGGGGAAATGATTCCGTGCCGTGCCGTGCCGTGATCTTCATTCCACGTCCACCACGACGACGACGACGACGACGGCGATTCCAACTTTCCCGCACGACGGGCGTGGAAAGTCAAGAGCACACATACACATACAGACTCACCACCACCCCCAATACACACATACACAGACACAGAGACAGAAATCGGGGATGGTGGAAACCGAAAAAGTCACGCCGCTGAAAGGACTTACTAATCATCGCGGTGAGGGCGCTGGTCCAATGTCTTCGTGCGCGGCTCGGCAAAGAAGCTGTGGCTCACGGGCACAGGGAGGTTTCTGGGAGGGCGGTTGGGTTGGGTACGGTGGCGATGGCGTTGGTGGCGACGGGATTTGGTCGCTTTCTGCCGGGGTTTCCTTTTCCTTCCTTTCTGCTGCTGCTGCTGATGCGTCTTCTTCTTCTTCTGCTGGTGCTTCTCGGCAACCACAGACACTTTCTCTCGCACCTTATTCGCACACGTACGCGCACACACACACAAGCACACAGACACTGGCGGACACTTGCGGAAAACACTTGGCACACACTTACGGGCACACGGTTACTACACTTCCCCCTGGATGTGGCGCGCGCGGTAGTGTCGTCGGTCGTCTGATGGGAGCTTGCTCCTCCTGATGCTGTCGGCGTTGTTATGTAAAGTTCCCCGTTCCGTTCCGTTCCGTTCCGTTCCGTTCCGTTCCTGGAGCTCGTACGCGCACGTCTGCCTGTGTAGGTGAGTGGACCAAGGTGCCTTGGCGTGGTGGCCGAGAAGGGGGCCTCTCAAGTGGCTTCAAGTTTCGCGCGAGGATCTTCGCGACACGCTGCTGCTAGTGCTGTTTCTTTGTGCTCGAGGGGCGGTTCGCGTTTGGATAGTTTGGATTCAATTCTCCGTTGGATTCCGGGATTCGATTCTCTTCCCT
>NC_064877.1:12847500-12850000 GCF_943734665.1 Anopheles aquasalis
TTTGAGTGCACGGTTCGGTCTGACCGTCGTGTATTTATAGACCACGTGTGCCGCTACGCAATGAAGGGAGAAGGAAGGGATGACAGGGGGAAAACGAGGGAGGGAACTAGGGTCTCTTGGAGCTGGCGGTTAATTATGTTGAAATTTACATCTTACAAGGTACGTCATTCAGATCGTTCCGATTACATTGCACATAGCACGCGTCCATCTATCGAAATCGCTCATACCCTCCTGCGCCTGACGGATTTTCTATCTAATCTGATCCGAATGCTTCCCATTAGCGTCTTATTTGGATGATTTCTGTTTATAATTTCCTTTTCCTCTTTTATCTGTAAACCATTAGCGCGCTAACCTCTTGGGTTTGCACCTCATGTACGACACTTGCACGTCTAGTGTTGGCGTTCTTCATGAATCTTTAAAAAATGATTAAAACGAAAACAGAGCATCCCTCGGATAGTTGAGTTTGAGCAAAAGTGATAGAACCGTTTAGAGCATCAAACCAAATCTCCAAAACCACACCATCACGAGCGGTTTATGTGCAACGTCGTTGTGTCGCGCGTGTCTCGCTTCCCATAGATGAGCTAAACGCAAATGAAAACTTAACAAAAACTAAAGGCGAAAAAAGAAAACGTCAACCGAGCTGCATGTAAGCATAAAAACAACTTTATACAAAACGTTATGCAAAGCATAGCCTATACAAGGGGGAGGGGGGGAGGTGGAGGGGGTTGCCTTGAGCAACACCCCCAATTGGAGTAGTTGCTCCGACTTATGATCACGAATGGTATTTACACGATTCACTAGCAATATTGTGCATCATACGTGTCCTATCTTGGACCTTCTGCTTCATTTTCGTTTCCTGTTCCTATTATTGCCACATTCGCTGGATAGGTTCGCTCGGGGGGCGATATTAATTTTGTTTTTTTTTCAAGGGTTTTCCTACTTGATTATAGCTTTTATCCACTGTTTCACTTCCGCGACTGGTTTTTGTTTTGTTTGCCGACTTTCGGTTGGTTTGTGCCACGGTTTTGTTTTTCCATAATGGTTCTTCCAAACATGCTAAAGAATGCTAAGTTATTTGCGATTAATTTGTATAATTTTACTCACACGCTGCTATGCTCGTGCTGCTACGCTACCAAAGTGAGGAAGATGCCGTTCGAAATTAGTATGCTGCTAGTGTAAGCCTAGGATTCATTTTCCATTTTCCTTAATTTTCAATTTTTTGATCCGTTTGCTACATATGCCGGTTTAGCTGAATGGAAGTAGTACTACGGGTTATTACGAGTGCTCATATGGTCTGCGCGCATGCCAAACTGCCTTAAACTGAACTCAGCCTATCTGCCTAGGTGCAATGATGGATCTGTATGAATCTCGCTACTATACAGGCGAAAATGAAGGAGTTGTACACGTGACTGTACAACACAGTGAACCAGCAAAAATGTGCGGAATTGGTTGTGGTACCTTTGTCTCTCTGCTGTCCCTTTCCCAACCTCATACTCGATACTTGTCCTTCCCTAATGGCACTGCGATATATCGTCTAGAGTCTACACACTATCGGCTACGATTAAATCCCTTAAACCCATTATTACGCCATGCCACTAATCGACAGCTCTGTTTGGATGCAGCGACAGCACAGCTGCTGGAGCCGGATGCCGCTGCCGAGTCCTATGTTTGCAGATGTGGTTTTCGTGTGCCAATCGAGAAAGCGAACAAATTAAGATCCCGCTACAAACTATATTGTCGTCACTTATGTACACAATGCTACTGGATACAGTTAGGAGCCAGAGACTATCCTTATGCGAGCGCCTATTATCGTCTGCGTCGTTCGCACCTAACCGAAAGCTGAGAATGAACGCTGCACCGTGCGTCGCGCGAATAAACACTAATCGCCGGCACACTGATTGCTTTGCACCAGGGGTTTCGATAGGCAGCGCAGGAACGACGTTCCGAACAATATCAAAGCATAAGAAAGTTGGGCTGTTGCTACACTTTACATTACGCTGATCGGAGGGAAGTTGCGAATTACGAGAAAACATTATTTACATTGGTAGTTTACAAGCAGTGCCTGGGGAACATGCAATGCGCAACGTAACGCCAAACGGGAAAGTTGTCCGAAGAAAGATAAAAAAAAGGCACGGCAACAAGTGAAGAGGGTCGGTGTAAGGCCGGTTCCGGATCCTGAAGGATAAGTGTAAGCGACCGCTGGGCATCGGCAAACTAGCTCGTAGAGTTCACGATGCTGATCCAGTTTACGCGATTTCCTTCAGCTCCAGCTTCACATGAGATCCGCATTCCGAGTGCATTTGGATCTGGGGATTGTAAATGGAAGTTTCTACTATTGCCAGCAGTTGGTGCGACTTTCCTTGAGTTCTGTAAAGACAATAGAAAAGCATCCATTAGAAATGAGCGTTACAATACGTATAATAGATTTTTTTGTATAATAGTAACTGTTTCTACTGCTACACCTAGAAAGCAACAATGTACGTCTTTCCCAGGATTATTG
>NC_064877.1:12855000-12860000 GCF_943734665.1 Anopheles aquasalis
GCGACGAGATGGCCTGCTACGAGAATGTGTCTTCTGGTGCCGAGACAACATTAACCAGCCAGGCAAATGGCGGGCGTTGGTTGGTAGGCTAGTAGCGTAGTCAACTCAAACGACACGCCACACTATGGTACGGTTCATCGAAAACGAATCACCAAACCAGCCCTCGCCTTCCATCCTTAGTTGGCATCTTACGGACACATTCTGATGCCGATTTGGCGCCATCGCGAGATCTGCTGCCATGTGGCACCAGCAAGCAGCAAACGACACGGATGTGCCAGCAAGCGAGCTTCCGTATTTTATTGAATAAAAAGTGATTTAAACTTTCGCTAACTTCTTAACGTACCGCACCACCACCCGGGGGCCATCCGCCGCCCACATAATGGTGGTTGGCGCCTCAACGGTTGGCCACGACGTCGTCCATCATCGAGCGTGCGAGCGTCGGGGGAAAGGAGCCGGCAGGCCTGTTTGAAATTCGACTTTTTTATTGACTTCGTTATCATCAGTCGTCAGGATTTTTTTCTCACCGCTCGTGGATGGGTGTGTGTGGTCCGCCCTGTCCCTAATCTTCTCCCTTCTATTTCTTTATCTCCCAAAAGTCCACAATATACGACCGACGAAGCGAAGGCGTCGTCACTAAGCTTTCGCTCTGGGGGCCATCGTTGGTCTCGGGAGCAACCTTCGCTTCGCTCGGCCGCGAATTTGAATAAGGCAAGGCCAGTAGAGCCGCCAGCATGATGCCGGCTGCCGACCATGAACTTTGGGAGCTGGTACTAATTTGATAATATTTGATCTAAATGCTTCTCGCCACCGGCTGCTGGGGCAGATTGTCCTTGTGGTGATTTAATTATTTTCCGGCTTTTTTTGACGACGACTGACACTCCGGCACACGGTGGCCGCTCCTCGGCACTGGATTAATAGCCGTCCTGGAGGCCGTGGCGAGTTTTGCATACAAATTGTTCTGACCACCTCAGGCCACCGCCAGAAATGGACCGGACGAAGCAGTCTCGAGGCCGACGGGCAAAACAATTTCAATCGTTATCCTTCGTTATCAGCCCCAGGGATCACGATGAGACGCTAGAAGGGGGCTGAATGGATGATTATGTGGGAAAAATCACTTCGCTTCCACTTTTGCCTCGGGAAAACTCACGACAAAACGATTGTACAAGTTATGTCAATCAAATTATTCCATTATTTGGCGCTCCATTCCGACGTCGTCGTCGTCGCTGTGGCACGTGTGCCTGCCGACAGAGCCGTTTGTATGATGATGGGGAAGAGAAATTAATTTAATGTCCCATTTGATGGATGATGAATGATCGTTTTGCCTCAATTCGTCGCAGACCATTAGTTTTGGGGGGACTTTTGTGACTTTGAAGTGAATTGCCTGTCTAATAATTCCACTTTAAACCTCGCCATTCGGTGGTCACTTGGTAGCTTTGTTTGATTGTGATGTCAAATTTGATCGCTAGAGGAGTCGTCGAACTTCTTGGCATTACTTATAATCCTTGAGTATGGGTCGTTGGATAGGAAACCAATTTCCATCTTTCACTCCAGGACTCATGGGAAAACACTTTATTTTTTTATTGAAATCGCCACAGGTTCGTGCCAAATGAATTCTGTATTGACCCGCCGGTAAAGGGTACTTCTGTCGAACATAAATTTATGACGCTCCGTCAACAAGTGATGGCTTCATCGTCACCACCGCGTCGCCACAGGCAAATACACAGCATTAATAATATGCAAAACTCCACCAATAAAACATACCATATACTGGAGCCCTGGGGTGGTGGGTCCGTAAAAATATCGACAGCGGCGACGACGGTAAGGACCCTTTAAGAGCATGTTTGCCATCGCCACCGCACCATCGGTGACAATTCGGAAGGTTTCGGGCTGGACGATTCTTCTCGATTGAAAGTGATTGTCATCACACTTGGTTTTAGTGCTTGTCATCACTTGTCAGCCACCTTCTTGCCCTTGTATCTCGGTCTATTACTTGTTCCTTTTTTTTTACATTCTCCCCTCGTTCTCCCCTCGTGCTCTCTAGTTTCTCCTTCACCACCAAACAGTGGCATGGCAGCGACTGTGTTTTACAACTTTTGCGTAATGGTAAAGTTCGTTATTGTGCCACTTAACGGTTGACTTATTGCTGCCGCCAGTCCAGACCGGTTTCAGATGCACGGAAAGTGATGAAACGGTTTTCCCTGCTGGCTCGTCCAGGGCACGACACGCTCCATCTCCGTGTCGGATGCCTCCCTTCCGTTTCTGATCATTTTCATGCTCCATCATTCACCGACAGAGGGCGACCAAACCCCCGACGTCCGATGCGAGTGAGGATGAGGGGGTTGGGTTGTAAAATTTATGGCCATGATTTTATCGCACCACAAATTTAAAATAAATAAAGGCGAGAAACTGGTGGCGAGTTGATATGATCGCTGTCGCCAACATCGGTGATCTCACGGTGAAGGATTAAACTTAAAGAAGAGTCAATAGAGACATTACATTGCATTCGATTCTTTTTAGAATAGCTTGTAACATAGTTGTAGGATTGGAAAGGCTCCTACAAGCCAGTAGCTAGCTGGAAGGATAAACCATTTGTTGTGGAGAAACGGAAACCGATTGCTCCTCATGGGTGTAAGTCGCCATTGACACACATTTGGTCTGCAGTTTCCAGGACAACGATAAGTCTACTTCAATCCAATACACACATAACACAATACACACAATAGACCAAAGGGTGTTAAACCACAGGACAAGAACATAGGCCACCGGCTACACGGACTCGTTTTTGTGCTCCCAAAGTACAAGCATATTATCGCATCCTTCAGGGAGTTCGCACGCCCGCTGGGAAACACCGAAGGGGTTTTTGCTTCTTTTGTTGAGCTGAATTGAGCTCTCTCTCTAGGGGCAACCTATAACACCCCTTTAGGGATGAGAAAAAATCTCTCGTCGACACTCGCATGGCATGCGGCTCCATCATAAAAAAGAGCGATGGGATGATGGCAATGATGAACGGTTAGATAAGAGCCGGAAAGATGAATTACATGAAGTGTTTTGTGTAAGGGACGAGCCCAAAAACCAACAAAAAATAAACAGGAAAATCGGAAGCAACAACGCGCGCCCGCGAACATACCCAGAATGCCCGGCTTGTAAGTCGCTACTCCACGCCACGGGGAGTCGCCGTTTTTGGCGAATTAATATCGTTTGATCGTTTCTTGTTTTTCCGGCAGCGCTTCCTTCCGTGGCCCATAGAATGGCGAAAGAGTTTAGGCGGGAGGTTCTGGTAGGCAATAAAAACGCCAGTCGCCAATCGGTCTTGTCGCGATATCTCGGTCGCTTTGGCGTGATACAAAATATTCCTTTTTTTGTGGCGATATCCTTCGGTATGCGAAGGGCCACACGATGTCTTGAATAGTCAAACAAGATGTCGTCCCATGAGCTCGCCCGCTGGCTCGCTCGCGTATCCTTTCGTTTGTGGATTTATGAATAGAAAAACAATTTGCTTCTTTTATTATCATTTAGGCTGTCTGGCACCCTTTGCCGGGTTATTCGTCATCATCTTTGTCGGCATCTGGCGCTCTCTGTCTCTCTCTCTTCTCAATGCCAATCGATTGCTGCTCCATTAGGCGGCGTTTGGTTTGGTGCAATAAAATGTCGCTTAAAAAGAAGTTAATTTGTTTGAAAGCCTAAATAGTGCAACAGAATAGCAAACGGGACAAAAAAGTCCGATACTCAGCAGTTATCCTGACGCGCGTGCACGGATTCAGAATTCAGGAAGTTATCAAGCAGAAACAATCTGTAAACAAACACCAATTGGCGATTCCCTTTTCCCTATTTTACTATCATTCCATCCCATCTCCCACGGGCAGAATGAGGGTTTACGACGAGCAACAAGTGCTGAGTAGTGGGAATGGTGAATCTGATAGTTGGATTGATGCTTGTTTGGATTTTATTAGTCGTAGCACAGGATGCCCGAATATGTGCTGTGAATAACCGAGATTGGGCACCATTTGCAGGTGCAACAAATGGTTTAATAGTTGGGGTACGCCCTTCCTGGCGAGTGGCAAACAGGTGTTCCAGATTTGGGGTTGGAATGTCGTGTGATTTGGTCGTGATGAATAAATTTGGATTGGGTGCCTTGCGGCCGCTGTCAAGGCTTGTCGCTTAATTTGATTAAGAAATTAACATACTGTGGACCGAAAATTATGCATGAACACTGGTGTTGGTGTGATTTATTTCACTTTTCTTCAGCTTCTATCTCGGGCAGCCACTTCATTCACAACATTGTCCACCTAGGGATCATCATTTAGTGAGTTTGTCATCATTAGTTCCGGCTACTTGGAAGACTCGATCGTTTCCCATCATCACCTGTCCTCTCCCATCTCTCAGAATAGAATGGCATGGCTTTTGATACAGTAATTCGATGACCTTCAACAACACCGTTTCCGATTTTCCGTTGTACGTCTTCTTCCCCTCGCGCGACGGCTTGGTTTATTTCCATCTTCGCTCCCTTCTCCAGTTTAATTAAAATATCAAAGTCCTTCCACCGTGGACGGTGCTGGAGGGGATTCGTATAAGAAACATTTCGGCGTAGCTCCATGGTGCGTAAGAGGGCAGATTCGCGTGCGTAATTGAGTTCTTTTTTAATTAATCTCTTTAGCACATCACAAGATGGAAACAAACTCCGGTGGTGCGGTAAAGAACTACCACAAGGTAGCAGATACCAGCAGCATAAAAATAGGAAGCACTCGCTAATGTGCCACGAACAAGTCTGGTCGAGCACAGTATAACATGACCATGTATCAGGTTGCGAGTGCGTGAATTTGTAAGAGACTTAGACATCTCGCATCTCGCGGAAATCAAAGAACCATTGAAGTAGCGTAGGGGGATGCTGCTATCAGCAGCAGCAGCAGCAACAAGACTTGCCAATACTTAGAAGCTAAGTAGCGCTCGAATTACAAAAAAAAAACCGGCAAAAGACGTACCGCCGTAGCACCAGGGCACTG
>NC_064877.1:12867500-12872500 GCF_943734665.1 Anopheles aquasalis
GCCCGTACCCCTTTCCAAGCTTTCTTGTGAGACTAAACTGCATAAAGTCTGATCGCAAAAAAAAAAAACAGTAAATCAAACCCCTAATCGGTTCGATAAGCGTACCATTGTTTTGTTCTCAAACTCTTCGATAACACCACGTTCCACGGCAGACACGTGGCTCGTGGTTGTGGGAAAAAAACATATAATTAATTAGAATTTTTAATGCCCGCCAGTCAGACATCGATACCCGGGCATCATAAAGTTTCTCAATTTCACTTAATCAAACTTCATATCGATAACTCGATCGGTCGGGTGCATGTGTCTGAGTGTGATGAGACGGCTTGGAATCCATCGGTTTCGGAACGTGTTTTGCATCGAACCGTGGCTAGGTTGCAGTGTTATTAATTTTTTCAAACTTTCCCTGCTGTAAAACGGTGGAAAGCGATGAAAAGCGTTACGCTTTTTGTGCAACAGAACGAGCTGAGAACTTCTCGACGACTTCGGCGTTAGTGCCACGTTACGTCATCAAAGGATGGTGGTTCGTTAGGACGTGGAGCGACCCAAGAAAGGATAAAAGTATGTTTCTCACCACTTGTTGTCTCGATAAAGCATCCGCAGAAAACAACTTGGTTTCCTCTTTGCGGACTTCGCGTGGAAATGAAGAAACAAAGCGTCGAACTTGATCGAAAGATGGATAAAGTCATCCTGTCCTCTGCTCCGAAGAGTCTGCTGCTGTTTCCAGTGGCAATAACGCAGACGGAAATCATTTGAAGTGGCATAAACATAAAACAGATCCACGGGAAACAAGAAGGCAGACGATTACACTCTCAAGCCACTAGCCTTTCCCTGATGGCCACTGTGCAACGCCATGTGCTTTCCAGGACAATTCTTTTCACTTACCAACGAGCCAGGCAACATTAATCAGACTTTATTAAAAGAGGGATAACTTCATTAAACTGCACTTTAATGTAAGCGTTAAGAAATGGAGAATCACTGCGGTCGGACCGTCGTGATACCATTTGGCCATAAAGTAAAACGCGCGCGCTACTCGCGCGCTACGCCGATCGCCGATTCCACGGCCGAGAATGCTTTTTGAAGCAGAAAATGTGTGGGAAGAAAAAGAATGACCAAAAGGCGGTCGTGAAAACATATTTCCCTCGTTTCGCGGGCCACGTTAGTGCTAAAGTGCTGAGCCTCGCACGACGGATTCGCTTGAAAGCTCCGGTGCTGCGGTGGATAGAATGGATGGATCTCGGCCCGGAATGTTATCCTTTCGCTAACCACGGTGCCCGCGTGTTCTTTGCTCTCGTGCTCACACACTACCACAACCATCAAGATGCCATGTATAATTCACTTTTAAACTCGCGAAGAAAGCGAGCAAAAAACGGGGAAAAAGAAGGAAGAAAACGACCCCGGGACCGAAATCGACCCACTCTAATCGGAACACCCGCCCTCACGTCGAATGTCTTCAGCTGCTGATATCAACGGCTAGTCGGTGGTGGCGACAGCGTCTGTGGTCTAGTAGCCATGGATCGCGTGGTTTCGGGGTGGTCGAAGGATCGAAGAGTGCGCTGCTTTCACCTTCCAATCCAATCCCCAGGTCCATCCAGCATCAGTATTCCGTCGCTTCGGATTCACTCTGATCGGTCGGTAGAGTGAGAGAGAATGGAGGAGAAACGCCAGCACACCAGCAATAAGGAAGAAAACGGGTTAAAATGTGGAGAAATGGTTGGCGCCTTTTTGGCGCATCGTCTGATTTAAGAAATGCGTTTTCGCTACCTCCTCCTCAGCATCCAACCGGTTCGCTCCGCTAGTCCTACGAGCTCTGCTGGCGCTGCGGTGACGCTACTAGGGAGCTGGAAGTGGCGTACACCTCAGACGCCACTACTACTGCTGCTGCTGTAGAGCTCTAGTAGCAGCGCTCTGCATAAAACTTTTTAATCGAACCTCGCCGCTAGAGAAGCTAGTGAGAACGGTTGTCGCCGTGCGTCGAAACCCTTTCCATCCTCCAGCATCGGGATGTGGTGGTAGCGGGGGAACAGGCGGATCGATGCTTTCGATGCTTTTAGCACAGAACCGAACCCCGAGGGCCGGGGCTCGCGTTCGCCGCGAAGAAAACTTTGAATTACAACGCAGCATCTCTCTCGGTCTCGCTCTCTCTCGGTTTAGTAGAATGTCCAGAACTAATTCCATTAGCAAGTCCGTGGTGAGCTCGAGCAGAGGACACTACTAGCAGTCCGCCATCCATTTGCCCATCAGCGCTCTGGACGAGCTCGGCAATAATTATTTCATTAACATCTTTTTTCTTTTTTCCCTTTTTGCTATGCGCGTTCGCTTCGTGTCTGTGACTAATTCCCGCCGCAGATTTTCCTTTGCAACCGGTTTTAACAGATTCATACCAAAGGGAAGCCAGGTTGAGGCCAAGTTCGTTTTTTTTTTTGCGTAGCTTTTCCATCGGCATCTGTAATGAATATAAAGTGCCTCGGGAAATTCACGACGGATAAAAACTGCTGCCACCGGTGGACCTATTTATCATTTCGGTTTTTAGTTTTCCCCGTTTCTCCTCTTTCCCTTGCGTCCTTTGGAACCATTCAAACAGTTAGTCTCCATTTGGCCGCTTGTCACGCCACCGCCGGGTTTGTGCAGGCAACAGCAGTAGCAGTTTGCGGTGAAATTGAGCACGACTAATGAGCGTAATGTTTTCGCTAGAACCGGATTCCGGGGAACCACAGCCGCTCCCCCCGGTGGATGGCGCCACGGCATTCTCGGCCGCGGTTCTGATACACATTTAATGACGACGGAGCGCGTGATTGTCGCTGTCGGGAGCCGTATGCCACCACCGAAAACTATGCCACAAGTTAGTGGCCGGGTTTGTGGGGTTGGGAATTAGTGATTCACAGAGAGCGGGAGGGGGGCTTTGGAGAGCGGAGATCGAATTAATCGACCGAATGGAAATGGACAACTTATAGACCACTGGAATCAAAATGATCTTGCTCCGATTCTATGCTAGAGAGGGAGTTCTGGAGACGGAATTCGTGGCTTCTTTTTGCATAGAAGATTTGCGCATTCTTGGCGAATTGATCGACGTCGTCGTGGACGGAATTTCCAACAAAAATTCAGATCCGGAGCAATATTTATATATGCACGCTTTAGTAGCTGGTTGAACTTGCCAAATTAACATTATATCTTGGTTTTATCGCACAATCCAGACGCCCGGAACCGGTTCAATCGGGCCTCAATGGTGCGTGTTCCGGCCCGGCACAGCAACCACATTAATCAAATATCGGAATAGTGCACGGTGGCAGCATTTTCGTACCCCGATAAGCCAGAATCCAATTATGGATGCCGACTTCGAATCACAGTTCCTCTGGCGCTGGTTTGGGCGACAAAAAAATGATGACCAGAAATTGGCCAGCTAGGCCGTCAGGGGGTGGGACACATGGCGAGGAGAAGCGCCACCGCTGCGGGAGGCAGTTATGAGCGGAAAGTTTTAACATCCGTGTCAACTTTTTTACTGACACTGATTAGGTTTTATGACCGGCCGTGTGGGACCACCCGACCCGATCATCGTTTCTTCCGATTCCGAACTAGACGGGAGGCCGCCCGCAAAGCTTTCAGTTGCGATTGGCCAGGGGCGATCCCGTTCCCGGCGGTGGGGTGTCCGTCATAAAGACGATGGACAAGTTTCTACCACCCCTCGGTCATAAAGAAAGTCAATCTCTTTCCGATAACGTACTGTCATCGTAAGCTTTTTTCGATGAAATTTTCGTTCGCAGCGTGTAGCGTGCGTTGTTCTGCATCCACCGAAGCGATAGATAAAAAAAGAAGGAGCAATTTGCTGCCGGGCCACTAACGAATGCTTTATTGAGCAACAACAGTACCGACGGTAAAGAAATTAGAAAAGAAAACTGCATGACCTCCGGACACGAGGAAGGAGTTTGCGCCAACTTTGCCCAATAACCGTTTCGATTTCGGGAGTCTGTTCAAGGATGGATATGTCCTTCGGTTAGTGAGTTCGGTGGTTCGGTTGTAGCGGTAAACACAGATTAAATAGCTGATAGTAACTGCGCCTGGCCTGGATAGTAACCTTGTTCGGCCGTGTTCTTGTTCCAAAAAGGCCTCCGTCCCCGGGATAACCTGCGACTTTGGTTCAAGTTTCCACGTGCAAAGCAAAGCGAACGAAGTGAAGGAAAATTATGAGCAACAAAAAGGGAAGGAGAGGCATCCTATCTAGGTTATCTAACTAGTTTCGCGCGAAATGTTCGTGGGGGAAGGGCGATGCGAACTTGACAAGAGATGCTTCATTTATCCAATTTACGTTAATATCGGAGCTGGCGCCGCCAAGGACACACAGGCAAACAGAAAACGCGGGAGGATGGGGGATGGCCTTCATCGCTATCACTGTCGCTCCCCCGCTTTTGGGTGGCAACGCAAATCGTTTCGCATCAGTATCAGTATAGGCGCTCGGTATCAGGACCACTGACTGGCTCGCGAAGCGCTCGCTCGCGCGGAGCTATCGGAACAGTAAAATATATGAATGCTTCAAATTATATAACATTTTTATCTGGCATCAAACGCGCCACGTTGCCCTCCCACCAGCACCACTGGCAACTCCCGATTGTGGCCCAAGGATGCCCCAACGAGTGGCGACGGTTGGTTGGTGGCAGAGAAGCAACAGTATGGCGTGCTATAAAAAAAAACGGGAAAAAAGAAACGCGAAACACCTCCTCGCACTACCTCCACTACGTGAACAGGACTCTGGAATGGAAAAACTATTCAAGTTGTTGCGAGAGAACTGTTTGGGGTGGAGGAAAAGCATAAAAGCCAACGCGAAACGGTTCCCATAACGCTAAGCCAAGCCGACAACAAGTCCGTGCGACTTATAATTTGTAGCGTGTTTCCGTGCGCACCCCCCACCCCCCTGGGTGTGCGGTTCTAGCTCCAGTCGTATCGCGCGCGGCGATCGTGATTTTTATTTATGAAATACAATCGGTGGTCCCCGGGTGAAGAGTGAGAGA
>NC_064877.1:12877500-12890000 GCF_943734665.1 Anopheles aquasalis
ACGTGCTGCAGTTTTCCGTTGGAGGAAGACGCACTAATCCCGGTGGTGCTTTACGAGTCAGCCAGCCGAATAACCGGCGTCGGAAGTGGAACTTTGACTGAGAAACTTTTGCCAAACTAAAACCGAAGGAATATGACGAAGAGGAGTTGAGGAACGTTTGCTACTTCAGTGGGAAGCTAATGTTAAAGTGAGTCCCAATCTTTACGGCTTGCAACACATCGTCTTTCGACATCAAATGCTCCAACGTAAATGTTTTTCAAAACTGCACCACTCCTCTCCAGCTCCTGTTTGCTCCTGTCCACGTCCTATGGTTGCAAACTTCCCCCTTTATTCGACAAAAAAGCTATTAAATCGTTTCAACCGATACCACGTCATGATCCAACAGGTTCAACTCCATTACTTCACGGCTGACCACCACCACCACGGAAGGTTGAAAGGAGACCAGTCGCTAACCATAACCGGGGCCGCTTGAAATTAATCCTATTTGCTGTGGAGCCCTGTCTCCAGGATTCTGGCTATCCAGATTGGAAGGTTGAGAAGCGAAAAAAAAACCGGCGGAAATTTAATAAAAACTCCCGCATTTCATCACGATCAGCATCCTCGAGAGAGAGTGTTCCATCCAGCTTCTTCATATACACGGATCGTCCATGATCGGCCCAGGAGACGGAGCCGGAGCGATTGGTGCGCGTTTCAATCGCTGGAAAAATCAGATTTCGCCAGGTACCAGGGCGCACACGACACGCGAAGGGCGATCAAATTATAATTCAATTTTCGTTGCTCCAATTAGCGCGCTCCAAAGCCGGCGGAGTATTACGGAGTGACGTGGTCCGGTCAGTTTCGCCGGATAAGACGAGGCAGCTTGTACGAAATTTGATTAAAGGATCTACTGCTGCTGCTGCTGCTGCTGCTGCTGCTGCTGCTGCTGCTGCTGCTGCTGCTGCAGGGATTTCATCGCGTCCTGCTCGCGTTGGAGAGAAAAAATGACCACCCGTTCCAAAGGGGTGTTAGAGGGATGGATAATAATTGCTTAACCCCGCGCTTTGCAAACCTCAACATCAACCACCTCCCCCGTCAACTCGCCCATAATGATGACAGGGTGCATGAAGGCGCGCCCACAGGCTATAACGCGGGTACGGCACTATTTTCCCCGCATTCTGCGGCTTAGTAGGCTGCCTGTGGCACTCGCAACACTGCTGTCAACGCTCCAGCGCCTACTACTTTTCGCTGTCACAGTAGCAGCAGCAGCAGCAGCGACGACGCTTCACGACCGATAACTGTCGATAATGTCATATCATCAGCGGCACATTAAAGTCGGTGACGAACCTACCAGGTCCCCCCCCCCCCCCCCCGATGTGTGTTAAAGCACCGCCTCAAGTATCATTCGGGCAAAACCTAACCTCTCCTCCTCCTTCTGTTCCGTAACCCAAGTAAGCTGCGACCGCGCTTGGCTTCCCGCATCGTGGCTCATCATCATCCGTCACCGGGGCGGCCAGCCTACTCGATGCCGTGTACTTATCGCAACTTCTTTTGTTGTCATCTATTGACAGATGAAATAATGATATGTTGTGACATATTGGAGAGGACTTGCTGAGGAGGACGCGTGGTGCTGCCTCACTGTTCGCTCTTCCTCCACCAGTTCCTCCGAGGAGTCCGAGGCTTTTTCCTTTCATTTTCCTCATTTTTCTTCTGCCGCTGGCTCTGCTTCCTTTGGCCACCGAAAAAGCGAGTCGAAGTCGAGGGCTTGGTTTTTCCGTGTGACGTAGCCGTTTACCATTGATGATGTATGATGTGGCTGGCCGGCCGGCCGACCGGGCAGGAAAGATGTATATCGCGCCCGCCCGCTGCAGACCAATCGCTCTGTAGATGACTGTTCAGGGGAAGAAAGAAGGGGCCGGGGGACCTCTAGTAAGCTCCCGCTCCCCGATGATACTACGTGGAGGTATTATATCTCGTTTCTTTTATCTTCATCGCAGCGGTGAATGTTACCTCGCACAAAGACCTCCGGAGACGTGTAAATCCCTGTCAAAAATTAATGAGTGATAAACTGTTACGAGGGACTTAGCGGGCCGCGTTTGATGTGAACGAAAGCGCACACCCACCCACCCACCAGCAACGCCCCAATGTTCTTTTCTTCTACTTTTTTTCCTTCGTCTCCGGAGTGCCACATGTACCTCGATAAGGTGCTAAAGATGATTTCAATTCAATAAGGCGCCAGCATACCAATCAGCCGGAGCATTTGGGGAGCACTCGTCCCCTCAAGGGAGTCCCGGAAGTTAATAAATTATGTTTCACTTTTCACCGTACCATCTGTTTCCTGTGGCACGCTTCGGTCTCGGCTCGGTCATAAAGTGCGACAAGAGGCTGGACACTAAAATGCTTTATTGCGTTCACTCCTCCACCATGCGCTTCATGCTTCCCGGGGCTAGAGACGAGGAAGGAATATGCAAATTGCAAGAACTCCAACGCAAAGAAGTGGCGAACGCGCGAACCTGGCGCAAAGGTTTCCGGTTTCTGCATCGCAGACCATAATACGATCGCCCGGTTCTTTTGGTTCTGGGTGGTTTATGCTTTCCGAACCATCACCCCCTCTTAAGAGCAGCCCCAAAGAGAGGAGGAGGAGAGTGAGGAGGAAATCGCGAGAAAATGGAATCGCCTTGTCGGTTTGTCCAAGGGTACTGTGTCACGATGGGTGGTGAGATGGTCAGTAGTCCACCCAAAAGGGGTGTGAGGTGAGGTGCTAAATGGCGTCCGTGTGGTAACTACACCGGATCGACGGAGCATCGGATGACGCCAATGGCCATTGTTGTGTGGTTGAATTGGTGGCAGACGTTTAATAAATACTGAGCCCCAGTACGAAGGTACGTGCTGCCACTGTTCAGTTCCTCCATTGCCCTATCGCACACAGAAGGTGATTGCGGTGACAAAAAAATAAAATAAAATCGGTCGTCCCGATGTGTAAATTTATCGGCATTGGTTTGGCAAACTCGCGATCTCCGCTTGCCACAAAGAAGCGCGAGACATCCGGGCACGACATGATTGTGGGATCTACGATGGAAGGGAACGAATCATTATCACCAAAACTGGCCACTACTGGTGCTGGTGGTGGTGGAACAGTTATGGATCATCTGCCCCCCAAGCTACTGCCCTTTCTCTCTGTCTCTCTCTCTCCCTCTCTGTCCGATGTTGAGGTAACGACGCCAGTTGGTACAAATGTCCACCACCCAAAAAGCTAGACCAACTACTCCGTTGGTCCACATTCGACTTTCCATTCCGGAACGTGTGTTTGCTCAACGCTAACACTGCCAACCGATAACGTGGCAGAGACCTGCGGCGAAAGGCAAACTGTCCCGAAAAACTCTCGCAACCAGCAGGTCAAACCGCACATCAACACACACTGGTGCTGAGGTACTTTTGGGCTTCTTTTGAGCAAATAAAACTCCCCGGGATTGAACTCCCGGTGTGGTGATGGAGTGTGTTTCTGTTTACGGAGCGTGCGGAGTGGCGAGGAGTACAGGAGGAATGCATTTTTCCCGTCCATGTGGCCGTGTCCTGATGAACGAGAGATAGAGACACGCACGGACATTCGCATCGTCCTAGCGAGATTGCGAGGGTGGTTAAAACGAACGAAGCTCAAAGCCAGAAGCCAAAGCGACACTAATCGACATCGAAGCCGTACTCTCTCCGTCGCTACCGTAGCCACGGTTTGGCCAAATCAAATTCAACCGCAATCAAATTGACGATGACGATCGTTTCGTGTCTGGACACCCTGGGAACCACCGGGGCAGAGGAAGGCATGTCCTGTGACCTAGCGATGTCCCATCAATCCAAAGCTCCGGGGCCGTCTCTCCTGGCAATCGTTTCAAATCAAACTCGAATCGACTGTCCCCAGCTACTGCTTGTGTCGGGTCTGACCATCCGGGGCACTGTCCAGTGTGTGTCGCGCTGGCGATCAGCCGGCTTGACCGGGACGGATCGGATTTTGTATGCGATTGGACTTATTTGCTTTAATATATACGATGTGCTGTTTGCTCTCCTTCGTTCTCCCTGCTCCCTGGATGTCTCTTCGTCTCGCGCACGATGCCTTCGGACGGGAAAGATGTCCGAAATGGTTCGGAACGGGCTTCAGCTTCGATTGCTAATTCCGTGCTACAAGAAGCACGCCGTGTCGTGTCGTGCCGTATCGTGTGTGCATGTGTGTGACCGATGCTACGCCACCATTTCCAAACGGTGCCGCCGCTGGAGCTTTATTTTTATTGAAACAAATGGTTTTCGGTTGGATTGCCGTTGTCCGGGTGGCCATACCCCCGCCACCATCCGTCCGTCCGTCCGTCCGTCCGTCCTGGTGTGTTACGATAAGTCATTGAATATTGATTGATTTAGATTTAGTCCGTCGTACCCTGATCCAATCCCTCGACCGATGACCGTGTCCGGATGATAAAAACATCCAGAGAAAGAGAGACAGAGAGAGGCAGAGAGAGAGAGAGAAGGAGACATCGAGAAAGTCAAAGAGTGGCCGCTCGAATGCTGCGAAGGGACCATATCTCTCCTGGCCACGGTGTGTAGGCTGGACCACGAACGACCAACGACCGTGTGCGAAGGGTGACAGCGACAACGATTGCCTTCTGGTTCCGATGTACAGGATGTAAAGCAGGACCAGGACTCCGACACAACCGTCCGTTAGGGCGAAACGGAGGATGGCGACACACACCTTGGGAAGGGCGTGCGGTCGATCACTTTTACTATTTAATTACGGAATTCGCTATTTCGCCGCCCGCTTGAAGGGGTGAATTTTTTTCGTGTGTCTTTTTTTTTGTTGAGCGAGAGACCGGAGCCGAGTAAATTGGGCTGAAAATCGGTCAACCGATGGTCGCGCGAGAGGGCCGGCAGAGGGATGGCGCGACCTAACTAATGACCGGGGATCGTCACGTCGATAGCTTTTACTAAATCAAACGCTTCCCCCCGGAGGCGTTTTGGATTTTTTCGAGCCCTTTGCTTCTGGTTCGTGTGCCGATGTCCTGGTGCGATGGCCAATGCCACCACACTCGGTTGGGATAGGATTTTTTTCTCCCTCTTTTTAGTTGATGCTGATTGAAGGTCGTTGTACGACACTGTTGGAGTTTTAAAGGGGCTTTACATGATCTCGTTGCATAGGTTACTACTCTTTGGAATTTCAGAGTTTTCCTGGAACGCTGGATCATTGACTGACTGACATTTGGGTAATTAAAGGATAGTAGGCGTTGAAACAGTTGCACCAAGGCTTTCGTTTTGTTGAGTTTGCGAGAGATTCGATCCTAAATATACCTTCTTAACCTTTTACCTTTGTTAAGAATTTTAACAATCCATTCCATTCCAGCAAGTTCATTAACTCCTTACAATTTCCTTAAATACCTCGCAACCCAGAACAATAAATTTAAAATAAATTTTCTATCTTTTAATCCCCAAAAAAAATCACACTTAAAGTGCTTCCCTTTAAGAGAAGCAAGCTTTGTGTCACTTTAATGATTTCATCCACATCTACCGCGTTCAGCGATTGTTCATCATCGTCGCCTTGAAACGTGCAACGGCAAACGAAGGCGGAGTGTGATAAAATAAAAGCAAACCACTCGTTCCGCTTCCGCTCGTTACAAAACCGCCCCTGTCAGCAGCAGAAAAACGACGTGGTGAATCCCTCGGTATCAATACCCAATTGAATAAAGGACTCATTGATGGCAAGAAAACGGAGAAGATAGTCAGGAGTGGGGGGGGGGGGGGGGAAGGAAGAAGGGAAGGAGGTTGTTGTATTTCCTCGGCTCCTCGACTCCCTGAAGGTCAGCAATGAGCGTGGACGCGCGGGCAGCATAGCAACGCCGTGTCGCCGCTTACCTTTAAGAAGCGTACTTCCACCGGAACTATCCTCCGTCGTCGCCTAGCGGATCCCATTCCGGTAGCGTAAATGGACACAATTTACACGGATATACAACCCACCTAATTGACCTACCTAGCGATTTGATAGGTAAGTGTGCAGATATTTTACCATCTAACGAGATAATTCCCGGTCGCCCCAGTCAACCATTCCGGTCTCTCTCTCTCTCCCCCTCCCCTTGCTGCCCGATCGAATCGGGGGGAATCGGATTGCGACGAAGTAACTCAAGCCTGCCAAAACCATGGTCTGCTGACTGCCGTCACCAAGAAACATTGCCATCAACTCCGTCGTCGTCGTCGTTGTTGACCGGCATGGCAGTCGGTTTCTGCCAATCCGATGCCCTTTTTGCCCCCCCGCATTTCATTCATGGCCGGTGATTGTGGTAATGAGGTGAACTGGAAGGTTGTTCTTCATTTCTCGATCTTTAATGTTTTGCGTTCCCGGGTTGGCAAGCGCGCGCCACGACCATTTCGTGTTAAAGCCCGCCAAGAAAGGTATCACTTTCAGGGGAGTTATCCCCGGAGCCCGGCGTGATTACACGCAAGAAAAACATTCACAAGAAATTTGAGGATTAAAAGTAAATGCCCTTCATCGTCTCCCTGGCAGGCGGTGGAGGATCTTAACTTCACGCGGGGTTGCATGGAAGGTCGCAGCCACGGGGCAGGATTGTTTGGTGGGCCAATTAGCAGCGGCTGATGGTTCCGCAGCAGTTGACAGCCACATTAGTGTGGCGTTCAATCAGCTAAACCGAATTGCCATCATCTGCCTTTCGTCCTTAGACGCCAACTAGACTGGATACGCGATAGCACCGAGATGGCGGCGAAGTTTACGTGCAATCGAAGCGTAGCATATGCCAAGACGCGGAACCACAGCCACGGAGAAGGGATGAAACCGGTGGTATGGCGGGTTACGCGATGTTTCAAATCATGGTACAACATCGTGGGCGTTCATGGACGAACACAGTCTCGAGATCCGACTGCCAGCACGAGCGACGAGGGAAACCATTCGCCTAATTATCATTATCCGATTAGCGTGAAACAGATTTCTGGCACTCTGGTAGCTGGCTTCCCGCCGGCTATGGTAACGGCATCGGCGGTCGGTTCGACTTGGAGCAGGAGCACCAGCAGCACAAGTGACACATCGGAGATTCGGGGTATGGTATACTCGGAGTGTAGATGAGAGACGCAGATACTTGCCCGTTTTTCTTTTCTTTTCACTACCACTTCTTGCCGCGTGGCGTGCCTTCATTTTGATTTGTTTCGTTTTTATGGCGAACTGATACCGTATAATTCACTTGCACCCCGACGGAAGTGTTGCTTGAAATTCATGATGTACGACGACGCCCTCCGGTGGATGCTGCACGAAGAGACGATCCCAGCTTACTACGATGGGATGAGGTTTCAGCAGCTTCCATTCACGAAGTCGAAACGGGAGCAGCAGGCGAGCCATTAGGTTGGCATAAATGTTGATCCTGCTTCCACTACACAGCACTTGAAGCTCACTCAGAGCTACTATACGCTGTGAAGGTGGAATGTTTATTTTTGCAATCATTCTCATCGAGTCCCTTTTCTGGTAGAGACTAAAAAGACGCAGCCACTCTTGCGCCAACCTGTGCCAGTAACTTCTGGTTCACGTTTTAACAAACCGCTCGCATCTCGCTGTTTAGCACTTGATCCCGCGGTGCCCGGTGGGAACGTTAACACTACAAACTACGAAGGAAATCAGATGCCAGTGAGTGCTATCGCGTTTCCGGGGAGCGAACATGCAACAGGCAGGCCAAACGAGCTAAACGACGATGGTTCTCGTTAGGTAGAGGGTTTGAGGTAAAGCGTTGGTATTGTAGAATCGTAGAAAAAAGAGGGACAACGAGTACTCGCCGCGAGGAACGCGTAAAACGAAACAATACTCTTCCCGTTCCACTGGGGATTTCAATTTTTCCCACTTGCCCAAGTGCATTGCGATGATGATTCTGCGGAAGCGCGAGCGCAAGTGTTTGCTTTTTGTGGCGCAACGCGGTGGGCAGAACACAATTGAGCGCTGGAGAAAGTGTGCTGCTGGAAGAGCTATTGCCACCGAGTGGGGTGTGTAAACATTCATGAAATTGTTTGCAAACGAGGCTATTGGTAAGTGTTTCCCATTTGTTTTGAAACAATTGAAGTGTTATAATAGTTTGCTTGAACGCAACACGTGGTGGCTGCAATGGAGGCGCCAGTATCACGATGGAGGCGCCAGTATCAACGGAACAAAAAAAAATAAGAAATTAGAATAAAAAAGAAAGCTAACCGTGCCCTCTAAATTCAATTCCTAATACTATTGGCTTCCTCGCACAATTGAAAGCGCCCCCTTGCGAAAAGCGTAAACGCGATAAACTTGTAACAAGAATGCCGATATCGATTTACCGACAAATTGGTTATGGTGTACAATGGTGCGCTGTGCTGGTATCAACTTTTCAAACCACAACAGCACATCGCGCTAGCAGCCCTTCTCAACACACAAGGCTCTAGAAGCACTTGGGCGATGCCGCGGATTTGCTACCGGCTTTCAAATTAAATCAAGAGAAGCACAATCAGTGTCGTGACGGCATCAATCTCTGGCACACCTCACCGTGAAAAATTGAAACGAAATCAAGCCTCCTAGGCCACGTAATCGATCTATAAAAAAACGGGCAGCAAGGGCCCGTTCCCTGTTGCGCCATCCTCGAGCGCTATCCTGCTGCAACCACAGCCAGAGGGGCCTGAGGGAAAGATATTACTTAATATAATGAACCGCCTCTCTCAATCGAGCGCTCTCTCTCTCTCTCTCTCTCTCTCTATCTATCGCTCTCTCTACCTGCTGCAACATCTGATCCCGATCCACTCCATACACAGGATGTATGTCTCTCGAGGACAGGATGTATTACCATATGTTTTCGCCTCGCTCAAGCCCCGATAGGACTTCACGGTTGGTAATCAGTCAGCCACACGGAACGCAGCGTATCTTCTGCACAGAGAAAAAAAAACAGTTCCACCAAACGAGCTAAAGGAAAGGACACTCGCGCGAGGGGAACTAACAACCGGTTCCCATGTCCCCATCGCCGATCCTCCTCGTATGCAAACATCAACCACTTCAAACCCGAATCCCTTCAGCATCACCGGACGACATGAGTGTGTTCTTCGTGCAAGAAACAACTCAATTTGGGGCCGAAAAAAGAACTCGCAAGCCACGGCTGCCGCAGGGTTGCCACTGGGGTAACCGGATACCTTTCGTTCTCGTACCCGTCGTCACCTGCTGCTGCTCCTTCTGCTGCTCCTTCTGCTGCTCAGTTTAATAAGAAAGGGGCCAGGTAGGCAAGCAGCTAAAAGGCTGGTGACGCCGGCAATCCTATCCTTGCCGATGGCTTTCTCGTGAATTAAATGCGCCTCAAGAAAACGAGAAACACGGCCACGGCGATGACGATGAAGACGTCGAAGTGGTCGAGTGGTGAGAGCAAAGGCACGCCATGGCACCGACGACGGAGCCTCTGGCAACGGCGAAACGTATGCGAAAAGAGGTGGAAAAGGATAAAGGAGCTGGAACGGTGACACAGCCCCGTCCACGTCCCCGTCCCCATCCCCATTGTGCCACCAATTTTCCGCAGATTGATTGAAGGCGTATAACGTTTCCCCGTGTATTTTTCGATTCAGCTGACGTCCAGGGCTGTGTGTCAGGCCGTGCATCGCGCATCTCCCCCTCTCGGGGGGTGAATATCAAGCATCAATCCGCTAGCGGTGGCTTCTCGTCGTCGTCGTCGTCGACGCCGCGGAATGATTGCATGAAATCATATTGGATTGATTTATTCCGGGGGGAAGATTCCGGCGGACTGCCCGAAGACCTCGACAGCCAGCTGATTGTTTCAATAAAAAAAAGGCAAATCAATCATCTGCTGCCGGTTCATCGGTTAAGGACATCGGTCTCCACGAAGCGCTTTTGCATTTCCTGCAACTGGCGCCCGATTGGCGATTCAGGGAGATAGAGAGGGACTGTAGCCATTCCCGGGGCTCAATTTCGATTGCCTTGCCGGGTGGTGGTCGAAGCGGCATCCAATCACAGTCCAGGTGTCGACCGGACTGCCATTCGGTTGTTTAGAATTGAGACAATTCCCTCCGCAAAAAATTAGATCCAAAATGTTGGCATCTTATACAACAAACCACTTCGCAACGCAGCTGTACATCTAGCTGTACATCAGCATCTTGTTGGGCAGCATTCTTCCCGGTTGCCCCGGACACTAGTACAAGAAAAAAAGCATAAATCTTCCGGTGCGCATAATGAAACAAGTTCATATCGTAAATTGCTCCTACAATCCGGCACTCCCGCACCAGTTCCAGCTTCTCCAGTGCGAAGACACTTTACTTTGGCTGATGGAATCCGAAAAGGAGCCTTCCACCTTGCCTAGGAACAGAACCGGAGAACCTGGGACCGGAAAATGAGCGCAAAAAAAAAACGACCAGCAAACTATCGCAAACTATTGCGTAACTGTGCTGGCTGACTGGCCCCCCGGACTGGATTGGGTGTGTCCTCTTTGGAAAAAAGTGGTCCATCGCGCCCAAGCGAAGCTCTGGGGAGAGAGCGTTTGCGATTGAATATGCGCAAATTATGTGGCAAGAAAAAAGGTGGAGTTTGAAGAACGAGAACGAAAAAAGAGAAGGCAGAGCAGAGCAGAGCAGAAAAAGAAGGAAAAAAGTCGGAATAATGATAATGTTGGAAGATAATAGAATGCCATCGAAGGGAACGATAGGGTAGAGAATGCTCTCTTTCTCTCGCCGAAGGATGAGTCATTCGCTGAAGAACACGTTGCTCGAGCACCGTATTTTGCGCGATAAATCGATTTCAAGTGGGGCTCGTCACTCGCTTGACGCGTGAATGAAGTCCCTTGTATCTTTCATTCAATCTGTATCATGGGAAAATTCTGATAAATAGCGGAAAACTTTCCATTTAATTGATCAATCCTCTATTGGGAGTATTGTTGATTATCTCTCGATTGGGGATGCTTACCGGATTCCACATCACTTCGTTACTTCATGGCTCATAACATGACATCTCATGTTGGTTTGGATTCAATCAAAACCAAACTTGTACGGATTGATGCTATGGCTACAAACGATTGAATTTCCGGGCTTGGAACAGTGAAATCACATCATGTTGCATCCTTGCATCAACTGCGAAGACGATGGCGACGACGACAGCGAACAACATCGGTACGCCACATCGCATTCTAGCGGCCTCCACAGTTAGTCAGTCAGTCAGGGCCAAGTGCTCGTTAATATTTCCCCATCCTCGCATCGTGCAGTCCGACTGGGCGATGGGCTGATAAGACAATCCTTGCTTGAAGCCCGTCGCCATCCAGGCACCAGGCGCACCGACGTCATCGCAAACGTCAAAACCGAATCAACCGACCACAACCGGAGCGCGAAGGAAGCCAAATCGAATGGCGTTGCTTTCCCCCGGGAGGGAATGGTACATTACAAGACGTTACACTTACAACGAAACACACTCGTTGGGCTGTTATTACGCGTTCCCGTTGGTCCTCGGAAGGTGACGCATGAAACAAAACATAAAACATTGTCCGACCCGTGCCTGTGTCATCGCTGCGGTGGTCGATGCAGTTGTCTGCAACTGCTTTTGAGGCAATTCTTTCAAGTGAACCACTTTTTTTCTGGGATGTGCATTGTTAAACAGGGAATGCGCTTTCGCAAAGGGAACTTTGGCAGGAAAGCCAAAGTGTGAAAAAAGGAAGCATTTAGCTGGGTATTTAGAAGCGAAAGATCAGAGAAAACGGTCACCAATCCGGTGGTTGATTTGGGTACGAATCGCTTGGGTAGTACGCTGACCGACAGTAGCAACCGGTTATTCTCGGTTCTTTGGAGGTAATTACACCGTTTAATGTACTGAAGGAATGGACAAGGTTTTCAGAGAGAGAGATAGAGAGCAAGAGCACTTTGACACCTTCAGGGAGGTAATTGACCTGGAATCGTTCTCGAACTCACAGCATCATTGCTATTTCTTTCAGAATATTTTTAGGAAGGAACTGTATACTTTTGATGTGGTATTAGTGCATGTACTCTGCTCTGCTTCAACTAACCAATTCTATTCTATGATTCTTGGTAATGCAAGTTATGTAGCATCGCATTTTGCATCGAAAGTATTAGAAAAGACACGACATCTTCTGCAAGTTCAACTGGATAACTGGTAGTAGATAAACCGCCAATTGCAGCCAATAGAAATGTTGCGCTACCACAGATAAACCCATTCGCCAATAGCACCCACAGGGGTGCATCCAGTAAAGGCCATCTACAGTTGCTAAAGAACGATGTATCAATGCATCGAAATGCCCAATTCGCCATACTCACACACAGCTCTGCGCGATACCCGCGAAAACGAGCTGCGAATCAAGCACGAAGCAGCGTGGCGCGACGGTTTAAAATTCTATTGACGTGATTTAAATATTAATAAAATAATTTCATTTCCACCACTGAAATACGATGCGTGCGTGCGTGGACAGTACCGCTGCTGCTGGTGGTGAATAGGCTGGCAAGTACGTGCCTATAAGCAATGTGTGGCCATTGCGCTCACCTTCCTCGAC
>NC_064877.1:12892500-12907500 GCF_943734665.1 Anopheles aquasalis
TTGGACCAGTTTGCGCCGGGGGTTATATCACCCGTTCGGTGGTAGCGAGGGGGAGAGGAGGAGTGGTTTTTGGGGCCAAGTAGATTGGCGGAAGACCGTACCGGACCATACCAACTGATCGACCGACACGGGACGGTGAGCAGCAAATGCTCGGAGGCAAGAACAAGAGACGCAAAATGTTTAAAAAAAAAAACGGCCCCTTGGGGTGAATGTCAGGACAGGTTTCGACGTCAACGACGACGGCAAGTGATCGTATCGATTTAGTGGTTTCGTTAATCGATTCAGACCCCCGGTGATCGGTGGTCCAGTGTCCACACTTCGGTTCCACCAGATGTAGGTCATATGAGGCTCTCGTGGACGTTTTCGAGGAAGTCACTCAAGCACTGATCACCATGGGTCACTAGAGAGTGCGATCTATAGGTACGATACCCCGTCTAGGGGCCCGCTTCCCACGATAATGAACCGATACCACACACGTGGCCTATCCGATCCTGGTGCCGCTGATCCGATCTCAAAATAGTGATCTCCACCACGATCTGATCCGCGAATGGCTCGCATATATAGGTAGACCGTTTAATTACGTGCTGGCGGAACAGAATTTACTACTGTGCGGGAGAGAGAGAGAGAGAGAGAGAGAGAGAGAGAGAGAGAGAGAAATACGAAAGGGAATTGAAAGGGGGTGGTTTTCTGCCTCTTCTTTTTCTTGTCTTGTTTTTGTTTATATTTATCCCGCGATCGCGTACGCGTCATGTCTCTTTGTCGGGTGTATTTTCGGCCTGACCTGCGATGATGATTGCGAACCACGACAACGATAACGATGGTGACTGAGTAGCTTCTTCTTCTTCTGCTACGTCGTAAGTCATTCAAACGCATTACGTAAGTGGTATACTGTGGTACGGTTGGCCATTGGCGCGAATTGGCGTCGTCGATTCGACGAGGACGAGCTGCAACAAAACCAAACCGCACAAACGGTGCCAAGTAGGAAGCGCAATCAATATTTTAATTGGCCCATCAAAATGATCGTTATTAAATTAATGGCCCACAGACTCGAACTCGAAGGCGCAGAGAGAGAGAGAGAGAGGAAGAGCGAGAGAGAGAGCGACGCAGAGAGAAAGATATTAAAATGTGACGAATGGGGAATGATTGGAGATCAATTCGGTCCCCAATTGGTTCGCCTTTGCTTTGTACATTGTTGCCAGAGCTTGTCCGCAGTCGTAGAAGTAGAAGTAGTAGAAGTAGACGTCTAGTGGACTGGCGAGACGTTGTGTGATGGCGCCTTGCCCAACACAAATCGAGGAAGAAGAACGAGTGCGTGTAGCGATCGCGATCTTCTTCGCTGCCGCGTGCCTCAACATTGTGGTCACAGTGTTAAATCAGGCGCGATCTTCCCCTATTTAATTGTAAAATGGAGGAGTTCTATGTCATTAAATTTACTGTAGAGACGAGCTATTCATTATTGTAAACGAAAATCAGTATTTAAATAATCACTTCATGTGTTAATGAAGCATTTAGCTGCTTCAAACATTCACTTGAAAATAATACGAATTTTTTGTAGTATTTTCTGAACCTTCGCAAGTAAGCTGGTCGCACGACACCGACCACTCGCCATGCTGTGGCAGGTGTCTGCTACTGCTAGCTTCTGCTGCTGCTTGAGTACCGGGAGGCAACCAGCTCCCGCTAGTACGCGCTTCCTCCATCTGTCACACCCAGACCAGACGACCAACTAGCCACGATCATCTTCGCGCCATTTCAATCTATTTTTAACTCGACCAACACTTTGAACGGGCGCCACTCGAGCTGCAGCGCAATCGAACCCTGGCGGGGGAACCCGGTCACACTCCACGCTGCCGCCGTTTCGAGGATTCGAGGGATCCAAGTTTGGCGGCTTTTGTTTTGGTCTTTACATTCTGGCTCTCTGTCCTACTCGGGATTGTAGGTACACTGTCGTGTGGCCACTTGCTTTTGGGGTTTTCTTTCATTAATTACTACGACGTCTAGGTAATGGCCAGGGTGGACAGTAAACAGAACCACCCAATGCGTGCTCCATGATCGTTTCTCGTTCGCATCTTGTGCGAATTTTTGTGCCAAACCGGTCACAACAAAACAAGAGCCGCAACAATGTATCCGAAACTCACTCCTCGCTACCCCCTGGCTAGTATGTCACCTCCACCCAGTGTTGTTGTTCGGCGATGGCGCTGTACGAGTGCACGCGTACTGATGCCATCGGCATCGATGGGGGGCTCGTTCTCGTCGTTCACAAAGTGCACATCAATCGATTCTGTTTCCGCGCCGACCCTTATGACGCGCATTTGACGGTCAATTATAAGACGCAGTACGCGAACGTGGACGTGAACGAGTGAGTGAGTGGACGAACGAGTTTCGCCGTAAAAGTCGGTGCCATGGAATGTGGCAAAAGGGGGATCTAGTGGGAGACCGGACCGAGGCGTGCCCCCCGACCTGGCAGGCGTGTGTTGGTGATCGGTGGTACGTAAATCACGTTGCAGTTGCTTGAAAGGTTGCAGGAGTGCAACGGGAGTGACGCGAAGTGGGTAATCGCATACCACAACTCCCGCATCGACGTAGTAGTTCGTCTGACGTTGTGTTCTCCGCTATTTACGCCACAATTAGGGTTGGAACTCTTGAATGAATGAGTTTAATGATTGTTTAGGTACGGGGTCATTGCGATCAAGATCCACTAGTCAATGGGACGAGATGAGCAGCAGAACTTCCCTAGGAAGAAGCTCATTCTGAGTGGATAATAATGAAGATAATTTGCCAAGAATGGCGCCACATTCTGTTCTTCAATTCCAGTACCCCCCCTATCGAGCACTGGCCACAACTGGTCCGGTATCAATTTCAACACTAATGAGTGATCGTCACGTCGAGGTGAATTTGCCTCCCAAACCTGTCGCTCCCCAGGTCGGTTCGGAACGAGCTCGAACTGGTTTCAGCCAGTCGTTCACTGGCGCCGTGCAGTCGTACTGCGGTGGGCTCTGGCACCAGCAGCAGCAGCAGCAGCAGGTGTGTGGCCGGTTAAAGGCAATCAACGGGAGGTTCGTGCTCGAATCACCTTATTAATACACCATCGCAATATACATATCTCTGTCATTCTCATTTCATCGCGCGCGCTTCGGTTTCAAATCTCATCAATTTTAAAAACCTCCGTTCGTTCGTTTACACGCCACGGCAAAAGGTCATTGCGATGTAGATGCCTGCCGTCTGCCGTCGGATCGGATTTAGTCAATTTGGAGCCACACTCGGAAGAGTGGTGGGATCGGTGAAGGTCACACAATACCGCACAGACTATGAGAAGAATCCACGTGCAGGAAGAGACCGCTTCCCCCGGGGAATTTGCATTCCCCAAATCCGCGTGCCTTAGAACGTAAAAATTTATATGTAAAAAAAAACTAAAACCCTCAAGTACTTCCCCCCCGTCCGGATGATCGTGTTCGGCGTCAGCCATCTCCGAGATCGAGAGTCGAGATCGAGTGACGAGGGCTCTGGAAGTGATGATTCCGAAACCCACAGTCGTACGCATTAAAAAATTTCCACAACCACAACCGAGAACCGGTTCATTCCGGTTCGCTGGTATTTCCTAGTTTCTAGGTCCAATTTGGGAGGTTTTATTATTTTTTTTTTCACTTCTCTTTTTTTTCGACTCCGATCAGACGACCGCGTGTCTGTGAGTAGGTTACGATCGGTGCGGTGCGGCGCGGCGCGGTATGAGGTGATTGCAGAATTCGCCGACGCCACGGAACAGTGATTCCGATAGGCACGAGGCAGACAACCAAGCGAGAAGCGAGGAAGAAGTAAAAGAAGACCGTCCCAAAAACCTGTAGCCAGTCAGTCAGGCAGCACTGCGCTGTGTCTGTCTGTCTCGCGAAATGATCGCGCGTGTGCTGCCGATGATCGGTGATCCAGGTGATAACCCAGGGGAGGGTGAGCACCAGAAGAAGGGGAGGGGGTGGTAAGACAAATAGTCCAAGAGGTGCGCCAGGAGTGGTGCGGGATTTTTAAAGCAAAAATGCAAACAGAACGCCGAAGTAAGAAGGCTAAGGCACTTCCATCATCATCATCATCTGCTGGCCAGGTGGCAGTGATACGATCGCCAAAAAGATGTGAAAAAGAAGCAAGAGCACACCTACGGTAACGGCTTAACGCACGCACACATCACCGGACCGCCGCGGCGTCCAAATCTCGTTTCTCGAGCGAACTGGCGAACCCACCGCGCCGGTGAAGGTCAGATTCCGGTGATGTTGGTGGTGGTGCTGGTGGTGGTGGTGGCAGTAGCTCCGGCGTGACCGGCCGAGAACCAGTTGCGCCGCCCGCCCCCCCAGCGAGGCCGTGACGGCTCGTGCGCGTGCGATTGGCGCGGATCCTCGACTTGGAAGTGGATAGGGGAGGTTTGGCGACCGCACCGGACCAACTCCGGACCAGATAACAGATTTAGAGGAGCGTGAAAGAGTCCTTCACTCCTGCTACTTCTCCCCCCGATCACCTTCTTCTTCTACTTCTTCTTCTTCTTCTTGCTGTTCTAACTATTGGCTGTTCCGAGTGTTAGATACACATGTCAGTGCTACTGTATGTCAATTCTGTCCACTCTCAGGGTGTATCTGTATCCGTGAGATTTCGCAGCATTGGAACATTGAAAATTACCGGTACGAATACTGTTCTACGGAACAAAACCTAACCTACACCTTCATGCCTGGGTCAATTAAAAATGTAAACATTAGACAGTGAGCAAGAGAAAAGACACATCCCACGTGTGACTAGTGTTCTAGTGTGATCGAGAGATTTGTTTTAGCATTTTCTTCTTGCCTTTTTAATCCTTCTTTTTGTTTCTTGACATAAGGAAGCACTTATGTGCGCAAACCCTAAGCAGAGAACATAGAATTGAGATCAGAACATGGAAATGATTGAATTACCATGTCACAAACGTCTATTCCTTAACTATAACAGAACTATTTATAATTCTAACTCCAATCCAGCACCCACAAAAACCAGGTTTCACCATAAACGAGCAAGTTAATGTCACAATATCGCGAACTTGCGATGCAATCGATCGATCAAAGTTCAGGAATGCACTACGCCGCCAGTCAGCATGCTGTTGCTCCATAAAACACCCCCCGCAGAGTAATATGACACTTCGTAGCATAAAAACTCTTCTGGCTAAAATGCACCGATCGGTTCCACTAGCACCCAGCGATCGGTAACAAGATCGTGTAGCTTCGCCCCCAAAAAAAGAAAGACAAAACAATCGCGGCGGTGCACAGGAGTGGTGCATTACACCAGGCGCATTGGGACACATTTTTTTTTGGCGCAAATGGCGCGGAAACCACACAAAACACAGAAAGCCCCAAGGAGAACCCCGGACGATTACTTACCGGGATTGCTAGCCAGCTGCTGATTGCTGCACTTGCTGCTGTCCAGCTCGTTTTCCGGTTCGACAAAGTTCTCGGGTCGGGGCAGGGGCCAGGTGTTGGAGCGGGCACGTGTTTGCGGTTCGAACCCCGTATCCTGCAGCTCGGCCAACGCATCCATCGGTATGCCATCGTTGGAGATGTTGTCGTAAAGGCTGCCCCCGCCACGTAACGGTGAAACTGGCCAGCCACCACCACCGCCACCGAACGGATCCATCCCGTGGCCGTACGTGCCCGTCTGGTACGTGGTGGAGATCAGCTTTGCGATCGTTCGTGACGCTTGACAGCACCCCTGCGGTACACACAGAACCAACCAAGCCTACTCGGTTAGCGTCTTCAACTTTCAATTATCGGCGCTACCGGTTAACTACGGATTCGCAGAAACTAGCGACACTTCCGGCGAAGGATCACGAATTCCGTGCGCACGTGGCATTCACTGGCAAGGAAACTCGCACACTGAACCGTGTTGGACACAAGCACACACAGAAACACAAACAGCACTGTCACGATCACGGCACGGTTTTTTTTTTGCACGATTGTGCGCTTCACTTTTTATAACTGAAAGCTTCTAACTTCCTTGGGCAGCCCACGGGCATTAACACGACAAGGAACAGAGCAGCCACAGTAGATCACTCGTGGTTTTTCGTGTCTTCCGACGGCAACTTCTGCACTCACACATAAACGCGCTCACGAGGACGAGAATCACCACCGCACGCACCTTATCGAAGTGCACTGTATATCCCGCACTTGGGGTTTTAGTAAGTAGTTTGGAACAAACGGAACATGCACTCTGCTCACACCTGTACGCCCCCAGGGACCCGCTGAACTGGAAAAGGGATTGGATTGCATTAGAATATTTATAATCAGCACACTGTGACGCACTGATTGACACAATCTTGCAGCGTACTACTACAAGGAGCTAGTAAACTGTGATTCACTCGCAGTACGGAGCACTTGGTTCCTTCGTTTGCATGCGCCTCCATCGGTGCACACACTCGCACGCACAATTACATCGATGACCGATCCCTTGGCCTGCTTGATCGCAAAACAACACTACACACCAGCAAGTGACGCGCGTTTGTTGCCACTGTGACGTTAACCCCAAACAGCAGCACCAGCAACAACATTCGTAGCACACCTTCCACTATACTTAATCCCCCTCCGATGATAAAGTCGGAAGCCTCATGCCCCCCGAAAAAGGCAAAACAATCCTTATCGCTAACAATCGCTTAATGCGCTCTTTGATTGCAAAAAAAAAACTACACCAAAAACATGCTAATCAGCGAGTAGCAATGACTACTACTACTACCGCGGGTACTACTACTACTACTGTCATCATCACCAACAACAACAACAACAGCAGAAGTAGCAGCAGCAACAAGAGCTAACGAGAGATTGATAAGTGACCGCAGGCGCACTTCGTCGTCGGTGGTGATAAGGGCAAAAAGTGCGTAACATCCACACAACAGCACACACAGAAACTACGCACGCACGGAACTACCAACACACGGATGAAATGCTCGCACGCACTCACGAAGATGAGTAGTTTGGAGTTTGACGGCACAGAATCAACGCGGCGCAGCTCACATCATCACTCATCAGACATCATCCAGGATACTGAGGCGTCGCGCCAGGCTTGCTGCGTCGCCACCAGTAGCAGCATAGCAGGGGTTTGCATGCATCCTGCTCTGACTGTCAATGTCCTTTCTCGCTCGCACCCCTCACGGGCTGGCTCACTATGATGATGGTGCTGGTGGTCGTAGCCGCGAGTGAGTTGCGCGAGGTTCGCGAGATCCCGTCGCCGTCGTGAAGTGCCAAATGCTCTAAATTTATACATTTTCAACTCGTTGATAAAGTTGATCGCGCCATCGCGCGCGCCTCCACACACCACCAACACAGCGAGATTCACGTGCGCGCGCGCGCGCGCTCGCGCGAGTCACAAACAGACACAAACACACGTACGCACACCGTCGTCGTTGCGAGGGAAACCCCTTGAACCACGGGTGTGTTGTATCGGATCCGACCGTCGTCGTCGTCGTCGTCGTCGTGGACCACCGCATCCGAACGAACTGACCGCAAAATACCGGACCGCGCGGAACCGAGGCCTCCTCTTCTCGCGTTCGCGCTCACGCTCGCCACGAGATCGCGCGAAGCGAATTGATAATGGGGGTCCAAGTCAGCTTTAAACACGGCACGGCAAGGAATGAGATGGTGGACCTCACGCACACATGCAACACGGCCGTTTGTCGCCCGGTGTGGAGCAGCAGCGTTCCGCGGTCAGAGCTGGATCTTCATGAAGAGAGGTAGAGAGGTGGGGCATTAATTCAATCGAAAGTGCGTATCAAGCAGGATTGAATGCCAGAGCGCCAGAGGCATGCGCGAACGCGAACGTTCCACGCGCGGAAGGCCCACCATCAATGGGGTGCCGCGGGGTGAGATGGATGGTGGACACATACGCATCGCTACGACGACATGGACCAGCCAACCAAGAGGCACGTGTGCAAATGTGACACATTCGCGCGTTCGCGTACACCCACACACCGGGAGCCATTATCAGTAGAGCAACAACAGCAACAACAGCCAGCAACAACAGCCAGCAGCGCGCTCTTCGCAGGGGACGCAACAACGTGCGCATCGACATCGTGGTGCTTTCCCCCCCGGACCGGCCGGTACCCACTCCCCCCCGAAAAACCCCTTTCTCACACTCTCGCTCACTCGCTCCCTCGCAGATACGAAGGCGTGTAGAAGGAAGGAAGGAAAGAAGATCGTACGATCGAGCGTGCGTGAACGGGTTGAGCCCCCCCCCAACCGCCTCAGAGAAGGGTTGTGTATGGGTGTGTGCGTAGGTAACGTAACGTGATCGGGTGTAATTTGTGACGAAGACGCGGCACAGTGAGAAGATGGCAATAATTTGACAATTAGTGATCAGAATGGATCAGGTGCGTGGAAGAAGGGGATGTGCCGGTGGAGGAGCACGGTCTTTTACTGTTCTTCCTCTCTCTTTTCTCAGCAAGCCATGGAACATGCGGTTCTCTTCCATTTTTTTTTTTGTTGAAAACCGATCAACTCGCCGATTGCTGACGCAGTTCAGTTGCTTGCAAATGTCTTTTCGATGTCCATTCACACCCCTGACTAAACGAAGATCGCAAAGATCGCGCGCAAACGTCGAAACTGTTGAGCATCGGGCACTGCGGCGCTGCCACGTACTGCTGCCCCGAAATTCTGCCAACAACATGGTCAAGGGAAACCCGGTTGCGCTGTTCCCGACAAATGTGAAGACGAGTGCGCGGCCCACGAGATCATGGTAGAACGTTCTACAACCACACGCACACACACTCGCGAGAGAGCTCGCGATCGCACATCATCGCGAGTCTTCACGGGAACATCACATCAGCCTCTCGAACCCCCCCCCAAAAACCAATACCAGCAAGATCGCGCACGGCGCTCGCACACAGTCACAGCATTCAGCGGCATCCCCCCCCCCCCCCCTCTCCCTTGGCCCGCTGGCAAATTGGATTCCATTCGTTCTTCTTCACACCCCGAGCACCCCTTTCAAACCCCTGCCGCCCCTTGTGAGGTTGATTCTGATGCGCATAAAGCTTTGGCGCTTTTTCGGCGACCGACCACGTTGCCGTGAGGGGCGGCCAGTGTTTGTGGTGGTGGTGCACGGACTCTCTATCTCTGCGCGCTTCCTAGTGCCATCTCGTTCCCGTTTGGGCAACACGCAAGCACCCCCCCCACTCAACCCCTGGCTGTGATGCTAGGGATGGGGCGCGTTCGATAGAATGTACAGCAGAAAGTGAGCATCATCATCTCGCAAGGACGCGATTGAGAGTGATCCTTATATTCCAAAAATTCTATTGGCCACTTGTGACCGCGCTCCTTCTTTGCAACCCTGCTCTCGGGGGGGGTGGCAGCTGGTGGGGGCCACTATCTCTATCACCAAAGCACGCACACAAACCATTCGGGAGTGAGGTGTGTGCGCGCGCGGGCCAACGAGTGGACCAGCGAGATTACGTGCTCGCAGCACTACAACCCTGGTGCCAGCCAGGGGGGAGGAAAGTGCGCCGTGAGGCAGTGTCGGCGGCCATCAGATAATTATCAATTCAGTTTTTTTCCATCGCACTTCTCGTGGCGGTGGGGCGCGTTTGGGAAGAGAGTTGGTTTGCTGCTGTCCAGTGGACACGCGCGTTTGGAGCAGTTTCGATCGAGTATTCACAGGCGATAGACAGAGAGAAGGAGAGCAGTAAACGGTGGGTTGAGCGAGATAGTAGTACCAGCAGCAGCAGCAGCAGCAGCAGAGCAGTGCCATGGAGCGGTTGCTGGTGGAGAATCAGGGTTCCATTATCACTATTTCACTGACCGGCGTCGCTACCATCCCTCCTCTGCTTCGTCATAACCTAGAACCTACTCTAGACACACACTACAACACACATGCGGGGAACCAACACAAAAGTTCTAACTCGTTTTTTTTTGGGAGAGAGAAAGAAAGACGCTTTTAGGGAGGGAGCTACACACCACAAACAACAACAACAGTACAACAGCTGTGTTGTCTGTTCCGGGTCAATTGAAAACTAGGTGATAGCGTGGAGAGACAAAGAGAGAGAAAGAGAGAGAGAGAGAGAGAGAGAGAGAGAGAGAGAGAGAGAGCCCGGGGGGTTGGCTTGGACTGTGTCAACACAACAACGATGATGGAGGCGCCGCTACTCGATCGAGGCCTTGATCTGTGACCGAGAGAACCTCCAGCAATACACTACACTACACTGCTGCCCTTGCCGGTCCGGTCGCCCTTATCATTTGGCGCGACGATCGCACGGCACTTTTATCGATCGATCACGATCACGCCAATTCGCACCCAAAAGAGGCGGGGGTGGGGGGCACCCAAAGAAAAAAATCCACTCCTTCGATGACGGCATCATCATCATCATCAGTGCCGGTGCACGTTGGGCGAGAAAATCGAACGCAACGATGAGTGACGAGTGACGGGAAAATCGAACGAAAGCGGAGCGAATAGGCAAAGGAAAAGCCCCAGGTGTGCTGGTGTGCTGGCGGCCCAGCAGCATAGAGCTGATGAAAAAGAGGAGAAAGAAACGAAGAGCAAGAGAGCCGACGACCAACACCATCATCATCATCCGGGGCCTCCGGTCAGGGCACACACCAAAAAAAAAAAACTGAAATATAACGCCGCCCGTTGCCGTTACCGTGGCCGCCGTCGCCACAAAACACACACTATCTGGCTGGCAAAGACCTTCAAGGTTAGCCTGGTGTTGCTGGCGCTGGTGCTGCTGCTGATGGAAGCGCGCCACCCAACCATCCGTCCACCCATCCATGTGCTTTATCTCTGCTTTGCTGCGTGGCGCTACACGTTGCCTCGAGAGAGCGGGTGCTGCTGGGTGGTGTTTCCTCACCGCTTCGCTCCCTCCGCTTTCCTTTCGTTTTTCCTGCGTAATTTTCCTGCCACCCATCTTTTTTTTTCGCTTTCCAGCTGCCGCTGACGACACAGAACCGAATCGCGCGAGATCGCTACCGTTCCAGAGCCTCGCTGGGATGTAGAACAGCGTCGTGATGCCTGCTGGCAGCCGGGAGGGTTTTTGATCGATCGACAGGCTCCCGGAGGAAGATCGCACGCAAGGCATCCCAAGGAGTGTGGGCAAAAAATGGCCATTGGCAGAGAGCAGAACGGAATCCAACCGTAAACCGGGCGGGGGGATGGGACTCCATCTTTGGCCGTCGGATGGATGGCTCGAGTGATATGGTCTGATTGAGGCTCGGTACTGCCAATCGCTTCAATGGTTTTGGCGAAGGGTTCGGGGCCGTCTCTCGGCACTCCGGGCGGATTGCTCGGCTGCTCTGTTCGCTTGTCGGCGATCGGTGTTCAAGCAGAACGACGATCAACGATAACCAGCAAGCGGCTCTTCGTCTTCATCTTCATCTTCGGCAGAACAGGTTGCAGCAGTGATAAGAGGTCAACGCACCCGCACCTTTCCGATGGAGCGAGCGATGGAAATTACGAGAAAATTGACCGGATCGCGATCGAGATGAGGAGGGGGGAAAAAAAGGAACAAAAACCGGTGGCTCCGGTGGCGGGTCGGACGGTTTCTGGATTTTTCTGTCGCGCCGTCGTCGCTGGAATGGAATTACTAATGTATTCCGGCATGCCACCACCATCACCACCACCCCCGGGAAAGTAGGCTACCTTGATAGTCCCGGGGATCGTTTACTCGCGATCCGGCATCATTCTGAGGGAGCGATCCGATCGGTGGTCAATCGAAACCCGTTCCGTGTGCACGCTCGTGCGCTTGTGTGTGCAAGTGTCTCGACATATAAGAGGTGCTGCTGTTGGTGCTGCTGGTGCTGCTACTGGCATAGCTCCCAGTCTACAACGGTAACCCGTATCAATAGAAGCCACTTGAACGTTGATGATGATAGTGGCCACGAGCTGCTGGGCCACAAATTGTGTGTGCCAGGATCTCGTTCGCTCGATCGCTTCTTCGAAGAACGCAAGCACAACACATCACAGCTGCCGGCGGTTCCTAGAGGCCAGAGTTCTCTCGAGTTCAGAGTAGTAGTAGCCGCTGGTAGTAAACAGTAAACACACCCGGGCCGGGGGAAAACATTCACCACGCGCGCACACACGTAGACACACACGGGGCACACATGGACACGCGAAATTCAGTTGATAAGCCCGAGAGCTCATCCCAGAACGGGATGATCATCAGGATTGGGATCAGGATGCAGCAGCACGCGGCATCGATGGCGTCACTCACGATAGGGACTCCGTGCTGTTGATGTTGTTGTCGTCGTGCTGTTGTTGTTGTTGTTGAGCCCTTTCAGCCTCCCTGCTGCTGCTGCTGCTGCTGTCTTATCTGTCCGCAGTTCGTCGCGATCTTCTCATCAACGAGACACAACCACGGCAGCGCCGACGACGACAACGACAACGACGAAAGCACACATACGGGTACACGCAGCAGGCTCTGGCAGGTTGTTGCGTACGAGCCGGATGTAAGCGGATGACGGACTGATTCGTGGAACCGTGGAACCGATGCTCAACGCGGTCTTCTCACTGTGCTGTCCCCTCTTCCGTCCCAACCCGTCCACCTGTCCCGCCATCCCTCGGTGAAAACCCGATTCCGATGCGAATCGCTTCGGTGCCGAGTGAACGAACGAACGACTGGCCGACCGACCGGACCAACACAGACGCAGGCGTCGTACCGGTTTCGCCAGCCATCCCGTCCCCACCGGGGGCCACCCTCGGCCACCTTCACGTTACGCAAAACGTCGCGGCTCTTCATCTTCTGGTTCAGCTGGCTGGCTGGCAGCTGGTTAGGACTGGCCCCCGTTTCACTAACACTGATGGCGACGACCACGACGCAATCGCTGGACGATGCGAACAGCACCGAACGAATGCTGGGCCCAAACCGGCCGCGAGAGAGACAGAGGAGGAAGGAGGAGGCACATTCAGCTGTTGCTGTGTGTTGGCGCCTCGACGACTTTCGTGCCATGATCATCGAACCGCGGGCGCACGTGCCACCTAACCTTCGCCTAATGCCTCCATAACGCCGTGCCGTGAGCTTATGCGTATGGTGTGGCCGCATGTGTCTTTGTAGTGGGTAATGTGCGAAAGTTAACCGATCGCTGGCAGACACCATCATCTTCTGTTTTTTTTTTTGGGAGGTGTATAGGCCTCCCCCCGAAAAGATGCTCCTCTCCATCGATTCCGAGAGCAAAACCCGACGCACTCATACATGTTGCGGTGGCCAAAAAACCGGGAAGCTCGATCGAATCGCAGAATTTTTATCTCTCTGGCCGCGCTTCACCTTTTTGTCACGTTTTTGGCACGGACTCACAGTAGGGGCCCGTTCCTTGGACCACTGCCACCATTCGATTAGGGAACGGGTGCCTAGGTGTCTGTATGTGTGCGTAGGACACGTCCGATAATGTGTAGATTAGCATGCGATGGGGCTTGGCTGGTGGGCGGGCCTGTGTGTGCGCGCGCGCGCGCCCGTGTGTTATCGCGATGATAATGGTCGCGAGATTGAGATTACTATTGTTGCTTGAACTACATTTGCAATGGGCAATAGATTGTTCGACGGCCTTCCTGGATTTCCTGTTGTCCCCCAGCAGCGATGGCAACAACCATCGCATGCTTCGATCTTGGCGGCGATTCTATTCTAAAATTCAAAATGGAGCTCAATGAGCTCGCTTTCTAAAACTTCTCTTGTGTAGGTTCTTTGCCGTAATATTCTGGCAAGGACACTGCCACTTTCGACGAGCAAAAATATCTTTAATACTCCCGTAACCGATGGCAGTGTAATGATGATAGACGCGGCTCAGGGCCAACCGAGAAGGAGCCACTCGCTTGTCTTTGGTTCTGATAGTCGGAGAGTGCTGGAGTCACTAATGTGAACCCAGAAATAAGGTTCTATTGGGAACGAATTGTGCTCTATTAGCGTCCAGTTTTCACATTCAACTTCAATCTCTTTCAGAATCGTCTTCAATGTTATCGAATTTATAACACACTACACTACATATCCCCTTCTTCTACGCACCTTTTCTATAACTGCAGAGTGCGGCAAACTGTTTTTGTGCGAAGCTAAAAAAAAGAGTCCTTCTGTAGGACCAAAGAAACCTCCAATCGCAATCGAATCAGTTGTCGGTCATCAGAAAATACTCTGCCAGTGCAATTTACACGTAGCGTTGCACAGCACAACCTACAGCACGCATCGTCTGCACATGCATCGGACCTGACGACTGATATTTGGCACACACAAAAAACGGCCCTTGGCGCCAGCTGACGCGGTTTAAACCGAAAAATTGAAGATGTTTGCAAACAGCAAGCTTGTTCTCGTTGAGGTGTGGACAAATGTAAACTACAGTAGAGGCACGAAAAAGACACAGAGTGTACGGGGCGCCAGAAATATCGCCGGATTATGAGCACGTCTTGATTAGCCGGATTAACCGGACAGAGACTTCCTTTGCATTCCCTGTGCGCGCGCGCGCGCGCGCCCCGTTACTAAATCACCGACAACCTTAACCTCCAATACGGTCACATTCAACCTTCAATCCCTTTTGTACTACCGGCCAGTGGTTAGGGCCGAAAAAAAATCCCAGAATAAAACGTTCAACACCGTCGCCACCACCACCACCACCCCTCGGGGCAAGGGCAAACCCCGTTCAGTGGTGCCCTTCTCCCGTGCGTCTCCATTACGTTAATCAAGTCCGCCTATTGATTCGATTGTAATATTAGGCAACCGCAACCGGGGGTTAACCCTCATTTTGGCATTCAAAATGGTTACTTCCTCCTATCTATTCACGTGTGTCCGCGGGACCAACACAGACGCATGCAGTGATCGCTAGTAGTGCCGGTTCTTGATGGCCGACCGGGCATCCGACGATTTGGAGTGCCCTTCATCGCGCGCCGGTGAATCGGAATCCAATCGGTCATCGCGATGGTGGTACGGCGTGATACTTGTCCATGTTTCGCGCCCTTCGACTTCGACGACGAAGCACACGGAAGCCACGGAACACGCGGTTTGTCCCTGAAAGTTCACGACCAGCCCAGCATGTGTCTCAGGGGAGA
>NC_064877.1:12925000-12935000 GCF_943734665.1 Anopheles aquasalis
GGAGAAGGCCTGACTGGCTGACCCATCGTGCCTGGTTGCGGTGGATGCTGTGGCATGCCTCCACCACCACCACCACCACCACCAAGGTTCGAGTTCTGTGGTGAGATGGTTGGTCTCGGTCCACTCATCACCGGCGGTGGAGGAGGACGGATTGGTGAAGGTTGTCCCATCATCATCGCCGGAGGTCTCTGCATACCCTGGCCAGACGGCGGTGGTCTTGGCTGCATTCCAGGAACACCCGTACCGGGTGGCATCTGTGGGCGCATGGGCATGGGAACGCCCGGGGGATGTTGGCCACCGACAAACATTGGGCCCGGCCGAGGGGGCTGTGGTTGTGTTGGAGTTCCAGTCCTGGGGGGTCCCATCGGTGGACGCATCATCTGTGGTCCCGGGCCCGGTCCACCGGTGGGATTCGGTGGTCTTGGTGGTTGATCCATGAGATACGCTGCGTTGTTGGGGACGTACGATGGACGAATTGATGGCTGGGACGGGGACGGTGCGGATGATGCCGGCAGTAAAGGTCTCACAAGCGGGACCTTCAGTGGTGCCGGAGCAAATCGGATCTCACTGACCGGACGCTGTTGCTGTTGCTGTTGTGGTTGATCCGACAGAAACCTAACCTGCGCCTGCTGTGGTTTCGGTTTGTACTGTGGAACCGGCTGTAGTGGAAATTGTTGCGGTGCTAGTACTGGTGCCGCTGCAGTCGACGCTAGTGGTGAAGGACCTAGTGGTGCTGGTTTCTGTAGAGAAAGAAGATTGATTGACGATGCCGGTGTTGCTACTCCTCCTGATGCTACTTTCGGTGCTGCTGCTGCTGCAGGTGACGGTGGTGTTGGTTGTTGGTTGTTGCCGAAGAAGTTCGACGAACTGAACAGAACCGATGGCTTTGCTTCGGCTGCAGCGAGTTTCTGAATGTTTGGTGAATGGATGGAAGAAGATCAATTATGGAGCTATCGCGAGCTCATGGCAAGAATCCTACAAACTACGATCCTACGATCTAGCGGAGCTAAATGTCATTATTTTTGGCTTTGAGTTCATATCGCTTGACCATCGTTGAAGGGGTTTCTTGTCTTCTCGTCGCACCCACTGGCACAATAAACGGGAGAGTGACCAACGCCTGGTTTTGGAATCTTACCGGTTGCAAGTCCATCTTTAAAATTGTGGCAAAAAGTTTATGGACGAACGCAACTACCACGGCGCAGCGTGGGAAGTATATCTGTCTGCCGTGTTGTGGCCTCTGCAGATCCTATATTGCTGGTTGGGGGGGGGACTGAAAGGTAACAGGGAAACCCTTTTGTAGGTGTCGATTGGATTCGCTTCGCTCCGCAGGATATACTGCTAATCCCGCTATAGTCTAAGTGTTTTGTTTTTTTTTTTTTTGCTAAAAACCGGCCGCTCATCAGCCTAGCCATTGGTCTAGCCTAGCCTCGCTGGCTGGCCGTAGCTGTGCAATATGTACGTCACTCACTCGACCGAAAGCCCCAGTTCCATTGTGTAGGACAGGTTGGCTGGACCTCTTCGAGCCGCACAGGTACCATCATCATACTGCTGAGGTCAGACATTCGGTTGACGATCGGTTTCGTGCTAGAGTGGTGCGTCCACCGGTAGGCCAGGTGGACCAGGTGGGGCTACACGTGGCAATGTACAAGCATGACGACAAGGGAAGAAACAGAAACTATACTCTCTCTCTCTCTCTATCTCTCTGCTCTCTTTTTTTCTATGTTTGGTCTGTACAAAGGTTATATACAAGATGTAAATATCCTTCGGTGTCCCGTAAGATCCGAAGGTATCGATGTACATTACATTAACTGGTGGTAGACTATATTACTTCAAACGATTTTACTTTTACAACTACATTTTCCTTCCACCGGGTCGCTATTTACAGTTTAACTTACACGCGTATTTTGCAATTCTTGGATTGTGTCGTCACATGTTCGAGAAAAGTTTTCAAGAGCTACTGTACTCAAAATATATTCGATCAACTACAGCTGAGAGTTTGGTGTGCTGAATTCAAATCTTACATACTGGCTGCAGAAAGACAAGCTAAATTAGTTGTCTTGTTTGGTACAAACCCGTGGAATTGAATGGGCATAATACAGCGTTGAAGTGCAGCAGAGGTTTAACCAAATTTGTCAACGTCGACGTAGCCTACTCTACTCTACTCTTGTTATTCTAAATGCATAGAGACGTTGGTAAAGAAGTGCCTGAGATTAAATTTTCAACTGCAAGAAGTCTTCTGGAAGGTGACTTGTACGGTTTCATTAGCATCTTTTTAGGATTTTTATGCTTGATCTTGCCCCACTAATTGCCAACTCTTCTGCCGCTTGCTCATGTGCTCGGTACCCCATCTGCGTCCTTTTCAACTGTCGACAGAATCTAGGTCGATAGAATGGGATATTCCATTAAAAAAAAACCAAAAAAGGGTTCATCCCGAAAAGTCAAGCCTTTACGCCGCAATGATAAATCGTGTCACAAAAAAAATCCAATACCCTATATCCTTCCTTCTGTTTTCTGTTTGCGAACCGAGACCACATCGTAGGTCTGCTTGGTGCATTAACTATTCAACAGTAATATGGGCCCAGGGAGTGTAGGTCTTTCTCGGGCTTGCTCTTGAAACGAAAGTACCATCGGAGGCTAATAAATATCCGATAGCGATTTCCCATCCCATCCCAGGGAATCAAAGGCCACCGGTATTGCCTTCGCCGTCATTCCTGCGCATCATTTGCACGAAGCTCAAACTGGGACACGCCACAAGGTTGGAATTGACTGCTTTCCGATTGTCATTGACATTATTACCGCGCTGCGCGTTGCCAGTAGATAGATGCCCGGTGCAACGAATGCTGGTCACAATAAATTTATCATCCTTTCGAGGTCTCCGTAGCCGTGGGGGGAGGGGGGAGGGAGGTGAGGATCGGTAAGGCAGTGTGGCGTGTTGCAACCAAATTCACCATATCGCGGTCCCAACCCCGAGACCACCCCAGGATGTGTGTCCTGGGCAATCGCATAATTCTGTGCCCAATGGCCGCAACGTCACGCGGTGGTGAGGGGAGTGTCTTTCGCCAAATTTGGCTCACCACGACGGGGCGGGATCGTTCGAGTTCTAGACCCAACCGAGGAAGCCGGGACTGGAGGAATTCTATGCCCTCCTGTCACCAAAAGTAGGCGATGAAGGTTCGTAGTACAACGGATGTACGGTCGGTCTGGTTTGGGGGTGTGCGCCACGGCTTGCTACGGTGTATGTTTGATCAATTGAATATACATAAAATTTATGCAAAGTGGAAGTCATATTTTTATGCGAGATAATAAATGCTCCTCCGCGACCTCCCACTCCACGGCCCACCGAGACTGGTGCGGGTGCGGGTGCGGTGGGTGGATTGGCAAGCCGCGGGTTCCAGGTGACGCGAGCTATTCGATTCTGCCACGCGGCCGTCCGCACAATGTGTATACCGTGATGGGTTTCGGTAAATACTGCACGGTGACACGCCATTCTGGAGGAGTTCTTACCGTCCTTCCTTCCTGCCTGCCTTCCTGCCTTCCTTCCTTCCCATCACATCACTGGCCGCCCGCGCGCACCTAGTAACAGCCACAGCGGTAAGCGGTGCTTGTTGGCTTGTTTGCCCAAGCCAACTGGGATATCTTCACCACCCAACAGCCTAAAAGGCAGTGGAGGAAAAGGACCACGGGGCTGTCAAACATTGCTGTCATAGTACCAAGTAGGCGATGGGCATGTTATACGGTCTCGAAGCATGTGGGAATCTCGAGGGCAATTCGTTTGGTGGAGCATAAAGTGAGTAACAGAGCGATCCACACGTTACTGTGCGCTGGTAACCGAAACCAGGTGCAATCCAGGTGCCAGATTGTGGTAAGTATGTTTTACTACCATTAGAAAGCTCCCGTTTCGAGGTTATCTCTGAGTCAGGTGGCATTGGCGGTCGGTTTTATAGCCGCAAACAACCCCCCAGAAATACCAACACCCAAAGAACCACCAACTCCTGACACCTACGGACCACCGAAAGGCCATCCTTTGGGAGGGAGAAAGAGGCAAACGAAGAAATGGGAGCCAAAAGGACGAACAAAGTTTGCATTTTTCAACGGCTCGTTGGTAATTAACCGCGCGCGATTCGCGACCGCGCTATTTGTGCGCATTAGTCTACAAGAGACTGCCCGCTAGCTTTTTTCGCCCTCCTGCCCTGCCACAGATTTGGCGCTTTTCATCCGCTTTTTTTTTTGGTGTGGTGTGGCGTGACGAGCGTGAATATTTATACGTGTCGGTCGGTGCCGGTCGCAGATAGTGAGAAAAGGTCATCGAGTTCCCGGGGCCCGCGGTTTTACTGCAAAGTTTGGCGCTCAATTAGGTGTAGCACCGGGAGTGTGCGTTGTGTAAAACGGTGTAAAGGATATTCACGGCCTGAATGAAGCGCCTGCTGAGGGGGTGGTGAGGGGTGTTGGGGGAACATGAACGAATCAATGCAACGCCTACTTCTCGCCATGGCACTTTGGTAGTAAGCGGTCGCTTACCAGCTCGCTCTTAAAGGAAGTGTTGTCTTGAGTGGTTAGTCGGAGTAAACTTTTTTTTAAGGCTAAAGCACGTTCACACTCACGCACACACTGACTAGCGCACAGGATTCGTGAAAGCGGCCAGTCACCCGTACTCCGAACCGGGGTCCCTAGCGGTACTCGACCGTCCCTCAAAGAAGGTCACCGTCGCACCTTTGGCTTCTTGGACTTCAAGCACACGCACCAACTCAATCACACGAACACATTCTCAAACACACACAGTCACAATGAAAAACACGGCCAAGCGATGGCTACTATGTTGAGCGAACCCTTTTGCGCTCTAGGAGGCCCTTTCGTTGGGGGTTTTCGTGTAGCTTCGGTAGGCCGCACGGAGCACCGTCCACTCACAGCACTCCACCGTACCACATTGGCGGCCTCATTTGTGGCCGTTCCTCAACTTGGCCTATGACACACATCCTCAGGGAAGGCGGTAGCAAGCGACTATCACTTAATTAAATCGGACTGCCGGATCAACACACGCGGAACACAACGCAACGCAACGGATCTCTGCGTCGAGCGAGGCCTACTGCCAGGTCTGTCGCGTTGCTGCACTACTTGGTGCCCGGGATTGGAGGATTGTTACGTGGCCAATCGTGGGGACTCCAGCTTTTGCTCCCCAACACACCCACACGCACGCACACACACACATACAAAACAAGGAACGGAATGGGTGCAGAAGGACAAAACACTAGTAAGCGGAGTTACCAAGCGGGGTCGGTATCGAAGGCACTAGCGTTAGGTTAAGCGGAATTGCCCGACTGCTCCAAACGCTTGTCCGCACAAAAAATTAAAAAAAAAAATAGAAAAAGGAAGAAAGAGTGGCCCGCAACGGTGTCGGACTTCCGCGTTTTCCGCGCTGTACAAGGCGGGGGGGTGCCAGCGAGACAACAACTTATACGAACTGCTCTGAAAGAGGGGGTCCGAAAGTATTTTGCAAATAAGCAACCAGCAACCACTCCAGGTCAGGGTGGGTGGGCTGGTGAAGGTGAAGTTACTCTCTCCCTCTCTCGGTGTGTGCCTGGGTGTGTATGTGTGCAGGGCAGTGCAGTCCTTTTACCTGCTCGTGCGGGCGCCTACCGAGCACGTCGTCGTTGGATGTCCTCCCGGCGTCACCACGTTTCGAAGACTGAATGTCTCGGTCGCGGTCGCGATACCTTTTTGGGGGAACTTTGTTTGCGGCCACGAAACGCTAAGGATACGAAACGCGTTCCCGCGTGTCCCGCGTGGAAGACTCGAACTCGGCTTGACGTCGGCGCAGAGCCACGCAGCACATTGCTGCCGATCGGGTTAACCGAGGCAACCGAAGCGACCTCCTTCTATGTCCCTACTTCTTCGGGTCGGAGGCTCAATCAAAACAAGCCGGTTTCGGCCATTTCTCCGATGGCTTATGCCACGGCGGTATGCGGGGTGGCGAACTCCCGCCGCTTCTATCGGCACGCAAACACCGACCATGGCACAGTGACGGGGCATTGCAATAGGTGCACCTGGTCCCCGGGTGTCGGATAGGGTGACCAGCATCGGTATTTTCTTTAGAAAACAGGAGCCAGGAGCCTGGACAAGTCCTTTCAAGAAGTGAATGTCTTATGCCTTATACGAGATGTCAAAATTGCGTATTTTACCAATGAATGTAATACATCTAATATCTTATCAGAAGATTATGCTTCATCAAGATTACACTAATTGGTGTGCATGCTAGACAGCAGCTACTGTCGGTCCATTAGCATTTACTGATTGCCTACTAATAGTCGCCAACTAAACATGGATTCCAGGTGATCCGATTGTCTTCCTCAAAGCCACTACGAAAACACTACGAATGTCTATAATGCCCGCCCAGAAGTACCATATATTAGCGCCCTCCAGTCCTGCCCTGCCCTCTATCCACTTTGCATAAAGCATAAATCGTTGGCCAGGGATGCAAAAGTTTTGTGGCGTAAAATTATCAAAAAACGGAAAAACTGGGCCAACTGAGCGCTTCCGGGAAGAAGCCACCGGCACCGGTGTCCTGGCGTGTCGGGAGATGTATTATGCTAGCTAATCGATTAGTTTCGCTTGCTCCATCGGGCATTAGCATTAGCGTCGCAAATGCTAGCGCGTTTCCCTTTTACCAAAAAAAAACTGGTAAGGGCAGACCGGCCGCTCCCATGGCACGCCAGAAACAGATAATGACTCCGTCACGCAATGGAATGTGCTTTTCGGCCGGGAAAGGGCCTTCTGTTGTTTCAGCGAACGAATAGACTGGAGGGAGGAAGAACCATAATGCTATGCTGCCCTGAAGCCACACCGTTTTGCTGTGCTTGTAATGTTGTTCACTTTGCCATCCCACTTCGCTTCTGTTGAGGATGCGTCACTTAATGTGGAACGGAAATCAAAGTTTGGCGGAGCTGAAACTGAAAATGAGGTTATGTGTGATGGCATCACCTGCGGACAGGTGATTCCTGCAATGGAACGGAACGATGATCACCAAGCGAGCGGTGTGTTGTGGAACATCCTTTCGAGATTGGCCAAGAATTACCTCCCAACATTATGATTACCTGAAAGAAGAGACGGAGAGAGAACCAGGAACAACTCGTTAGATATTATGCAACAGCGTACTCCGTGTACTCTGAGGTGGCGGTAGCGGAACGTTAAAGAACAAGCCCTAATGACCAGACACGGCAGCACGCCGGTAGCTACCAGTGGATCCGTGATGGTCCACGTAACGCGCCGCACGCCCGCCATAAGCTCGTGCAATCGATTAAACTAATGAACGTTGACGTCGCCGTACCGTGGGCGCTAGGCTAGGACAAGCCGGACGTCACGCTTATCGGCAACTAACGATCAAACCGCTCCCTCTCTTATCTACTATCGTACGAAAGGGCTTATGAGCCGCCAACTAGTACCGGCGGAGCACCGGCTCGCGACTGAAGAAATCGATTTGGAGAACTATTTCTGTATTACACTCTCCGGACACCCTCCCCACACCCCTCTAGGAGGGATATCGTCATGATATCGTCGCGTCGTGGCCAGCTGCCAGAAGCAGAAGGGAATCCTTGCATCCGACTCCGATCACCGGTTGTCTGTAGGCGTCGACGAAAGGAGTCTGAAGGGTTTGCACTTCTCCACCGCGCGGGGAGGGTTAAGCCTATTTGTAGCGTTCCACTAACTAACGCTAGACGGTCCGGAACTGGACACAACCGGTCAAGAGTCAACACTGCCGGGGTAGGTTCGCTAATTCAATTACCCTGTGAGCACACCAAAGTACCGTACTTCCTGCTTCTTCCAAAAAAAAAAAACACCTCTCCGCGACCCGTCGAGTAATTACCTCAAACTCGGTCCACGGTCAATTGGTGGTCACGGTGGACTGGAATCAACGTCACAAACGAGAAAAACACTCGCAAACACTACCGACAAAGCCTGCGACAATACACGACGGTTACAAATTCGCGACAAAACTGACGTGCCCGGTCCGATAGAACCGCCATTTGGCGCACTTGGGTCCACAAAGGCATCGGACCGCATCCAAATCGTTCGAAACAAAGACCCGAATCCGTTCCGGAATCCTTTCGGCCCTCACCAGCGGCAAGGGAACGGAGATAGTGATCAGCAGGGGAAGAGCGGGCTGCTGAAGGCTTCTGCTCTCTTTCGCACCCGGCACGCGCACGCATTCCGAACTGCCGCTGCCGTTCCGCGGTTGTCTTCTGGAATGGTCGCGAGCGGTTTAGTGCAAATCAATATGTTGCTTTCCCTTCCACCGCAACAGAGCAACCACAACAACAACCAACCGCCAGTGTGACCCACCCGGTGGCATAGGCACGTGGCCGAAGGACCTCCGACCTCTCCCCGGGGGGCAGAGGGTCCGGTAGAGGGCAACATGTGGGGCAACTTGGGGAAGCCGTGGAACTCCCCGTGTATCCGCGCTCATTAGAACTTCATTTGGAGTTTGGCGGGGGGGGTGGGGGGATTCCAAGTGGCGCGCAGAATGGCGAGCGACCGATGCGAGCGCGACGAGTGCGCGGCAAAGTAGCTTAGCAACCGTCGCTTGTTTTCGGCAATAAACTATGGCTACTACATACTTTTCCAGCACCGGGCAACTTGATTGTCATTAACAAGGAAGTTCATTCACCAAAAGTTTTGTGGGCGAACCTCGAGTCGAGGGCAACGTCGAGGATACAAACAAACATTTGCAGCATTCCGTGACACCACGGTGACCTACGGTGATCCGCGTAAACATCGGGCGCTTCCAGCTCGTTCCAGCTAGACCGCTAGACACGAGTGTCGCGCGATTACAATCGGCTGCTGATAGGCGCGGTCAGTCGCGCTATCTCTAGTGGTGGTGGCCGCGTAAGTCCACGCAGTCCCCTAATCAGCACATTTTATCAATTGCACCCACCCACCGTCGCGCATAGGATGGGGTGCGGGCGCATCATATTCCATCCGCTCCAGTTGGTCACTATTATGCAGCGTGCTGTGCTCCATTTCGGTAATAAATAATTATTAACTCGTAAATGGACGCAAAAACAGAGGAACAAATTGAGAGTGAGACTGAGAGAGAGAGAGAGAGAGAGAGAGAGAGAGAGAGAGAGAGAGAGAGAGAGAGAGAGAGAGAGAGAGAGAGAGAGAGAGAGAGTTAAGTACCTGTACTGTGACGCTGTCTAACGCTCGCAGCATCCGGTAGTGGTGCTGCTGGTGCTGGTGCTGCTGCTTCTGCCGTTGCTACTGATGATGGTTGGCTCTCGCTAGCCACGGTCGCCATGATGCTGGTGTCTTGGCTAAGGATGCTTGGATACGACCGAGACACAGCCTCCTCTTCTGCGTTTACGAGATGGGGACGCGCTTGCAAGTGTATTTGTGAGGTAGGCGAATAACGCTGCGTCACAAAGGACGAAGGATCAGAAAAACCGCCTGTCTGACCGAGAGCCAGACGCTTCACTTGGAGTTGGGCGCGAGAGAAGAAACAGGAAAGCAGCAGAACAGATATCCGGTAGGCTCGCTCGCTCACTCACTCGATAGAAAACTCTAGATTCGCGCCCGCCACTCTTTCCCTCCTTTCTAACGATGTCGGGGGCCTGTTTTTTTGGGGGTGATTTGTTGTTTGCACCTTACACGATTAGGTGACAATTTACTTTTTGTTTTTATAAACGGCGTCTTCGTCGTCGTCGTCGTCTCCGCCAATCTACTTTGGCGTCGCCACTAGCAGCCACTCGAGCACCGTTTGATTGTCACCGAAAACTATTTTTAAATCGGCTTTCCTTTTTCGTTGTGGGGACACCTTGCTGGCGGAGGTCGCACGGCGGCACACGGACACGGACACTCTCACATGAGGACGCACACTTTTCGGGGTGTGTGCTAGCTGGTCGTGGTCGCTGGGCTCTTGTATCCTTTGGCCGATTCGATTCGATCCGATTCGAAGAGATTAGAGATTAATGAAGACCACTAGACACTTTGCTAAGCTCTTCTCGAACCA
>NC_064877.1:12965000-12970000 GCF_943734665.1 Anopheles aquasalis
TTCAATGCCAACCCGAGGGGGGAAGGGAGCACCCAAAAATAGTAACAAACCACCACCATTGCAATCAGCGTTAACATTAAACCATCATACAGCACCCAGTAACCGCCGAACGCGTGCTAAAACACAGTAGGCGAGTCCAGAGGAATGCTTAACCGTACATCGAACCGTACTGGATACGGTCGGGGCATGGGTTTTATGTTTAGATTATAGGATAGACTAGTGGAAAAGCGAGAAAAGGTGACTCATTAATACAGTTGTTTGATGTCGTTGATTAATTGGTAGATAGAGTTGTGTGCGCCGTTAGTTAGCCAGCAGCAGTAGCAGCAGCACCACCACCACCATACTGGCACAGGTTTGCTCGCTCAGAAAGTATTGCAAAAATCATTAAACCCATAACGTTAGATGCAAAGAAGCAGATGTAAGTATGAAGGAGTGCATTATGTATGCACGTTTGTGTGTGTCTGTGTTTATTCCTAGGACGAGGGCATAGCAAAAACTATAATAATCATAGTCTGATGAATGTGATAGATGCATTGTTGTAGGGCTTTTTAATGATCTGCCTCGAAAGCAGTTGCCAAAAAGGAATGGAAGGGAGAGGGAATGAGAGAGAGAGATTTGGGAAAACCCTGCGCGTGGGAGAAGAGGAAACCGTAATTCCTATGCCGAATCAATAAACGCCATCGTTTAGCCTCGAGTATCGTTAATCTAGGGATCTGTTCTATTGTTTTATTCTAATCGCTAATTACAATTGATAAACTTACTGTTTTGTTACACTTACAGAACCGGTAGGCGGTGGGGCTACGGAGGAACCTTTCGCCTGCGCTACGCCGGTGCCAGTCTTTTCGTTAGTCGCTGTCGCTTGTTCCTTCTTGAGCGCTACCACGCGGAACTGTTTGATCTTACGGCGCCATTCTAACCACTGGGCTACCTCTGGATTTTCTGTGTTGCCCCTTTCTTCCAGCTGCTGGTAGTAGGCTTCGCGTAAAATCTTAAACGTCTGCATATTCCGGTACGGTAGCTGCGTGACGGGATCATAGTAGCGGGCCGGTAGCTGGGTAACGGCACAGATCTGTCGTCGCCTCCTGCCACCGTCCGGTTTGGGAAAGATGGATTCAAACATCCCATCATCGATATCGTTCTCGAAGGAAATGAACGTCCGCTCGTACTGGCCCTTAACTTCCAGTTTGGTTTTCTTTTTGCTCCGTTTGGCGGCTTTATCACGTAAGCTGCAAAAAGAAATCGGATAGGTATCGCAAGGTATTGCGTTAGAACGTCGTAATGTCGTAATATAATCTAGTACTAACGTTTTGTCAGCTCCATCCGATGTTGTATCCTGCTTCTCCGGAGAATCTTCAGCGGGATTGTTGTTAGGGACGACTTCAATAATGGGCATTGCCGTCGACAGGTACCGAATCGTGGGGCCCGCAAACTTGCGCTTCGTGGGCCTCGTTTTCTGTTTTTCCAGTTCCATCCTTCTGAAACGTTCTGTAACGACAAAGAAGAAGGGAAACCGGTTGAAATGCGGGACGCCGCGGTCATCGACAAACCGGGCTTTCTAACCGAGTGATTTAAGATTCTCTCTCTCCGTTATTGCCGCCTCTTCCAGTAGCTCCTCCTGTGTGGGGATGTGTTCTTCCGTACGGATAACCCGTGTGCGCTTCCGTTCCGCTTCGAACCGTTGTCGAAGCCTACTTTGCGTAGCTGCCGTTTTGGCGGCCGTCGATTTACGGAATGATTTGCGCCCCGAATCGATGACCGTGAACTTTGGTCGCTTGCGTAGCGCTGTCTGCCGTTCGGCCTTGGGTTTAGGTTCTTTAACCGGTTTTGTGGCCGCCTTTTTGGGCAACGGTTCGCGGTAGGCCTTGGTCACCGTGCCTGCTTGCCGGCGTTTGGGTGCACTCCGAGTCTCTTCCTCCACATCCGACACCGGCTCATCGTTCTCGTCGATACTGAAGTCGGAATCCACGATATCATCCTCGTCGTCGTTCTTTTGCCTGAAACGGAGAGCAACGGGATGGTTGAGACGGTTTCCGGAGATCGATCCTGCCTGTCCCGCCAACTTACTCGTAGTCGCCGTCGTCCACCGTTTCACTGAAACCGCCGTACGATGTTTTGTAAAACTCGTCCTCTTCCTCTTCGTTCAGCAACGTGGCCATCCGCCGACCGGCGTTGGATCTTCGTTCACGCGAGGCAGCCATTTCAACAATTCTTACGGACGCGAACGGGAAAATTTACGATTTCGCGGCTTTCCTGGATGTTTTGTTGTTTTGATTTTCCGGGAAGCCCTACAACGTTATATGGCCAACAGAGTTGTGGGCCGAAGAGGCTCTATAACGGTAGCGCGATAGGAGCTGTCAAATTTCAGAACAAAACAAATCGCTTGCTCATAAAATTCTGAGCAAACAGAACGCGAGAAATAAGCTACATTTTCGGTGTGGATCCTTTGCAATTCCGGTCTATTTCGTGTACAACAACAAAGTTATTTAGTTAACCATTCGCGACGTCGTTTTTGTGAGAACAGTGAGCCCAGGAAAGCGTCTCGTGCACCCAGATCTTGCCGGTGTTCCGGCATCCGGAACGTGGGTGATCTTGAAGATCGTGATGGCAATGGCCGTAAGTATCCTGGATTCGGTTGTATCAAAACCGCAATAATAATAATCGTCTTCTTTCGTGTTGCAGGGCTTGTGCGCGTGTGTAAAACACCTCAGCAAAGAGGAGATCCGGAAGATGATTGAAACGTTAGAGAAGCCGGAAGAATTCATCAAAGATGAAAACCTACGGCAGATGTTCCGTTGCGAGAACGAATTAGGCCGCACCAAGGGTAACGCGATCAAGTACTTGGACATCGTGGAGGATTCGCTACGGTTTCAAGAAAACCCCCAGCTGCTTGATGACGATGCCGTTGATTTTCTAATGAATCTTGAGCCAAAGTTTGAGGACGAGTACGAGAACATCACCGCGACCGATCCAGATGAGGTCAGCCTTCAACGCAAACAGTTTCTGGAACGAGTGCAAAGCGAATACACCCGGAAACTGGGCGAAGAAGAGCGATACAAATTGTTCAAAGAAAAGCTGAAGGCGGCATACCGTGGGAAGATCAAGATCGAGAAAAATCCATGAGTGCCTTGCTGCCGTCCCCGCCGTTCCGTGCGCCTGTTGAACTACAAGTCTCCAAAGAACAGAACGAAACATCCACAGACTGGTTATTTATATTTTGGCAATGCGGCGGCGGTTTTACTTTAGATAAGTTTTAACACACCAGTCCTTTTTTTCTCAAGCAAAGATAAGCGCAAAACTACTTATTTAAGACGCCTTAATAATTTATAAATATAATATACACGTGAAAACGAATCAAGTCTTTTGTATTTTATGAATTTGTGAACCATTTTATGGAATCATTTCCCGGGGGATTTATAAGTGTTTCTCTTTGTCACAGGTAAGCGAACGTTTGTTTTTCTTTTCCACAGGGCCTGTCTTGTGCCGTTCCAGGAGGGTAGGCGTTTGTTTGGATTTTTTCGCTCGCGGACTATAAAAAGTGTTTATGCGAGAAGAGAAGTGAAATTTTGTGTTGTTTCGTCCGGTTAAAGTGTTAAAAAGCGTCCCAGGAGAATCATGGCTTCGGTTGAGCAGATGCAGAGCAAATCGTGGGACTTGTCCCTGTACGAATTGCACCGTACACCGCAGGAAGCGATCACGGATAACACGGAGATTGCGGTGTCCCCGCGCAGCCTGCACAGCGAGTTGATGTGCCCGATCTGCCTGGATATGCTGAAGAAAACCATGACCACCAAGGAGTGCTTGCACCGGTTCTGCTCGGACTGCATCATCACGGCGCTGCGCTCGGGCAACAAGGAGTGTCCGACGTGCCGCAAGAAGCTCGTCTCCAAGCGCTCGCTCCGGCCGGATCCCAACTTTGATCTGCTCATCTCGAAAATTTACCCCAGCCGGGACGAGTACGAGGCACACCAGGAGCGTGTGCTGGCCAAGTTCAACTCAAGCCACTCGCAGCAGGCCTTGGTGCACTCGATAAACGAGGGCATCAAGTTGCAATCCCAGAATCGACCGAATCGCAAGCAAAAGGGGGAGAACGAACTCTGTCCATCGAACGCAAGTTCCTCCTCAAACTCCACGGCCGTGGCCCCGACAGGCACAGCAGCAGGTAACGGGTCCAACGGGGGCAACGAATCGACCAGCAAAGAAGGCACACCCGGGAGCGCTGGTGCTGGCGGTAGTGGTAGCGGTAATGCAACCGCTAGTACCAGCGGTAGCACTGCCAGTGGCACACCGAGCGCCGTCTCGAGTGCCACGGGTCCCGCTAGTACCTCAAGCACGGCCCCCGTTGGCGGAGGAGCAGGATCCAGTTCGGGAGCGGCATCGACCACCGCCGGGGAGCAGTCGCGTCAATCATCGAATCCTCCCTCGGTACGCAGCACCCCATCGCCCGCACCGTCAAACATCAGTTCCGCCAGCAAAGCCAAACGACCCCGTTCCGTGATGACCTCGGAGCGATCGGAGGAATCGGAAAGCAACAGTGAAATGGATGGACGCACGGAGGAAAATGATTCCAATCTGGACACCGAAGGCGATGGTAACTCGGAGCATGGAAGCGACGAGATTGAGCTCGTCTTTAAACCACACCCAACCGAGATGACCGGAGATAATCCGTTGTTGAAGGCCCTCAAGGAGAACTCGATTCGATACATCAAAACGACATCCAACGCTACGAGTGCGTATGCTGCGAAACCAAACCATCATCGAGCAACCATTGAATGCTGTTTACCTCCTTTTTTTGCAGTTGACCATCTCAGCAAGTACCTGGCGATGCGTTTGACGCTGGATCTCGATCAGGAGCTGCCGGAATCGTACCGCTTGGTGAACTTCTGCATCTACATCGCCCAGCAAACGGACCAGCTGGTGGTGCTGAGCGGTAACCAGACGCTTCAGCAAGTGAACGAAAAGTTCTGGAAGGTAGTGGTACCTTATATCCTTTCATTTACCTG
>NC_064877.1:12975000-12982500 GCF_943734665.1 Anopheles aquasalis
GGACGGGAAGTCTTCGAGCTCGGTTTGGGTGGCCTGGGTGCACGTTGGTTCGTCCACAAACACGCCACTCTCCTGCAGACTGGCGGAGTTGTTCCAACGCGTCGTCTTCTTCATGCCACCGAACGTTTCGGCGATCGACGCGATCGAAAGGCTCTTCGGTTGCGCACTGGCCACGGTGATCGGTGACTCACCACCGGCGGCTTCAGCGGAGGGACGATCGAGGCGATCGGTACTGTGGAACGGTTGGACGGTCGCTACGATCCGTCCCGTGCCCGTCTTGTATGGCGTCGAGCTGGTCGGTGGTGGTTGATGGTGAAGGAGCGCTTTCGGTGGCGTGCTGCTCTCTGGCAGCGTGTAGTTGTTGTGGTTGTACTTTGGAACAGGCATCTCGGACCCGAGGCTCATCTCGTCGTCTCCAGCGATCTCGTGGTCCTGCGACAACGCTTCGAGGTTGTTGAGTAGCGACAGGATCTGTAGCATGCACAGTTTGTCTTCCTCGTCGTAGCACGTCCGTTTGGTCATTGCGATCAACCGTTTGCGCACATCGTCCGTCGGTATCTGGTCGAGCAGGGAGAGATCACACGGTGACGGAACGCCACTCTGTGCGTCCTCCAGATGATGGTGACTGTTGGGGGAGGTAACGCCGGAATCGGACCGCTCCGACAGCATGATCAGCTCATGGTCGTGCTCCTTCTCCGTGTCCGTCCAGCCGTCGGTCTTCACTTCCGATCCAACGCCGACACCGACACCGTCGCTTCCACCGCCTACCGTAGGGCTTGAGTTTGGGCTGCGTAGCGACCACTGTTTTGTGGACGAGGGAAAAAAAAGAACCACAACAAGAGATCGTTAGTGAGAGAGTGAACGCTTCAAGCAAAGGACCAAAGGACCAAAAGTTTCAGTTGATCAATCATCCGAATCGATCACTTAACGGACCGTAAAGTCCCGTCAGTAGGGCCCCTTAACCCTGGGCCACCCTAAATTGACCTAATGTGCTGCCCTTTTTTCTCCCGTCGAGGAATAATTACTCGGGAAACAAACAGACACCTTCTGTCAGCGTAGGTAGCGGTCGTGCACCCGTTCTTAAGACCCCATTGAGAACAGAAACAAAATAAACGTCGGTCGCAGCAGTTCTGGTGCACGATCTTGGTACGTTCTGAGGGTGCGGATCGGTGATCGCCGGTAACTGTACCTTGCCCCCCTCGACGCGCACCGATCCCACTCATTCAAGTTCATTCAACTACGGTCGGTTGCTCTCAGCAGTCGTATTACTGTCACGGTGTCTTGAGCAGCACCGCAGTCGGAGGAGCAGCCGAGGCCGGATCATTGTTGTTGTTTTCTGTTGAAAATGTGTTTAGCAAATCACTAATTATCGGTTGGCATTTGTGAGCGCAGGAGCTGCGCAAGTGCATCGCCAACAGCACGCAATCGAATGCAATCTTCGCTTGGCACGCCACTTGGCCACAAGCACCCACGGCACGCACGCACGCACGCATGTCAGCGACCTGGCGTCTTTCGGTTTTGCGGTCGGTGTGCCGGAGAGCGATGGAATGTGCGGCGCGCCACTGTGCCTGTTCCCATCCCAAAAATTCCGGTAGCATGTCGCTTCAAGTGATCGCGGTGTTCTTTCAGTTGATCACAGACGCACACAAAAACTCCATTTCCGCTCTTCCGCTTCAACAAAAGCGAACTAGAACGTGTAAACCAACGATTTGGGCGAACGCGTTTAATTCGTTAATTTATGTTTTAATTTATGATTCACGCCCCCCCCCTATTGGTGGACAAACATGGGACCAAGATGGTGCTGCTACCGGAAAACAACCTTCCCTCCATTCCGACGGCTTATAAAAAATCATTTTTATGATCTTTTGTTGCGCATCGTGCGCCACCGAACGGCGAACCCATTTTGTTATCTGGCTCCTGGAATCATTCCCCATCGAGCAAAGTGCTGCAGCTTCGGTTTGCTCTGCAGTTAAGAACCTCCTAGCCACAGCCTCTGACCTCTGACACACCTAGCGGTATTTCGATACCAGAGAACGGTGGTGCTGGTGGCCACCATGTTGCTTCCGAAAGTAACGAAATAATTATGGTACCGAGCCGGCCAGCGGTCCGTGAGACACTTCTTTTACCGAAACCACGACCACGGAGGAGACCTTGCGGTTTCGGCCATGGTACATTCCGAGCCACCCAGCGACCGACCAGCAAATGGAGGGCGAAATCATAAAATTGGACCACGCTGATCCGTAACAAACTGCGTGGTCTGCCTTCGGTCCAGTATGTCACTCGCGCCCAAGGTGTGGTGGGGTCTGGTTCACCACCGATCACCGACCACACACCAAGGTTAGGTGAGACCAGAGAGGCCTCCCCCCCGCAGAGAACAACGGAGAGCTCTAATACAACGGAGCACTTTGCTTGCTTGCTCGCTCGCTTGTCTGTTTCGTCAGTTACTTCTGGCGCACCATTTCACCAGCATCAGTAGCGCGAAGGTTGCGCGCACTACCACTGCCTGTCGTTCACCTTTCCCCGCTACTCTTCTTGTCCGATCGAGTGCATGCTGTGCGTGCCACCTGAACGGGTGGTACACAAATAGCTGGTGAGACCTATGATTTACATCAAACAGCAACACCAGCAGCAGCAGCAGCACCTTGAGTTGTTTGGCAAATTGAGATGTTAAGATGTTTGTCGAGAGAAGGCAAATGAGGGGGCCATTAACGCGACGCGAAAAGAAAGTGCAATCGACCGGGTGACCCTCGAACCCCGGTGTAGCATTAAAATGAGATAGAGAGAGAGAGTGAGCGCGCCACACAGATTTCTATGAGGTCTTTAAGAAATGGTAAACAATGCAAGGCCATGCAGATCATCGTGTGACAATGCACGTTCTCATGATCGCGCACGGTCTGTCTAATGAAACTCGTTTTTAGAAAGGCTAAAACACAAACAATCTTGCAGCTTGAGCTGCAGCTGTTGAGAGCAACAACAAGCAGTGCAAAGAGGGCACAATTGACAAGTTTTAATTCATCGATCATCGATTAGCTCGGCGACAACCAGCTGCTAATTGACATACCATCCAGTAACGAGGCAGAGCCACGAAGCAGAGTGTTGACGATCAGGGCCCACAGATTGATTCTCACGAACGCAACGCAGCACAACGGTGCCACTTCCTCTCGGTTGATGGAATTTGTTGACTTGGTCCGGCTTTCACACCTTCACACCACGATTGTCACTCGCAGGGGGAAGATCTCGCGCGCTGACGATGCGCGCACTAATCACAACGTGGTGGTGGTGAGTGTACGATAAGCCGTGTCACGATAGGCCTCCCCCCGGAAACCCACCCTGGTACCGACGGAAAGGGGGACGAAGAGATGGAATATATCAATAACGTCGTTAGCCGTTTCACTTTTTCGTCTTCTTCTGGTGAGCCACCCCCACGCCACGAGTTTATCACTTCAAACCACACACAGACACTGATACGCGCGTAGCTCTAAGCAGCACATAACTTTCGCTGAATCATCGCTGAGTGCGGCGGCGACGGTGGCCAACGGCAAAAACCCATATTTTACGGCCCCCAAAAGACCGTTGATCCGCTTTTCGCTCTCGGTGGGTCATTCGGTGTGATCTCGCGTCCGCACGCGCGCGTATTTGTGTCTCGCGCGGAAGCGTTTGACACCGATCCTGGCGTTGGCTAGTGGTGGCAACAGCAGCAGCAGCAGCTAGACACACGGCTTGCCTGCCGTGGCCGCTCGAAACTGATCACACAGCGATAGCCTTAAAGGAGCGTGTCTGCTGTTCAGCGAGGAAGAGATCATCCACTGCGGCCTCTAATGCTCACTAGATTCTAGCAATGGCGGGAGGTTGCCGGCAAACCAATCGGAATGGCATGGCATCGAGATCGAGCGACCAGCGATCAGCGAGGTATCAATCATTGTCAGCGGCAATTAAAGCTTGAACGAATGCTTTCGCGCGCTGATCAATCAACTCCGGTTTTCCCTCTCGTGCCCTCCCACCCCCTCCGGCCCTCGTTTTTACACAGCACAGCACCACCGAAACTGAACCGAAACCACCGCACGCGGTCATAAAACACGCGGACGCAACCGACGCGATCAAAAGACTTCAACGACCGCACTACTGAATGGTTGGCGACGAACCTCGACTATCAACTCGATCCGAATCACCACAGGGGGGGTGGCCACGCCGAGTGGCGTTTGTTTATGCGTGCGTACACGGGCGAGAACACGAAGAGCGAACAGAGAGAGCGAACAGAGAGAGCGAGAGAGAGAGAGAGAGAGAGTGCGAAGAGAGCGAAGCACGCCTGGCGCACGCGAGATCAATCGGATTCGACCGACGCCCGCGCAATCGTGGGTGCAACTGCGCGCGAACGGCGTGCGAACGAGCGCCAGAACCTCACGAGCCCCCCGCGAATGGGCTGCGATCGCGCACCTGGGCGCCATTTCGTTGCCCCCACCTCTCGTCTGAAGTAGGAGCGCTTCGTGAGGAGTAACAAGGAGGTAAGTGGAAGGCGCGCACGGAAGCGTAAAGTTTGTAAACGATCCCGAAGAAACCGAAGAGCGAGGAGCGAGAATGGAGGAGCGAGAGCGAAAGTCGTCGAATAGTGATGCCGAATAGGGGAGAATCAACAGGAACTCCTGGGTCAGTGTGGTGCGAGCAAATAGTTTTGTAAAAAATAAAATGGACTTTTTTATAGTTACCACCTCATTCTAACACAATCGCTCGAAAACGTTTATCGTTATCAGAGCGTCATCAGAAAGGATCTCACGCCACAAAATGTAGACGAAGACGTTGACTATTCCGCGAGATAAAATAAAGATAGACCTCTTTCAGTTACCGTTTTGTGGAAGGTGAGAAGCAATAACGTGAGTGAGGGACGGAGGAAATAATCTTCATGCAGCACCAAGCATGAATGACTGAATGAATGAATGAATGAGTAACTGATCCCGTTGCATTGCGTGGAATGTATTTACGCTTCTGTTCGGAATGCAGCATTGAAATTCACACCCCTCTCAGTGGCCACTATCAAGGGGTGCGTTTAAGATAAGGAAAAAGACAAGAATGGGGGCCTCTAAATGAGTGGCGCACATTCCTGTAACGTTTACAGTTCTTGTAACAGAAGAGATCACCACGAAACTCTCCTCTTAACCCTCGATAGTGGATGGGAACTGACACTGGCGCTCGCTCCCTCCCTTCCGGCTACGGAATTTTCCACCCAAGAAGGTAAGTTTGATGCCCGGATCCGGTGGTCACGGTCAGAATTTATAACGTGCACTAATCCGGACCGCGGGGTGCTAACCGATTCGCTTCCTAGAATCCCTTGTGTCCACTGGTGCTGGTGCTTTGTTCTCCTTCTTTCCCTGGGGCCGCCAGCCAGACCAGACAGACAGTAGCACAAAATCGTTTATTCTTTTATGATCCGAGCGTACCGGGCGCACCGGAAAAAAGGTCACCTTCGTCGACGCGATTTTGCATAAAAATGCCTCCAGCTCCCCCCGGCCGAGAAGCTGCTGGTGGTCTGCTAGTGTGTCCACAAAGGTGCTTGTCTCCTTGCCAGAAGATAATTCTCTTCGGTTCGATTCGGTTCCTGCTTCTGCTAATTTTCTGGCCAGCTGGTGTGGACGATCATGAGTATCACGTAGCCCCCGGTTTATTCCAAACTATTCTAGTCTCTTTAGTGGTCCAGTGGTCCGTCCGTGTTGCCGTTTTACAGCTCTGTCCTCCTCTCTAGAGATTATAGATCGCTCCGAGTGTGGTGAGGTGATCGAAGTGCCGGACCTGAACGGAGACAGGACAGGGAGCCTAGCCGATCTAGCACCGGTCCCAGGCCAGTCAGTCAGTCCGGCCAGCTAAGTGACTAATTAGTGAACGCTTACAGCACCAGTTAACCACCACCAACGATGGTTTTGTTCCAAGGGGGGGGGGGGGGGGCAGCGTTGCACATAAATCTTTCGCGATTGCCGCCTGGAACTGGAAGCCGCACACAGACGCACGGTCTCGACCCGAGAAACTGATCGTCGTCTGGTCAAAGATCAAAGTGGCGAACGAGACCCGTCACTACGTCCTTTTCCTCCTCCTCCGTGCAGCTCTGTTGCAGCTGCTGGTAAGGGAACCACGGGGACTATTATGACTAATCCTAGACCGACGGAACGAACGGAACACGGTGCGGCACAACAGAACAGAACAGAACAGGGAGCACACCTGTGTGTACGCGGCGCGCGGTGCAATGGATAAATATCCTTTTTCTTCTGTTCGTTTTCTGTTGGCGGCTAAATGGTGCACCCCAAGCCGGTCAGTCCCAATCAATCGCGAAAGATCCATGGTCACTTCATTCATGGGACGAAAACGAACGGCGACCAACTCTGCAGACGGCGAACTGCTGCTGGTTGTTTGCTCCTGGCCAACAAACGATATCTGTCCGTCCAAGCACTGTCTGACACTTGATTGTTGGTCGGTTGGTTGATTCATGCTGGCCGGACGGCCAGGCCAGCATAAAATGTTGCGCCGCGCCGTCCGAGCCGTGAGAAAACCGCGCGAAACCTCTGGCGCTGTCCTCTAGGGGCCGCCCCGACGTCCAGCCGCGTCGTATTTGAACTCGATTAGTCACTGACACAAGCCGTCGGTACCGGGGCGAGAGATCAACGGCCACAGCTGGAGCAGAAAACGAACCGAAAACTTGAAAGGAAACCGAGCGCAGCGAGTCGGTTGATGCTGTGGACGCGAAGCCTCGTCTCCTCGCGCACTCCAAGGGCGACGTTCGATCGTCGATGATGCGTGGTGATGTTGTTTTGGGTGGGCCGTGGTGGCGGTGTTCGAGGACCACGACGCCTCGCTTCGAAATTCGAATAATCAACACTCGATACTCGAACTCACTCGACACACATCGTCTCGGAGGTTTGTGGAGGCGGCCGATAGTAATGTTTTGATGTTGCTTTTTGGGGCGATGATTATGATGCCCGCGCGTTGCCTTTTTGGCCGCTGCCCAAGGTGAGGCGATCGAGTGATCCGTTGTGTTTACAACCAACTCGCAAGCAACAAAAGGAACATCTCGGACGACTCGGCGTGCGCTCGTGATCGCTCGTGATCACTCGAGTAGGGAAAGCTAATCGAGCGTGAAATTTGATGTGCGGGAGATGTTGTTTGAGGGTCGAAGAAGCGAAGAGACCAAAAGAGATCGAAAGTGGCAACATCAACAGATCGCCACTCCAATAATGGACACAGGACATCGTGAATGGTTTCTGCTGAAGATAAAAAACCCGCAATAGCTGTGTCGCATTATGTTAAAATGATACTCGAGTTACGAGGTCCCAAATGAAAAATGTTTCCCTCATGATTGGCATCCGTACTCAACTCGCGCTCAAGGAGGTACGCGATCGCCAATCGACGACAAATTCAAATCCAACATCCGGAAAATCAATCATCTCGACCACATTCACGCCAATTCGCGACACATTCCCTGCGTCAAAAGTCGAATGCAAAACGGGTGCAAAATGTGAC
>NC_064877.1:12987500-13072500 GCF_943734665.1 Anopheles aquasalis
TAATTGTATACCGCAATCGGTATTGCACCCCTATTGCGATGGTCCCTTCTTGCGGTGTGCGGAAGACTTGCTGGCATGACCGAAAGGTAAGCTAAAATTGCCGGATCGACCCCGGGGATTTTCCAATCGATCGATTGAACGCGAAGCGATCTCATCCCCAGTGAAGAGATCGCTCGAATGGTGAGTGCACTTTCCCAAACGGAGACTTCATATGGGAGGCTTTTTTGGGAGGAGGGGGGGGGGGTTGGTTTGACATTACGATCGCACTAGAACACACACTTACACACGTGCGGAGTAACAATGAATCTCCCTTCCCCTTTGCCCCATTCAATGCCATTTTGATAATCATCCTTTCATTTCTGCCTTCACTTGGGTACATCACCACCGCACCATGTGAATGTGTGCTTTGACGCACCATCCATCCCCCGAAAAGGTTAAACGTCCTTCGCCAAAAACCTCGCTCGTAACACCCCGATCGATCGTGGACTCAACACCTTGGGCGTCAAATTGAACGCTACGATCGGATGCAATTACGAGCTAGCTAGCTAGCTAGCCGGGGCCCTAACCCCCAGACCTAGGGCTTCGATCGACAACCTAATTACACCGCAGAAAGTGATCGAGCAGATGCAGCAATAGCGCGGATCACTTTGCGTTGAACTTTGGCAAATGATGGCGTCGTGGTGGTGATCAGCAGCAGCACTGACAGGGATCACTTTGCCTCGATCGTGATCATCAGCCGTTGAGCGATGCTCGATCATAATTGTCCTACCGCCGGTCATCATATTTGGCTTTAAAAAGGGGGGCTGCCTTTTGCTGAGAGAGGTAAAATTCGCTGACAGATCAGTTAAAGATTGACGGTTCTATTCTCAAATATTCCTCACGCAGTCAAACGATCGTGAATCTTGGTTCCTTATGCTTCTTTTTCGAAAGAAAAATAAAACATTATGTCATCGAACGATCAAGCGAAACAATGTGTGATCTTGAGCGCTGGTCTGTCTACGTCAAAGGCACCAGAAAAAAGGCCAAAGAATACATATGTATTCGTTGTTCGAGGAGTGAGGCCTCACCTCTCCAGTTTGTTATTCTTATTGTTCAACCTTTTGCTGCCAGTGAAGTGGCTGCCGTCGGTTTGCTACCGTATGGTAAGGTACTTAACAACAATCGCAACAACATGGCAGGCAGCAGTTTAGCTGTCATAACGAGCCACCTTCTGTGGTGGCGACAGTGGCCGAACGGTTAAGCACCCTCCACCGAAAGCAACAACAACAACATTCCGTCGTCCGGCTGACCCTTTCTGATCGACGAGTCGAGCACTTTAACCCGGAGCCGGCTCGAACCTCAATCATCATCCCTACACTTTCACCTGACGGAGCGCTGCCCAGCATTATGCTCACTTGCTTCCACCCCCGTGCTTTCGTCCATTACAAAACAGGGTTCACTGGCTGCGGCGATGCTACCAATGACACTGAAGCAGCAGCAGCAGCAACCGACTGTTGACGCAAGCGGTGTAATCCTTCAAACGTTCCCTCTTATGCAACGTTCGGTTCGCTTTCAGCTTCTAAAGCCACACTTCCGATGGCGATCGAGCGCGCGAGCGCCCCTGAGAGAAAGGACTGACCGGTTTAAGGGTTTAAAATGTGCTCCATTCTATCGCGGATCACGGATGATCAAATCCCGGCCTGGTTTGTGGTCTACTACTCCTCGCTCCCGGCCTCTCTCTCTCTCTCTCTCTCTCTCTCTCTCTCTCTCTACGGCGGCGGAAATGGCGATCACCTTTACGCCAGGGGTTTAGAGGGGGTTGTGTCTCCATCTCCGGTGATCGTTCACTCTCTGCTCTCAAAACAATAACATCAAGCCAGGAGGAGGATCGGAGCCAAAGTTAGTCACGCAAAACGTCACGCAAAATTGGAAACGGAAATGTTCGAGTCGATGTTGTTGTGGTTGTTGCGGATTGGTGATTGCTTGTGATCTGCTCGGACCGAACGAAACCATTTGATGGCATGGATGGCGATTGATCACCGGGAACCGGGACTCTCCCGACTCAGTCTCCAGGGCTGCACAAACGATCACGTTTCGAGTGGTGACTGTGGCCGGAATGGCTTTTACGCGGACAACATGCCACTCGTGCGGTCGCTGAACCGAAGGCGTTTAATTATTGCAACCCTTCCTCCGTTGGTTTAGATTCCGCGGCCCAGAACAATCTTGACGTCAGCGTCGACGGAGCGTCACCGATCGAACCGGATATGGTTTGGGGGTTTTCCCCCCCGTTTTCCCATGCGATTCCACCCAATTCCGACGATTTATGGTGGTGCATGTCACGGAAAACGACATAATTGATCGCTGAGGGAGGAATGGAGAGCGCAAAACAAGCGGGAACGCACTCGTAATTACGGACCACACGCCCTCCTTTAGCTACGCAGCAGTTTCGCTTATTTTTTCGCCAAATTTTTGCTTCAGACGATTCAGACCGGCCAGCAGTCTGTCAACAACAGGAAAGGAGCAGGCTCCCGTTTTGGCCCCAGCGTAAACGGCGCTCAAATTATCAAATGATCGGGCGCGCGCGGCCGCTAATCATCGATCCCAAACGAGCCACGAGAAGGCCACGCGTTCACGTCACGAATTCGATTAGACAGCCGCCCGGCAGCAGCGATTCGGTGGTCAGCGCGCAAACGAAATGGCCAATTTTCGCCGCGCTCACTCCACACACCGGGTGTGTGGCGGCGGCCACTGGAAAATAATCGGAAAGCGCGATTGGCCATGCTTTCCATAATTACCTACCGGACAACGCACCACACGCCGGTGCCGGTGCCAACGGAAGTTGAACGCGTTTTGTCACATTTTCCGGGCATTCGTTGCGTGCAGGTGTTAGAGGGCGTTGTGACCGGGCATGTGATTGGCAAATGTTTGAACGGTGACAACGAGTTTCGGAACTCGCACCGTGCGGTGAATGTACTCCACGAACTGCATGCTGCACCTCGCAAACAAATCGCTTCAGGGGGCCACGACAATCGGAACTTGTCGATTATGCAACAGCAAATAATCGTTCAGTCCCGTGTGCGCGTCACAAAATATTGACAGTTTGGTTTAGCGTTTGTTTGTAAAACACGATCCGCTTCCACCGGAGACACCGGCGTGACACGGTCGTCGGTCGTCGGTACCAAAACGACAAAAGCTGATCGCCCGGAAAGACTTGCGGATCCCGCCGATTCATCCCGTGTCAACTAGCCCGGTTTTCCGGATGATCTGGACATGGTTTTTGCATTTCATGCTTTACATCATAATTTCGCGATTCCCTCGCACCCATGCATCCCATTCGTCCGTCCGGTAACCGGTACGTCAGTCAAGAGTCAATCTGATCGAGCAGCGACCGATGACAGTTTCCTTTTACGTTAATCACATCCTTTTCATCGCACAAATGACCTAACGATTGTTGAAAACATTCATGCCAACACCAAAAACAAAAAAAAAAACACAACACAAACGAGCTCACAATAGAACCAAAGTGAAGGAGCTGTCTCTGCCTCTCCCTCTCCCTTTATTCCCCGCTTGAGTCTGCTACCAATAGAGCTAATCTGCTCCTTTCGAGCTGATGACATGTTCGTGTTTCACCTCTTGGCACTATCCGAAACCCAATCCCAAGCCTCATTCGCTGGCGCTACTCGTACCACTAAAGACGCAGTTTGTTCACCTCTCTCGGAGGAGCCGGTTCATTGTTTCACGGGGAGGGCCACCGGTTGAACATAATTCATGTGACAACCACCGGTGGTGGTGATGGTGGTTGAGAGGTTAAAGTGGCTGGCGATCTTTCGAGCGCAAAATTGTCCCCCGGTTGGGTGCGTACGCTACGAACCGCGCCACATGTCTTACCGATCTGGCCAATCCGACCCGGCCATGACTTTCTAACGCAGTCTCTCCAACGGCACCAGCAGCAGCAGCAGCGTGACATAATCTGGCGAACGAATAATTTTCGCCAAACTTGTCTGCCATGCAGCCCTCAAACACATGTGCGCCTGGCTCAGGGGGAGAACACGCTGTGTAACGATCTCAAATTACTTTTTTTTTGTTTTATCTTGGAGCCATTGTGGTGGTGGCCAACGTGTGTGTCGCCAGATTGCTGTTTGACGAAAATTGCAATCTTTGCCGTGCCTTTTTTTTAGGCACGGGAGTGCATTTGTTTTAAGTCATTTAAAATCTAGCTACTAAAGTAAGAGACGTGAAACACAAAGCCACTAGTCGCAACAAACACACGCGCCAGCTGGGTCATTGAAAGCTTCTTTTGTTGCGTTGCAATATTATAAATCGATCACCATTGGCACCTCACTCAGCGTAACCGAGGCCAAAGGTGCACAGGAGGAGAAAAGGGAGAGGCCAAGGGAGCAGAAGGCAGAAGCTAATTACCATTTTTGCTAATAATATTGACCCAAACCATCGGCATCAACGCGGTCAACGCAGCAGATTCACTGAACGGACGCACGGACACCGTTTGACTTTATCGTCTAATTAGCCATCATCAGCAGCTCGTCAGCAACGGCCCACGATTGTGATCAGCATCGGCCGATGGTCCTTACGGACGCTGGCAGACCCCTCAGACCACCACCACCAACTGCAGCTGGCGAATGCGTGGCGCACGCTACCGACCGACCGACCAAAAATGTGCGACGCTTGAGCATCCGCGAGGCATCCCTCCGGTCGCCATTCCTGCTTGTTGTTGTCCGCGAAAGTAGCAAATGGCCGGCGGGGTTTGTCCGGAATGGTATGAAGCTGATTTTAGCGCCCGCGCGATCGCTCTTGGGCCCAACGCAACCACAACGCGCCAGCTTTCGATCGTAATTAAACAGCAATAAATGTGCAGGCCATTTGATTGCCCCGTACCCCCCTCAAGCACCTTTTGGACCACGAAAGACGTCACGATCGGCGAACATCTTTACAGCAGCATCAGGGAGCAGGGAGCAACAGGCGGTCCGAAGCATAACTTTATAGCCATTAGGCTTTTTAATTAAATTACAAAGTTGAGTTTCCGTCTGTGGGTGGAGGCATGGGAGGAGAGAGGAGTTGGGGGAGGAAAAAGAGGAGGTACGAGCCCTGGGAACAGGACCGAGCGCTTGTTTCCACCGCCGAGTCTGGTGATCGCGGTCGATGCTCAAACCGGAAGGAACCGGAAGAGCGACAGCACTCGGTATGAGCCCCTGGCCTATAACCTGGCCCCGTGATCACCCACCCCGGGTTGTTGACGCATCGGTCAACCAACGAGCCGCATAACAGGGCGTCAGAGCGGGCGAATCGGTTACTTAACACTCACTTCGAGCTCGAGCATAATTTATACAAACTAGCTGCTGGTGCTGCTGCTGCTCCTGGTGTCCACCAAACGGTGTACGTGTGTCGCGCTGCTGGTTTGTGATTTCGTCACGTTTGTAACCGCGCACCGTGTCACCCTGGGCGAGGGCCCAGAGCATAATCGTCGTCGATCATAACAGGCAGCCACCCAAAAAAAAAAAATGGCCCAAACATATCGAATTCCAACCTGTTGCCGCCATTTATTGTGATGACGATAAGGGGATGGGAGAGCGTTAGGACGCTGGAAAGGAAATTAATTAGTTTCCCTCCCCACCACGGGGCGTAGACCACCGATTAGCAGATGCAACCAAAGAAGGGAAACAACGATCCACCATCAACCACCGGACGGATCGATGATGAGCGGAGATAGAAATGTTCCTGTCATGTGGCGTGGTGCATGCTGTGGGGGGTAGTTGGCGCCCAAAAAAAAAAAACACACCCAAAAACCAGACATCGTGATGCAATCGGTGAAAGGGGAAGCGTTAATATGAGCGCCACCCTACCAAGCTGACGATGACGCGCCAAAAGGGCCGAGGGAGATGCCGACAAATTAAGACAATCGCACGTTATCAAGACGTGGCACAGTTTTATGATTTGTAACGTTTGACGCATCTCGTTTTCTCCACGCGCTTTACGGCAGGGGACGTGTTGGGGTGAACATTTCAATCGAAAATGTCCGCGAGCACCGCAAGATCTTCTGCTTATTAGGCTGATTAGTTGACTGCAATTCGGTTGCATTGCAGCAATGGCGTGATGGCTGACTGGCGCGAAGGCCATCGGCAGCATTAGCAATTGACCAAATGACCTCTCAATGAGGCTTATTAAAAGATTTGAGCACAAAACTCATCTTCAATTATGTTCCCCTCATTGAAAAACAATTATTGAATTACGCATTTCGCAAAATCGTACGTCAGCAGCAGCCAGCCAGGACCACCAGATTGCTGTACAGAGAGATGCTCTTGCACGGACACACCGACCGACCGCGAATTGCACACTACGTGAAGGTGATGATGAATGGTTCGTGTCCTCACGGTGCTTTGCGCGGTCATTTCTCACCCGGGGCGCAGCTGCTCCGATGTGGTAGCGATCCCCGCGAGGCAGATTAGCTTGTGTAACCGAAACCGTGTGGCATGTGCGACGTTCAGCCCGTTCGCCAGCGCGGTGCGTGTACGCAACGAAAGTCAATGATGCGCAGCATCAGATTAGCGAGCGGATTCGATACGGATCGCACGGCTTACTGCGTGCGCATCATCTCGCTCTTCCCTGCGCCATTACTTAATCCACCGAAAAACGTGTCCAACCGGGGCCGGGGGGGTCCAAGCCTAACTACACGCGTCAACGCGCTAGTTTCCGTTGGCATAGCGCACGGTAGCGCTGGGGCCTTTTTGGTGATTCTGGAACGCCAAGATTAGTGATCGCGATCGGTGTTGTTCACGATCAAGATAGTGCTCTTCGCTAATCCAATCCGAGGTGTTGAAGACCGTTCGCTGCTCTCTGTGTTGCCTTCAATTGCCCATCGATGGCACCAGCTGGCGTTTGTTGGTACTGCTGCTGTTAACCTGGTTTCGGGTGGATGCATTTCGATGCCGGTATTTCGATCTAAAGCCAGCGTGCCAGCGGCCACCAGGCTAGAGAAAGAACGCGCGCGTCGAAAGAAATGCCGATGCGTTGCGGGTCCGACGAGCGCACCGTTGTAAAATCATTTTACCCTCATCAGAGTCAGCATTGCGCCAGCCAGCCAGTCAGTCAGCCAGGCAGCGTAATTTAATTAGAAAGAAACGAGAAATGAGAAGCTTGAAAAGCGTGCGTAGACCGCTCGCGCGAGGGGTTTGGCACGATTCGGTGGGTGGATGAATTCTTTCACCAGGCCGCCCAACCGGCGCAGACCAACATAATGGTGTTCGCGCCAGCTAGTGGCGCACAACATAGTGTGCGCAACAGTGAAGACGTCGTTTGCACCATCGACAGTCGGCAACAGTGGTGGTGCTGCTGCTGAAACTTTGAAAACACCTTTAGCACTAGTACCAACACCACCGAATGGAGCGTTTTGATGGACTATCTAGCTAGAAAAGGGTTCGAGAACAGTCCTTTGTGCGTACGATTCATCAAACTGTTCGGCATTCTGGCAATCCACTAATTGGACTGCTTCCACCAAAAACAAAACCATCCAGTGTCGTGAAATGAAGCGTTGCGTTGAGCCATTAAAATGCACTCACAATAAAAACGCATCTAGCAACGCATCTTCTTCTCCGGCTTGGTCCGCGCTGCATTACAGGACGATGGACGGTCCAGTGAAGGTTGAGCGCGCGATAATTGCACCCCTTGGTAAGCCTTCGCCACTTTCACTTTGCATCTGCTCTGCACTTGCCCGATAGAATCCATCGATAACTTATGCAATTCGCGATACATAATGCTCTCGCTCACTTATCGAACATCGCCTCACGATCGCCAGCAGCTCTTTCCGTCTGTACTGTACTGAAGATTTCTCGGCAATCACTAGTCGATTGCAGATCTTTCACTTACCTAAAACGAGAAAGAAGACGACACAGCACAATATTAGAGAAACCGTTGTCACGTGAGGTCGACGTGGTACTGACTAGGGGAATTGATAGGAGCAAAGCATAAGGTTTGTGTCACCGATTGGAACGCACATTGAAACAAGTTTACGCAAGGACGCTTTGGGGGTACGCATTATCGCCAAATCCATCGCCACAACACACATCCAGGCCGCAGTGACACTTGCAGCAGAAGCAGCAGCGGCAGCAGTTGCAGCAGGAATTGCAATCCAAAGTGCAGCGCAGTGCCTACTGTTACATGTTCGCACCAACGATTTGCCAACGCAAACAGGCTAATCGATGCAACCTGCTCGCATGATAGCGTACGCCAGCTAGGGAGGCCGGTTTGGCACGGGATTGCCCTTGGATCGTCTTCGAAATTAGCATGAACATACGCTTTCACCAACGATATGTCACGCGGGAGGCCTTATGGACAGAAATGAAATTACACCGCGATTGCAACATGCAACATCGACAGCTCGTGCAGCTCGAGCTCGATCGGCCCGTTGGTACCGTATGGATAATGGTGGCCACTGCACCGCAACGGTAGAAAATGCATAATTGATTGGCATTAGTGTGTGGTGGCGCGGGCGAGCGCGCACACACGATCACGGTGAAGGCGAGAAAGGGTTTCGATTCGTTGTCAGTGGCGTGCGCGGCAGTAAATGAAAGGCAAAATGGACGGTCCACCTCCGCGGATCTGATTCCATGTCGTGCGCATCGCACTGATAGCTCATCATCATCATCATCATCATCATGAACATCACCATTTAATTGATGAACAGAACAGGAAAATGCGTTCCTTCGCGCTCACGATTAATCATAAAACAATTCTCGCATAAAACTTTTCTCGCAAACGCAATGTCGTTCCCTATTGCCTGCTCGCTTCCGCTTATTGATCGAAACCCGGTTAACTATCCGCGGGAAATGGTCATAAATTTACCAAACATTCATCAAACAACGCCCACACCAAAGGCATCACCCAGTGGGAGGAAGTTGAGTGAAGGAAGATTTATATTTAGAACCCCTTTTGCGAGGACACAAACGCACACGCACGCCCGTGGCCGAGAACGCTTGAGAAGGACTTTCATTAGGCGGTCCACGGCTGGGTTCGTGCTACATACACGGTACACCACCGACCGCATCACATCGCACCGCACCGACATCTGAAAAAAAAAACAAAGTAACGCTCTCGCCGTAACCGTTGGCAACAATGTTTGTTGACTGACCCTTCGGCTTGCTGCCTGCCAATCGGAGCGCTGTTCGCTCGGAACGTTGTGTTCAACCGATTTGCAATCGATAACACCCGCGGTCCACCGTTTTGATTGATGGCCCGGCCAGCGGTATGGACAATTTGAAAATGCTCCTTTCCCCCACAGGCGTGTGATGGTGTGTGGGACTAGCCGGCCATCAGAGCATCGATCGATCGTACGCGATCCCCGATGCTGCCGACGATGACGAACGGACGACGGTGATGTGGTGATGATGATAATGATGACGAGTGAGATTTATCGACGCCCGCTCACCGGCCCTGGTTGATGGACTGACATACGGGAGAGTGGAACACGCGCAACGCCACGCCGGCCCCATGGGAGTGCAAAATGGTGCCGGGAGCTCGAAAATCCCATTTTCGCAACAGGAAGCGAACGCGCGCGCGAGTGAGGGCGAGGGCGAGGACTGGTCACGATGGTTTCGAAGCATCATAAAGTCGGCCATCCACCACCACGGAGACGGTGGTTGGCCCTGGAACAGGGTCACCGAGGCCCCGGGCTTTCCGCGGTCAGCTTTTCACCATGACATTCGAGTTCGAGGCTCGTCATCGCGGAGGGGTCACGGTTTGATGGTTTTTGGTGTGTGCGAGGCCTCCGGCCATGCGGCCCCTACCGCCCCTCTGGCGACACGCTACGTACCTTGGTGAAGTAGAGACCCCGGAGCCACCGTTGGAACATCATGTTGGGCTCGGGCGTATATCCTTCGCGTTCGCGGCCCAATCTTGATGTCGACGGCCAGCAGCAGCTTCCGTACGAGGATGTCAAGCGACGAATTCTCATCGGGAACCAGCAGCGGGCTACGACGCAATAACTGGTCCGGTGGTCCGGAAAAATTCGAGGACGCGCACTTGACGCGCCACCAAAAAAAAAAAACACAAACGACTGACCTGCCGGAATGTTCGGAAGTTACACGATACAAACGCAAAACTGGCCACTGATGGTCCTGCGACCGTAGAGAGCAACCAACGGAATGGCAAACCTGCGCAGAAGCCAAAATGTGTTTGCTCATTCGACCGTCGCCATGGTAACGTGCGCCTAAGGGTGCTTTGTCGTTCAGCCCTTAAATGTTTTAGTACCGAGGCGGTTCGTTTTTGTACTAAAAAAGGGTTCAAAATAAATGGAGCTAGTTGGTGGTCGAGCCACGAATCTCCGGCGAGATCAACAACAATGTCGTGCTAACCCACAACCTCCACCAGGTGTCACGCCTCGAATGAGCGATTTCGATGCCGGACAGTAAGCGACGAACCCGCTCTCGCTCTTGGCGCGATCGATCGGTATGCGCGGTATCCCAGGCGGTAATGGCATGGCTGCTGGTTCCAGAGCACAGGAATTGGACACTTCACCTGCACCACATACCACGTTGCTGGCGGTGCTGCTGGTGCCCCAGCCATGAATGAACTCTAAAAACTGTTTCGAAAGGGTGCGAGGGTGGTTCGATAACAATCTCTCGTGAGATCGATATTGACCTTAGATGGTTTTGAATCTTGACCACCTAGCGCCACGACTCCGGACCCACGTGACTCCACGGTGTTACCGTTCCGGTGAGCGATAGAGAGAATGTTGGCGCGCAGTGTTGGCAACCCCCCTTCCCCCGGGGGGGTAAGGGTTGCAATAAAGCAGCGATCGAACTGTGGCTGTGTTTGATCACGAGTCCGTGGTTCAAGGTGCGCCTTTCGCTTGGTTTGCCAGATGTATGGCCTCGCCATTCGTTCGCTCATTCTTCGATGTCGCTTTGTTTGGTGTAATTAGGTGAGCATATTGTGCCGCGTTGTGTGCCAACAAACACATACACACATTCGCGAGATCGTGCAAAATCAGCTGGAATGTGTGCTGCTTTTGATTGATCCGAGCTCAGGGTCATTATTGAGCATCAGTCCGTCAGCTAGTTTCTGCGTCAATGTCGCGGTCTGCCAGCTTCTCGCATCTGCAGATCTGATTCATCATGACGTTGGCATGTCTGGTACCTAATGTGGCCACGTTTGGACGCTATGGAACCACCAGAGTAACGCTTCACGTTACGCTTCATCGTTAGCATCAGGGCTGCACCGATATATGATGGTTTCAAATGTCACTCCGCCTCCGCCAGATCGCCAGATCGATCACAGTGTCAATGCTATCGGTAGCTTACCATCGGCAGCTCCACCGTGCGTAGCAGCAGCACCAAACGAAACGCTTTTTCGCCCTCCGGCACCGCTCGCTATCGAACTCCAGCAGACCATGAATCAATGGCGGCGTCTCAAAGGCCCACCATCCTCTGGTGTCTGGTTCTAGCAATCTGCACAAAGCCCGAGGGGTCAGCCAACCTGTTTACCTGAGATACCAGCACACACGTTCCGCGAGTCCGTTTTCGATTTTGTTTGCGATCGTAAAGTGGCCTCGGCCGCCAGGGCCTTCTTTGTGGCTGGTTTTTGGTGGAATCGTCCGGGTCGCTTCGAAGGAGAAAGTGAAAGCCAGTGCCTGCGAACTGAGACAACAACAGCATAAAAACGGCCAATATCAATCCTTCTTTCGGCCTTATTATGTCTCGACCCGTATGCGACCTGTTGTTGTTGAGGTTGTTGCTGTTTGCAATTCATCTCCTTTCTGCTGCTGTTGCTGCTTTCACTGTCGATCTCGCCGTTGTGGCTGGTCTTTCCCGGTTGGTTGTCCTTTGGACAGGTTTGGGTCAAGCGTATGTGGTGTTCAGTTCGTTGAACTTTAACCCTTTGCGGTGTCAGTTGCTGTGCTAGACCGCAAGATGAGCAAGATGACTTTTGTCACCTTTTTTGTCGAAAATAGTGTGAGCTGCGAACCGATGGATAGCTAATGTAGGTTAGCGCCTTAAGTGTGCGATCCTCCGCTTAGACTGATACGACCAGGTCGCGCCGCTGTTGGCCTCCTTCTCGGGAGAACGCGGCTGCCACACTGACCCCATTGGCTATGTTTGGCAGCCAACCTGCCACGGTGATGCTGCTGTCCGTCTAGACAACGAAGTAAGAAGCTCGTCGCTGACTGTGCGAAGATGAAACCGTGCAGTAGACGTCACGGCGGACGCAAGATCCGAACGACCGAAACCCATCTCATCATTGATCTCTCCTGAAGCTGAAACCGCTCCATCACGCCAACCATCCATCCATCCAGCCAAGCATGGCAACTTGTCTCGTCTTCTTCTCTTTGCTTTCGATCTCATGTTTCGATGACGATGCTCTCGGTCCGGGGCATAATGCTATCGCGCGAATCGATCACCGTGAGAATTGCGTGGAATTTAGGACTTTGTGACCGAGTGGGACGAGAAGAGATGGTAGGATTTCCCTCTTCCCTTTAGGTCTTAGAAGCAGCAGAAGACAGAGAGCAGTAGTAAAGAGTAGTAAGAGTGGCCAGAGAAGAAGTTGCGTAAGTTGTAATTTCCATTCCAGCAAATTCCCAAATTCTTATCGATCATTCCCTGTCCCCGGGAATATGGCAATTGAAATCGGAATCCAATCGCCTCTTAGGGTGGGGATCATTCCATCAATGAACCGTTTCCAGCGGGCCAGCACAACATGAATGAGTCGAAGGGGGTGAAAACATGTTCTCGCAATCAATAAACAAACACATATCTATGCTCCGTTTGCTAGTTACCTTCTTCTCTGGCGGCAGAAACCGGATCGACCGTCTCCGCTCCACCATTGGCTATTTGGTGCCGTCACAAGCTCTTCCGTCACAAAGCAGACGAGAGGCAAGTTCAGGAGTGTGTGAGTGCGTGAGGAACGCACTCAATGGGGACACGGACGGAACCTTCCTGATCGACTGTCCCCATTGCCCGGATCATTGCGTTCAATCCAAGGCCCAACCGTCATCTTCAGCATCACATTCCTTGGTCTTTGGTTGACTGGCTCTAAGGCTAATGAAGTGCCAGAACCAGATGTTTGCTCGATACACAAAGCGTGAGAAAATCGCATTAATGGCGAGGCAGAGTGGGACGGAGAGGTGACCAAATCATTACAACACCTCCCAGTCCACCACCGCCGACGTCACGCGTTCAAGTTCAATGTTCAACCTGAACCGTGTCATCGGGCGTCCGGGCGTCACGGCGACGAATTAGGCCAAACCGTTACTGCCAAAACAGAGAACGAACAAACGAACAACAACCAAAAACAAAACTCTACATGAAACACGAGATGAAAAAAAAACAATGCCGGCGTAAATGGAAGGTAAAACGGTCGACCTAAACGAAATTGAAAGACGCGCGTCCAAGGTGGGAATGAAGACCTCACCTCGATCTCCATCCAAACTAAACCCTCGGTTGTCGCACCGTTAGTGTCGATCCTAACTCCGTTTGACTCAATGGCACGCAACGCACGAGGTGGAGGAGGAGGAGGAGGAGGTTGTAATGAATGAACACCGTGGAACGGCGACCGTGGAAGTGGATCGAGGTGGGCGCGACCCAAACCCCAAGCCCGCATCCATCTCGCGCGACGAGCGACGAATGGCGTGATGTGATTCTAATCGTGACCATTAACATGACGGTAAACAATTAAAACGTCGCACAATTAAGTCGTTGAGGGCGCTCTTGAGATCGCTCGAGATCGCTCGCTCGTTCGCGCGTTCCTTCCTTAACGGTGCTTGTTCCGGTGCACTCGCTCACTTTTCCGACTTCAGTTCCGAGTGGATCGTGAGTTTGTGTTCCCAGAACACACGCCACTCGTTGAAGAAGAGTCGTGGTCGTGATTAGAACCGAATACCGGACCGTTTCCGCTGGGAACATCCGATTAATCCGCGCACTGCTCCGAATGACATCGGTCTCCAGAGATCGGTATACTCACTCGGCTGCTAAGTAGGCGGCGATATGCCTTAGATCCTCCGTTGGTACTCTAGCGGTGCTCTCCGCTGGTCTGAAGATTTGCTGCACCAGCACGATAGCAATGCAGTTACTCCATACAGCCATTCATCTAGATCACCCCACCTGAAACCTGAGTAATCTGAGTGTTGAATGGGATGTTGTTAACCCCTGGGGCCCCTCAAGGCGTCAGCAAGAAACGATCCAGATACGACACGGAATGGTGGATACGGTTCAGCGAGCACAGACCCTTGGCGGCTGCAGCTCGTAACTATTGCATCTTGCACATCGCCTACGGGTTGTTACCTCTTGCTCATTTGAATACAATACCTACTCCTCCGCGTGTTTCTGTGTGGTTGTGGTAGTAGGAGTAGTTTAGAACAAAAACACACCATATGTTGGACCCCTCACAGACATGCAATACTTGTGCTTGTTATGCCTGTTCGTCCGTTGATTGATTCCGCACTTCATCTTGAGCTCTCGGCCGGCCGTTGCTCAGTTTTAGCGAGGTCATTTCATCATTGTCCACTGGGCCTTTCGTTTTCCACGACTCGACCCTTCTCTCCGTGGTCGCGATATTAGTACAATCTCGTCAAAATGAAAGTACTCCCCATACACCGAGTTCCTGTCAGCATAGCAGCTCGATGATCAATCGCTTTCTGCTGCTCACGGAGAAAGATCGAACTTCCCTTCTCGAACGGAGCACATCAATCCGCCCGTACCGCCCAACAGCCGATGACGAATTGGCGGAATATGAAAAGTGTATGTACCTCGCCAGCCAGCGTCACCCTTCCTTTTCTGATCGGTTTGTGTCGAAAAGTGACTTCGACCAGCGGCCAATCGAGGCCCAAGCGGCGCAACGTAATTACGGCCGTCTACGCCCGTCTCGTCGTCAACTTGCCACAGGACCGAGCATGAGAAACACTTGAGAAAGGCCACTCCCTGGCCAGGTACAGGTAGGAACAGCATCTGTCAGGAGGAATGGAACTGGTGCTGCTGCTGCTGCTGCTGCTGGAAACAAGTCAATCAACTCTCGCTCTTCACATGCACGGCACCCTGGTAGAAGGCTAATGCGCAAGCTAATAGTTGCTCCGCGGGCCACTTGGTCAACACTTGGTTGTTGGCCAACCAGCCAACCAGCCAGCCACTGTCAATAGGTCAGTGTGCTTTCACTGAACGGCGCGGCGTTCTCCTCGTATTCCTCGTAGGTAAATCAGGACCACCACCAACCAACACGCCCAACCTCCGCTCCACCGGATCGGATATGTAAATGGGTCGGCACAATTTGTTTAGCACCGGCTGTGGGTCCCACAGCCCAGCCACGAGTCCCAGGACGAGCCAACAACAAAGCATTATGCTGATGATTCATCTTCCGATTTCCAATCGCGGCTCCTTGGCACCGAGAGCGGCCACCGTGGTCACATGCCCTTAATGGCTCTCGGCAGCGGACACACGCCAAAGGAGAAGTATCATTGGAGCATTATTTATGCGGGAAAACGACACCCTAACCGGTGGTCTCCTCGTCACGTGGAGTGACCAACAGGGCCAGGGTCATCAGTGGACTCCACTACTCGGATAATCGAGGACGACCAGCAGCGTCGTGCCAACGGCGGCAACGGCGGCAACGGCGGCAACGGCGGCTTTTATATCAATGTGACCAGGTGACACTCTGACCGGGGTGTGACACTTGCGGTACGCTTGATCAACGTCATAAATTGCAAGCTTAACCGCACCTTAACTGGTGGCCCGGTGGAGGCCAATACCACAACGAATGAGCCGGCAAAAGGAGGAGGAGAGTGTCTTATGTGGAATTGGAGACACATCGTGGCGCATCGTGAGTAATCTCGACCGCGCGTCGAATCCCGATTATGTTTTTAACAAATTTATGTTTCCTTCAAGCTCTGGCACTTGCCCCAGGAACGATATGATGTCTCCATAAAAGGGTATGGCCATGCCTTACTCCTCTCCGATCCGCTTTACCGTGACCGGCATAAGCATGAAGTGCCATTACCGATGATGAAGTGGCCGAAAGCATCTCACCGAAACGCTGCTACAGCTTTCTTTCCATTCGATAAGGCCACAGCCACCCCGTTCGCCCCGTCGTCACCGCCACCAAATCGATCTGGCTCACTCATCAGTAACAAAGCGATCCTCTTGGTCGATCGAGAGGAGTGTATCGGGTGCTGCTTGACCGATAGCGATCGGTCATGGCGTTTCGCTTTCATTCGCACCCCCAGACACGCCACACCGTTCCGACCGCACCTGTCTCGAGCGTAAAACCAGTCCTGTCCTGGTGCGGAATTCTTGGAAAGTTGACTTCCATCGCCATCGCCCACATTTTGCATACCATGGCGTGGTGTGGCGTGGTGATCAAAAAGGCGCACACACATGGGCAGATGAGGATGATGATGATGATGATGAAAACGAAAGCTGATGAAAGAGCATTTTGACACTTTCGTTTTCGTATGATGATCCATTGCAGCTTCCATTTCGGTTCCGTTCGTTTGCTTATCAGCTCTCGGTTCATGAGCGAAATTATGATGCCTTTGGCGGTTTTGTGTTGGATCTACAACGCGATCCAAAGTGAAATGCTGTAGAGACGCAATTGAAAGCCGTCTATTCGACCGATATTCGACTGTTTGATGAAAAGGAAGTCCAAAACAATTCAATTTGGAGTCTGGCCTTTAACCTTCCTCGAGAGACAGAGAGAAGCAGCACGAAGCGCATCCACCTCCACGTGGTCAATGGCTTTACTGTTACATTTTATGCTCATGTTTAGTGTGCCATGCGGTCAGCGCCGTTCCCGTCGTTCACCTAATTCCGAATCAAGCTATCACGTAATCGGCACACCAGGCGGGAACGCTGCCGGTTCCAGTGCCGGGAGTCCGTTCTGCGCTGTAAACCGTCTCTTCATCCCTCCCCCACGATGAAAAAAATAATTAATAAGAAAATCCAGCTCTGTCGGAGTGACACGAAGAGTGTGCACTCCTCTGATGCCGAAGCACTCCATCCAAAAGGGGTGCTAGTGGCAAGTGCACACCATAGCATCCCCCTTTCTCTCCTTCATCCCGCTTTTTTCCGGCACACAAATGTTGCGAGGGCAATTAAGGTTAATTAACAGGTTTTTGAGTAACGCACACACGCGTTCCGTGGCCATAACACGCCTCCACTCTGGACCAGCGCACAGGGAAGCCAACGCAACAAACGTGAAAGCCGCGCGCGCGCGACATGCGTAGCTGGAACTGAAGCTGGATCCTGGAGTGATGGGGATCTTCGGTGGCCACTAAAGGAAGATGGCTCACGGCAGAGCAGATAGCAGCAGGTCCACCTCCCCGGGGGCGGCATAAACTCTCGATCTTCCAGATCTTACCAGAGACACCACGAACCGCTCACGCACTCAACCTCGGACTCCCCATCTGGCCCGGGACCGGGAGGCTAATCAGCACACAGCGTACGTTCCATCGGCGTTCCATCGATCTTTCGTGCGCGATTCCGGGCGAGATAATCATTCATGTTAAAGTACCGCAAGGAGAGGCACTGGGCACTGCATGGTGGCCAGCCGGCATCATCGACGTGTGTATGTGCGCGTGCGTGCGTGCGCAAAAGCCGGTAACATAAGTGCCTGTCATAAACCATAAATTATCGAACATTAGCAAACGGCCACTCTCCGTGCCGGGTGCTTCGTGGCGAGGCCAAAAGGCACGGCGACCGCTGCCTGGATACCAACCCACCAGGAGACCCATGTCCGGCGAGGTTATGCGATTTTTATGATCAAGCAACATGCATGACCTACATACATTACTGAAAGCCGAAAATTTAGGAGGAACTGGGTCCGGTGCTGACGCCCTTAAACGCCACGTTGGCGTGGCTCGAGCGAGCTCGGTGCGCCATCGCCACATTCCCTCGAGGCCAATCTAATGATGGATCGATCCCGGGGTGGTGCGGTGTTGATTATGATGATTGTGTAACGCACGATGATTGTTTTGTTTCGATCGTGTGGCGTTTTTTGCTGTTGTTGTTTTTTTTTCGTGTACCATCTACCTTGTACGGCATCATTAAAGGAGATGTGAAGGTTCTGAAACGAACCTATTGGCCACCCAACCTTACCCTCCTCCTACTCGTCCTCCCGCATGAAATGGCAAAAGAAACAGCTAACTGTAACTGTATTTGAAACGGTTTGGCCGATCGTTCGGTGCGAGTCGAGTCGCTGCTCTGGGACTGCTGACTACTATCCCGCTGGCTACTAGACGCACCGCCATCGTTACATTTGAATTGACAGCTGTCAGCGAAGCAAACCTGGCCAACCGACAAGCGGAGCGAGTGAGCGAACGAGCAAAAAATCAACCTTGGAGGGATTAGTTCTATCATAAATCGTATTAATGATCCATAGACACTCGTTGTGCAGTCTGCGTGATATGCCGACGCGTTTGCCACTGTTGGGAAGGGAGTGAGGGAGGGGGTCGATGCACACTGCGGTGTATCTGCTAGCATCGTATGTAGCGGAGAAGCAGAGATCATTAATTCTGCTCGCTAACGATATCATCGATCGATGAACTGCTTGAACCCGTTAATCATGTGAAATATGATTGACTCGAAAGCATGATTTTATTGACAAAAAATTAACTGCCATTGATCGTCATTATCCTAGCTCTTTTGTGAATGTGTTTTTTCTTGTGGCGCTTTAGGTTCGTCACTTGATCTAGATACTAAAGACTGATGGGGAGACAGAAGCGTAGTATCTAGTGCCGGTGATCTCTACTAGCAAGATGATGGATGTGTCTGATCATGATCTGAGGCCTGTGACGTGACAGTCACATCTCTTAGTGGTAAGCAGCCGATGAAGAGGAAATTAAGGACTGTAAAAGGGAATGTTAGCCATGGAGTAAATGTTTGCGGTTAAGGAGTGACTAACGTGTTTTATTTCAATTTTTCGCAATTATTTTTGTACTATATTTTGATATTTATATTGAACATTGTGCGAAATATTTTGCAGCCTTAAAAAAAAATTAAAATTAGGCAATTCTGTTTCTAATAATTTTGTTAAATTCAATTTTAAGCAACACATTTAGCTTTTGTTTTAAAAGCAACACTTTTTGGAATCAATATGACACCATTTAATAATTTCGTTTAAAAAAAATTAGAAACCTAACGCTTTGTGGCGCGAAATAACGTTAGCAGTCCTCCTAAGCCACTAACAAGGCGATGCATTAACAGGGAAAAGCCACACCGGATCTAGTGCATGAGAAAACGCTCATTCTCTGGAAAGCCATCATTGAATTTGGTTTAGATTTCATGCATTCGATGGGAAGTTATTAAAATCATGTTTTGCGGCATCGCTTGACCGCCTAGTTCTAGCCATCTCGCCTTTACATTCTAATCACGCGTCCAATCGCCCACCACCTAACGGGTTCCCGCGCATTCGTTCCACTGGATTACGTATTGATTGCATAATGAATATTTATCGGGAAAATCGAGCCCCCATTCAATGACGAACCGCGGGCGCAAAAACTCATAGTAAGGCCACCTGTTCATCTGTTACACTTTAAAACCGCATATGAAGCCCAGAGGGTTGAGGCTGTACGTTGGAAAAGAAATTTCTCTTCCCTTCCAAAAGCCCCGTTGTCTAACACTGATAAATGTAATGCACACGCCCGCGCTCGCGCCCAAAACATTAATGACGGCCGCCGTGGCGTGGCATGGCTTGGCATGGTGCCTCGCCGATTCCCTCGCGTGGTGAGATATGCGGCAGCAGCTGACAGCACACCGGAGATCCCGGATTGCCGGATGGCCGGCTTTCCGTTGATCTCCTCTCATCATAATTAGCAATCCTAATGACCTTCCGAACCTGGTCCAGGGAGGCATCTAACCATCTAACGCACTCCAGGGAGCAGCAAACAGGTCAGCAACAGGCGACCAGCACTCCGACCAGCGTCTTCCAAAGGAAACTGCAATGCAAGAGAGCCACGAATCCCGTGCCAGGCCGCATTCGCAGAAAACACCGCATCGATGGTTTCCGTTTTTTTTTGTTTTATTTGAGCTTTTTTTGGCGTTTGGTTTGGTTTTTCGGGGCATCGGTCTTCTGGAGGGGGTTTGAAAGTATGCCAGCGGCAATTCTGCAGTCAAGGCAAGGTGGACGGTCGGGTGAGAAATTGCTCACGAGGGGCTTTGCGTTTTACACCTAGCGTGACCGATGTGACCGACCTGTGCGCACCACACAGATCATAATCGGAGATCGGTGGTGGCTGGGAACGCCATCGCCTTGAACCGCCAGCCCTGCCCTGTCTTCTCCACGTTCACGCACGGTCTCCATGAAATTAGGGCCCCATAGGCACAGCGGGGAAAGTGCAAAGTTGGCCTCTTTCCTACCAGCTAATGCCGGCTGCCGGCTGCCACTGCTGCTGCTGCTGCTGCTGCTGCTGCTGCTATTAGCAGTAGTAGCAACAGTCTTTTCGGTGACTAATCACACCGAGACGGCAACACCGAAAACCATAATGCGCGTCGCTTGTTTTAGCTGAATTGAGGTTATGGCGTGTCTGCGTGTCCTGCGTTGTTGTTGTTTCTTTTGGAACAAAAAACTATGCCAAACGAATGATGACAGGGGTTGATTATGATATGTGATAGCTCCAGCGTACGGAAGCCAACGTTTTTGATCAGTCGCTTATGTAAAATGGAAGCCAATACCTTGGGACGTCCAAACCATCAAACACTGATCGATGATTTCATAATCCCGAGCGCCATTTTCCGGTCCTGCGGACGGAATCACGTTTTCCGCGCTCCGAACTCCCAATATATTCTCTCAAACAACGGAGCCCAGACCGACAAAGCTGGTAATGACAACTTCATTTTGCAGCGATCGTGCCATGCTCCTGCACGCCACATGCACCGATGCAGCTGCCATCAGGTCTCAGGAAAGTCAGAAAAGTTCATACCGACCGTACCGGGGTGAACATCTTACGAACGCCAGCTGACAGCGCTGGTCCAGGTGCAGAACGTGTCGACAGTCGGCACTCACACGAGGCTTCCGAGCTTTATGTTGATCTCAGGCAGTGCAATTAGTCTAATGAGATATTCGTGAGAAGCTGCACCAAGTGTCGGCCAACGATGACGAGATGATGTGAGACGCCTGTCCGGGGGGTCATGCCTGCCAAATCGGCTCCATTAGCAAGTGAAATGATGCCGACGAAAATGCGAGCCCGGGAGGTTTTTCCACCCACTTGGCCTTTTTGCATAATTCGCTGCCAGGACGGAGATGCTGTCAGGAAAGGGCTAATCATGGTGAGCTCACCTAGTGGCAGCTTTCAGGGTTCAATAGTGGGTGAGGCTTCCAGGTCGCTTCCAAGTCTTGTTTGTACTTTCGCTGTTTGAGTTCACTGTTTGACCGAATATAGACATAGACTGCCTGACTGTTCCGTTCAGTTCAGTGTCCCATCCGTACGCAATCGCTTGCCAATCGCTTGGTTGTTGTGGTTTCACTTATAATTGTTGGCAGCGTCATCCGCGGGCCGTTTTCTCCACAAGTAGCACCAGCTCTTGCCATGGCTCTTAATCACTCCATTCAGCAAACCAAAACTGAATGGACGGATTTGCCGACCACAAGCGTTTCGTCCGACGACCCTTACAACCCGTCGACGATGCGACTAGACCACAAACAGACAGACAGCGAGACAGTGGCGAATGCTTGTTGTGCTTGTTGAGCTAGCTACTCCGCCCGTTTGCCCTAACGAAACGAAATGTACCACCACCATTTTGAATAATAACTACTAGCAGCAGGCGCAGCGTTGATGGGGATGCCCCATGGGGACGGATGGATTTTGTTGCAAATTATGAGCGAAGTCGTTGGAAAAAAAAACTGCCGCGGTGATGGTTTGGGGCCATTGTCAAGATCATGAACAAAACCTCCAAAGAGAGCAGCAAACGCGAACGTAGAAACTGTCTCACCGGCAAACTCAGTCCCGGCCGCAGGCCACTCGCCGCAGATGGTAGCTGGCGGCAAGAAGGGGGTAAAGGTGACGAGAGAGGTAGGGCGCTAAATCCTATTCGGTTTCCTGCTTCCATGAGACCACCACGAGACCACAACCACTTTCAGGGTATTAGCGAGCCCAAAATTATAGGTTTGTAGGTGAAGAAAGTTTATTGTGTTTGTTGTGGTGCTGGTGCTGGTGGTAGAGTCTCAGACTCACCTGTCTCGATGGTGAGAATGAATTACTTTGACTCGAAGGCGGTCATCAACATGCATGGCCTACGATGATGCTACTAAGGGAACCTTCTCCTGATGGTTTCGTACAGAATCTCCCCGGGGCTTTCTGTATTCAAAGTAGACTGGGAATTTGTCTAGTGTACTCGTATCATCACGCTACAATGGAATTGTGCTTCGGGAATTTGCTATTCAAACTATGTATTAGAGCTTATTACATTAATTTATGCTGTGGTCGACATGAGGAAGCAACGTTTGCACACAAGTTACATGCACCTAAGGGTGCTGCTTCAAGGTTATTTGGTGAAACGCTGAGAGCTAACCTCGACGCTCGGTGCAGCGGTGCAGGTGCGGTGGCCATAGCCCCCGGGGGATGTCATACTGCATAACGTGGTCGTAATAGTTTTCGCAACCAAATCCTGTTCCCGAGCGGGATTTTCTGACCATTTGTGGAGTATAAATTGGGTCAGCAGCACCTCAAACAGTATCAATCGAGTGCGCTCTTCGCTTCTGTGAACATCTCACCAGCAACAACAACAACAGCAACACAAGTGTTCTCTTTGCATTTCGCAACAACAAGCTCTCCGCAACCTCTACTTTTCAACATGAAGGTACATCGTGTGGTCAACCAGTCAACCACCAAGAACAGCAATTCTAATCAGAATCATTCTCTCTATCTCTCGATACAGTTCTCGATTGTCATCGTTCTTGCTCTGGCCCTCATCTCGGCCATCACCGCCAGTCCGCTGCTAGTGACCAAGCACATCATCAAGAAGGTGGTGAAAGCGCACCATGCCGGTCATCACGGCAAGAGCTTCGCACCGCACGTTACCGAAGTCCACTACGTCCCCGTGGCAGCACCGGTCCATCCTCATGGCTTCAAGCACTACTAGGTTGCTGGCAGAGGAGGAGCAGCAGAAGCGAAACCAAATCTTGTACACCACCAAGGACGCCCCTTGGTCCCCTTTTAAGCTAATGAGCAAATAAACGGAAGTGTGGCCTCTCACTCGCCTGAAAACTAAAATACCCAAAAGCGTCTTTTGTGTAACTGCTGCTAATCGAAGCCATGTGTACAGACTGATCTCAACATCGAACGCTTGGCTTCACTTGAACTCGGCTATCGTTATTTGAACATCAGCTCAGCGTCTTTTCCACTGGTGCCACGTTTAAAGCAGTGTCACGCATCCAATTAAGTCCTTTCACTTTCACCTCCTGCCTTATGCAAAGTCGACACTTGTACACGTATGATCGCGTCTAATCAGCATGCTCAAGCATACGCCTTCACTCGAATGGGTCATCTCGAGTTGTCCACAATCGACCAATTGGAAGTTCCATCTTTTGTTGTTTACTATTACGCATTACAAAAGGCACAAGGCAGTCAATTGGACATTCACTCCAGCAAATCGTGTACCTCCGGGCGGGCAAGAGGAAGTCAATCTGTTGCAACGCACGATCGCACTCTCGCTCTCTCCCTGAACGATCGTCAATTCATGCTCGACGTTAATCAAAATGCCACATTAATTTCGAGCCCGCTCCCGTTGATCGAGCGTGTGAGTGGGCTTATCAAATGAGATCAGTATCTCCCGGTGTCTGCCACGAGCTACAAAATTAACAAACCATATAAAGCGACCATTTTCCAGCTAATTGATTCCCAGCAGCCAGCTAGTGCGCCGTCAGTGGCCACCACCAAACGAGCCTTCGCCGCGCGAGCCAATCATTAAAATCCTTTTGACAACATTTACTGCAACATAATGAAGTGTGTAGATCACCGGAGCGTTATGTCACCGTGTGGCCTCGCACTCATCGCTTCTCATCGGCATCGCTAGCGTCCCCCCGTGGTTTAATCAGCGAGCGGCCATAAAACAATGTCGCACAATTAAACGCTGCTGAACGATCGCTTGTTTTTGCGGGAGGGTATAGTGGGCCCCCAGGGGGATGGGAGCGGTTGGTGTGGATTATCGAAATTTTGTGGAGCATCGAGCGGCTCGAGATTCGACACGATTCTCACAGCCTTGCCGTGTGACGGCGTGGATATCCACAGGAGGAGCCTTGCTCTATTGGCATCCATTTTATTGTTTCCAAAGCGTCCGATCTGTCTCAATCAACATCTTTTACATCATCTTAAACTCGGGGTGATGATGCCCCGTGGCAATTGCATTATCCGGTCTCGAGGAGCTTTCGATCTCTAGTGACACTGGGCCACTGCAAGGCTACACTGGCTGCCTGGCTGGTTGAATGTCGTTCAACGATCTCTAATTCTAACGCTTGTGCTAAGGCGTTAGGCTATTTCAACTTACGTGATAGTTTTAGTCCCCTTTTTATGAGTTTATTATTTACCTGAAAATAAATAAAAATTGTATTTAGTATAAGATGTTTTCCAGGAAACAGAGGCAATAATGATTAGAAGAACAAATCAATTAATGATCCAAGATTAATGAGTGCAAGATTCGGTGAGTTCTACAGTCTCAGCTACTCTAGAAATCGATACAGTTGCGATCATCACTCAATTCCCTCGTGGTAATTGGGAAATTACTCTCTCTCTCACTTTCCGCACATCATCGAGCCCCATCATTAACTAGCTTCGTGATTTAGACACATTAGATCGTTGATCAAATCATCGACAATTTGCTTTCCCACTCGATAACGATCGGGCGCCGTGAGGCAGTGGATCACCGTAATCGTGCGAGCTGCAGCGATCACAAGCTACAAGCAACCAACTACCCTTCACAAAGGGTGCGATCGCGTCGACTTGCGATGTAATTAATAAAACCAAACCACAATTACACCACCGACTCCTACGTACTGCGTTGATCGTGAAGGTACGGCCACACCTTGTACTAAAAGTGGGCAGACAAGTGATCACGAGCATGATCCTCGCACACTCGATCTATTACCGAGCGCCCACTTGTGTTTGGTAGCCATTTAAAGTCCGAAAAACACACAAACAAACTGCAGCGACTACAACAAGCGGCCACCAGGGGCCAAACCGGCCAGATGCGAGCGAGACCCGGGCGATACCGAATTATGTCCTACCCCCCTTTCCCTGCTTCCTTCCTTCCTTCCATCACAATAATGACGCTGAAATCGCCGACCGATCGGTTGGTAATTTTGTAATTATGAGTTTTAAACTTTCGCAGTTTCACTCACACAATACCGGTCCAGAATGTTTCATGTGTTCGCTTCCCTCCTCCTCCTTCTTTGGTGTTTGGAGCGAAAATTACCGAACCACGAACCGAACGGAACCAGTTACCAGTACAGTTCATTGATCGTGATCGAGCGCCATCACCGTGGCGTTTTCGGTTTCATATCTCGCGCCCATCGCACACCCGGACCGGTAACGGCTTGTAATTGAATTGTAAACTAGCGGCAACGTTCATCCCAACGCACTGCAGTTGCTCGCCTGTCCAGAGTGTTCCATAATTTCATCTTTCACGCACTTATGTTTTGGTTGAAGGCGACCAGAGATGAACCAGTTCTCAGTATTTAGAGGTTCCCTTGTCTCCCTTTGGGGGGGGGGGGGGGGGGGCTTGGCACGAAAATGTCGTCGTCTTTCTCTTGAAACCGAGCGTGACCTCCGCAAGCACCCTCTTTCTACCTTTTCTTTCCGCAAAACTGAAGGATGCGTGGAGGGTGCGTTGAGTGAAAATATGTTAACGATGACCTCCACCACCCAACGGGGGTGGGGACGAATGTTTTAATGTTTTTCAATTTCCAACCATCATCCAAACCATGCAGACGCGTCGCGACGATGTCTATTGTTGATAATGGCGCGGCACAACGTCCACTCCCAACTGGTAAGCAACCGATCGCGGTCAAGCATCTCACGGACCGCGATCCCCTTTTTTGGAGGGCGCCACACTCTCCCCTAACGTTCAGCCCGGACCAAACCTCAACTCACGGCCTGCCCAGAATGGAACGGCCACCCTCGCTCACCTTGTCGCGATCGCTGCTGCTTCGTAATTACGCTTGGATGGCCGTTACCGTGTTTACGCCGTGGTCGCAATTGTTTCGCATTTCGCAACCCACTCCAGGAGCTCCACGGTATCACGCTGTGGCACGTGCGGTGCGGTGTGGCCTCCGCTAAACGGCGGCACCAATCGGGAAGAAGGTAGGCGACCTCGAGCGCTTCGCATCGTCTCTTTGCCATTTTCGCCGCGATTATTATTTTTGTTTTGCAATCCGCATGGACACCCGATTCGACGGTCGTGGTCATCATATCGGCCCCCTTGTCCGGGACACTTTGTGTCTTTGCGCGCGGAGACAATTACACGCCAGAAGAAGAGTTCCGCATTTGATGAGTTTACCAACGGCCAGTGGCGTCCCCCGGGGGGGGGGGGGGGGGGGGGGTTGTTGTTTTTCTAATCGGGACACGCAGCCTACTCTTTGCACTCTTCTCGTGTACGTCGCCCAGTTATGAGGTCACCGGAATGAAAACGAAACTGCATGGCACGAGCAGAGCGAATTATCTAGCGCCATTGTGGCCGCTGTACGTGCGACTTCATGATTGCAGCATTCGAACACCACAAACAGCAAACAAGCAAAGAATGATCGCTGGATCCCTGGAGCCGGGAGTTTCTCTGTTTTTGCGCAGCTTCAACATTGGTTTCTCTAACACAGAGCACTGTATGAAACATGATCTCCACATAGCTCGATCGCGAATGGATGCGTGAATGGAATTCAACTCGACTCTGTGACCTTGGGTGAACGAAACGCGGCGCTGGTTTCGCCACGGGTCACTGGCTTCTCCAGACGACTCGGCGGTGGTCTTTGTTGCTGCAACCGCTGCGACGAATGCAAATGGCGACGACAACCGATCAGCGCGACCGTGCCGCACCATTACGCACGTTCGCGTACGTTTGTCTATCTAAGGGAAGAACGCTGTTTGTGCTTCTAAGTGCTCTAAGATGCTGTTTTGTGCCAAGCCCGCAACCGACAATAACAACTCATCCATGCATTCCGCTACACCAAATGGACAAGGGAAGCAAGCAGAACACCCAGTAGCTCCCAGCCCGTTCCGAAACCATTTATGCAACCATTTCGCGTCGATGTTTTACGATGTCGATCGCAACGCCACACCCCACACCAGCAGGGCGGATGAGCACGGAACCGTAAACCGTTTTAAAAGGTGCGCAAGATTAATCTTTATCTTGCGCCGGTTCCCTGGCAGTCGGCCGAAGATAAACCCCAAAAAATAAAAAAAACAACACCGTTTGGCAGTCCACCAAATCTCGGTTGCGTCATTTCCGGTTTTCTTTCCCTTGTTTCCCTTGGCCCGCGCATTGGCCAACCGTGCATTGGCGTATCGCAAAATTCCAATCATGAGCAAATGCGCAAGAGAAAGAAAGAGAGAAAGGTCGGACCATGGTTAGGCTTTCGTCCTGCCAGAGGGCCAACAAACGACGAGCAATAAAAGGCACACAGAAAAAAAAAACGACAACCGCGACCGCTACCAACAGCTTCATCAATCAAACGAGAGCCAATCGATTGTAATCGGCATCTGGCAATTGCGCAAAAAAAATACAGAAATTGTTATCTCTCTGCTTCTGATCGTCACCTCGCGCGCCATTTGCGTTGGTGAACATACGGCGACAAAAAAACCATCACAGCGCAGCATAATGAAAGCCATGCGTAACAAGCATGCATAACGGCGTGCTCGCCTCCAACCTGAATGCCTCGGGAAAGGGAGTCAGCAAAATGGAAATCGAAGAAATTGTGAACGCGCAAACGAACGGGCCAGCTTCCTGCTGATCTGATTGTGAACAATTGCGTGACCCAATTAGTGATCACGGTGGTTGTCCGGTAGCGGATCGGCCTTTGGGGGAAATATTTTAATTTCTATCGATCGACCGAGCGGCTGTAAAGGACGCTGTCACGTCCTGCCGATCACCCACCAGGTCGTCCATTATCGCTTTACATGATGTGGGTCAACACCACCACCACCACCACCACCACCGGGCAGTGCCAGTAAAGTAGAACAATATGGCGCACGTTATGGCAGCGCGCGAGCGATCGCGACTCACGAAGTCGCGTACTTTTTGGAGTCCACTTCGCCACCTCGCACACCGTTCATCGCGCAAGCACGCAGCCAGGGGGCAATCAGGAACGATGAAAGTGCAGCTTTTTCCTAGCCTGGAAGGGGCGCCCTTTGGATGCGCCACGGCGAAAGTCTTTTGCGATGACGCGCGAGCAAGCGCACGAGCACACGGTTTTTGTCCCGGGCAACTCGGTTACGGAGATGCCCGGAAGGAACCTCTCCTCGGTCGGCACCGATCGTGGCATCCAGGTGACCGAAATAGAGTTAATGCTATAAATAAGCAAACACCCCGAGGGATGTGGCAGTGGTGGAGCGAGAGCGTCCAAAACGCCGGTGGCCACGGTAGATTCAATTTCCTGTCCAAGACGTTCCGAAGACGAAAAACAACGGCTGCAAATGTTCATGGCATTTGATTTGTTCTTCGCAATCATTTTCTTCGCTTTCCGATGAGCTTAGCGATTCTGAAGCATCTAAACGCGCTGGCTGGTTTACGAAAGCTACATTTAATTGTTTCTTGCGATGATGCCGGCAGTCGCTGGCACCTGGGAGAGAGCTCGCCTGGAACAGGAATGTAATTTATGCAACCATTCATCGGATGGTGACAATTGAATGAAGCAATCCATAATATATCGAAGAATCAGTGAATCTCGCCACTAGGAGCGCCTAAACGGAAGTCGTTGCGATCCAAGATGGCCAGGACTGGTACACCAAAGATGGTGATGGCTCTCGCTTTGCCGATGCCCAATCATGGTGACAAGAGACACACAATCAGTGCACAAGGTGCACCACGTGAAAGTGGCCACGACGATTTCATTGATGGATTTTTATCATTCAGCAACACCACTTCAGCTCCAGCACTCGATCATGATCGTGCTCAAGATCATGATCAGGTCTGGTTTGGTGCGGTTTGGTGGGACAAAATCTGGTTTTCCATCCATCCATCCATCCATCCATCCATCCATCCATGAACGGTAGTGACCATTTCCCCGAAAAAAAAAACAATCATACCAAACCAACAACGGCGACAGCATAAACGAACACTCTCGTACCATTCTCTTCCCATTCCACTTAATGCAATGCCGAGTACCGAGTGTCCTCTTCAGATCTTAATCGAGTGATCTTTTCCGACTGACTGACGCTCTGTGGACCACGTTGTGGACGTGATGAAACGGAGCGTGCCCTAGATCGATCGTTGCATCTCGAAACAAAACCCACGACACTGTGCTGGAAGATGCGTCGCGCGGTAATTATCTGATGAAACCACTGGCTGGCTGTTGGGTATCTTCCTTGTACCATCTTCAACGACAAACAGGCGCGTGCTCGCTACACAACAGATGATGACAACAGACTCGATGTACTTTAACCATTTTATTCCCTCCCGCTATAAATCACTCGCCTTGGTTGTCGCTTGCCTACAGGATGGAGTCACTTTACGGGTGCTGCTGCTGCTGCTGCTGTTGTTGTTGTTGAACCAATCGCCGACAATAACAAATCGACAAACAAAACGCACCGGTAACGCACCGATCGGTAGCGAGAGCCAATAAAGTGCTCTCGCGCAACGCCACAACTAGTGATCGTGTCGTGTTACGATCGTCCGTTGTGTTAACCAGACCGATGCCCTAACAAAACATTCACCACGCCGCCCCCCGGGGGAGATGTAACGTGTCCGACATATGTTCCAAAATGTCTCCAAAAAACAAGCGTTCCAGTGACGAGATCGTGGTCTACATTCGGGTAAGCCCTTAACAACTCCAATGTCAAGGGTCTGTCCGTGGACTCTGGACGAACAGGGAACTCCACGCTGTCACCACGCCCAGCAACAGCACTAGATGATTCATGCTGAGGCTAGAAAAGATCCCCCCAGCCCGTTGAAGACCCGTTGACAGTTACAAGATGTTTTCTCGCTTGTCTCTCGCTTGTCGTGCCCTCTCGGGAAGGGACCGCCTTACGGCCGCCAATGTGACCGTCCAGTTAGTGTTGAACCTCGGCCATAAATAAGCTACCATCCAACAGCCACCATCCGCCTAATTGCCGTTGACCTCTATGTACGGCGCATACAATATTCGTCTTCGAGCGCATCCTCCAGCACACTCCGTTCGTCGACCGATCACAGGAAATGGGCACTCTCACTCTTCACACCCGCGACCAGCGACCACGTTCGAGTCTCTTCGGTGTGTGGGTTGATTGGTGTCACAAATTATGCTTTAGAGGCTGCGCTTCATCCGTACGACCACTTCCATCTACAATGCATCTTCGCCTCTCACTGAAGGCCTGCCGCGACCGAGGTACACTAGGAAGGTCAAAAGGACCAGCATGAATTATGGCTTTCGTTCGCCTGTGCGCCACTGTGGATGGACCATCGCCATGCTTACCATTCGAGCCACAGGTTGGCATTTCCGGTGCAACTTTCCCAACTTTACGCCACTTGGCGGTGCACCGTTCCCAGGAATTGGATGCATAGAGCGCGCCGTATACGATGCGCATCTGGCTGAGATGTGGCCTTTTCAGAGCCCCCTTCCTTTTGTTGTTGTCCTGTGCCTGCCGTGAGGGTGATCTATGAGTAATTGAAGTTCAAGTTTGTATACGTTGAAGATACGTAAGGAAGATCACTTCATTCCCACACAGCAAACACATACACTCGACGACGCCACAGGAACTAAACTCAATCGTCGGTTGATTCCATTTTGGCAAACATCGCCTAATCTAACCGTCGGTCTAGGAACCATCCCAAAACGGGAGGGTCCGCCACCGCGTCACCTGATCGGACGGACGGTCGTGATCACATTTCACCGATCAATCAGCCACTTTACGGGGCGCAGTGCATTCCGCACGGACACCAGACAAAACACTTTCCAATCACCTTCGGATCGGGATTGACCAGCGTGAGGTGGCTGATGTCCGCATGATTAATGATGAATGTCGTCGTCGTCGTCGTCGTCGTCGTCGTCGTCGTCGTCGTCGTGAACGATCAGGGATCGAATCTTTTATCGTAGTGCGGGGCTTTTCCGACGAAAACATCAGCGTCACACCAACACGCCGTTCCAGGAGGCAACTGTTATTTGATCCGCTACTCCTTCTTTCGCTTCTGCTTACTACTTAGCTTATCCATGTGTGACCCGATTGTGGGGTTAGGGGGTAGGACGCGCTAATAGTCCCATCAGAGAGCCGCTGGGCCGCTTAAACGGTCGCTACCAAATGGGCCGAGGTCGATAAATTAGTTTCCCCTAAAAAGGGGATCTTGACGGCAGCGGCTTAAACGACGACGACAACGATAAGCGATCGGGACGGGCTCGTTAGGATAATTGGTCACAGGAAGTCCGATCGGCCCAGTGGCCTGGCCTGGCCGGGTGTGAGAATATAGTTTGTAGCCGTCGATTAACAACCGGTGGTGAAAAAGTGTTGCCGCGGTGCGTATCGGATGAAGCGACACATCCAGGAACACGATTGTTTGCCGAAGGAATTAGATCAACAAAAAGGGTGACAGTATTTGTTCACCTTTGCTACCTCTACTGTTCCTGTGTGCACTGGAACTGAAGCTGGAATGTAGCGCGGACAGCCACTAAACACTGTCTCCAATTGGTATTTCCAAGACGGAACATGACTTCCTTCCAAAAAGGCGAACCACTCTAAACAATTTACGTTCAACAAAAGCGTCTTCGAACACTGCGATCTCCCTTTTGAAGCTTCCCCTTTTCGAATAACATCCACGGAAACAGTTGTGATCATCATTCCACTGTCCCAGCTCCAAGTCTAATGAACCTTCATTGATGTCAATGTGGTGTTCCTTCGCTTGGTGCTGTTCCTGCAGCTTGTATGCGCAGCTGACAATGAGTTGTGCGGTCAAAGCGGAGCCCAACCGTTGGCCACTCCGTCGGAAACATCCCTCCGGTACGACAAGTGAGGTAGTTTGTAGCCGAAAACGACTGCAGACAAGGGATGAAGAAAGTTTTCCCGCTCTTAAACACCTTCCCCCCGCGGGGGAATTCCTCATCACAACCACGCCAACCCTCTTAGCTGCTTAGCCAGTGCTCATCGGTGTGTCCTCCCACCGAACCACCACCAAAAACACACCCCCCGATGCTGTCCCACGAGAAATGAGAGAAAATCCTCCTTCTGGCAGAGCATCTAATGGAATGCATAAATAAACGGCATCTTGGGTAGCTGTGGCGCGCGGCCATTCAAGAGCTACTTGTGGCTGCAGGTCGTACACTCGGGGACACTTTTCACGTTGCTGGCACCTCGGCACCGGTTGGTCACGATTGCGCGCGCGCCCCCGGTATTCCCGGTAGCCGGTACTGTCTTCGAGCGAGCGAGTGTCACTTTCGCATACCGCGTCACCTACTTGGCCACCGGTGCATGGCCGCACAGCCGCAGCTCACTTTCGTTTAGGTGGCGAGGTTTGACTCCCTGGCACTCGATGCCCGGAGATTGCATCAAACGTTGGAATACGCGTTGGAGAAGTGAAAAGCGGTTGTCGTCGTCGTCGCTGTTCGTCTGTCAACGATGTACAGGGAGGACGAGGTAAAGAGGATTGAAAGTTGCGGAGACCTGGCAGCAATGTCATGGGTCTCGGTCGCATACAAAGTGGACGTTTGTCGATTCGTTATTCCATCCGACGAGCACCGTTTCGTTCCACCCAGGGCATTCTTGCTGAGGGCTGCCATATTGCGATGATGCAAAAAAGGCCCCTGGTCGCCTTGGTGGCCTTGATGGTGGCCAGTTCCATGCGACAGGTTGATCGATACACATCTGAGGTGCAGCTGCCGGCCGGCAATTACCGGTTAGCCTCCTTTAGTTTTTTTTCTTATGTTCTCCTGGATCGCTCCCCCCTTCCGGATCGGTGAGTCCGGAGACCATGACTTAATGACAGTTAGAGGGCAGGTTCGCAAGGGTCCGATCCGTGACGGTGATGCGACGATCGGGAACTGTGCTAAAATGCCGATCAATTCCATTGCAGCTGCTCGCTCCCCTCCCCTCCCTTGGCAAGCAAAGGACACTACACGGTGTGAGCGTGAGTGCGGTAATGAGTGTGATGAACGTTACGTCCGGTACTCTGGTACTGGTGCTGCCACCGATGACTGTGCCAATCGGAAGGATGTCATCAATTATGACATCGCTCGCAACGCTGATCAGCCGCGCAAAGAAATGGCGCGTACTGCTTGGCTGGTGTTGCTTTCTGGACCGTTAGCACGTTGATTGGCGCGAAAAACGAATAAATAATGGTATCATCTCGAGCAACCTACTAACAGCAAACCGGAAATAGTCGACGTCTCCCTCGAACGATCGATAACTCGATGAACGGTTTTCAACATCCGATCGGTACGATTTGCCGCCAGGGGAACTAGCGTCCGATTAGCATAAACATGTTGGCGGACAGCATTGGCTTCCAGCGCGGGGTGTTGGCTGTCATAAAAGTCCTGCACTGCACATCCGGCCCACAACGCTTCCCGTGGGATCATGTCTCGGAGAACATGTGCTGCATCACCACAAAACATGAAAAAGGAAACAATATGATACCGCATCCTGCTTCACTTCACGATCGGTATCGAGCAGCGAGAACGACGACGGTTCGATTCCAACCGGTTCTTGGGGTTAGGGTAGCTCGATGCTCGACGCGTTCGCATTCAAATCCCCGACACCCCTCTCAACCGGAGGCTCAATGTGTGCGAGACGATTGGTTTCGAATTACGAGGGGTATCGACAGGAAGCAGACAGTCAGCGCCATGGGAAAGTGAAGGTAAATGTGCTAAAGACCCTTGATCCAGCACCACTCAGCGTTCTCAGCCAAATGTTGATGGCTATACCCGATAGAGAAAGAAAGAGAGAGAGAGATAGTGAGTGCAAGAAGGAAGGAAGCTGGAACATCAATCTTATCTGCTTGAAGTGGTCTCACGAAGAGCCGGAAAAGGGGAACAGAAGCTTCAAAGGGGGAAGGTTTTCCTCGGGGAAATCTCGTAGTGAAATATGGAAAGTGAATTGAATCGAGACCTTTAACCAGATCCGAAATCAAACGCTTCTCAACGCGAAGAAGCTCGTTCCACCTGCGTTTTGGGGTGTAGCACCAAGGTACGCACCCCAACATTGACCTTTTCCTCGCAACGAAACTAGCCCGAAAAGTGAGGAGAGTGATCGATCGTTTTATCTTCGATTCCACTTCCAACAGCAACAGCAGCACCAATCGTTTCGTATCGCGGTGAAAAGTGCGGTAATTGATTTCGATTTGTTTTCACACCACGATCGCCATCGTTATCGTGACTTCAGAGGGAGCAGACCCCTGCAGATGAGCGGATGTGAAGCTCGACTGAAAAGCGGAATCTCTTTTAGGGGGCTAAGGTATTTTATTTGTTTAAACCAAATTTATGTATTACATTTTTTTCATGAATGGCAAATCATTTAAGAGTATTGTGTAAAATGTTTGGATCAATCGTAGCAAAACTGATAAAGATATTGATTTTTCAAAATTAGCGCCTCATGCAATTGCAGACACGCATTTCTAAAGTTGACGCCATGGATGTAAGTTAATAAAATATTTTTCTCCAAAATACGTCCAAATTTTCTTCAAAAGTTGTAGTTCGTAGCGAAAATATATTTTGGGCGATAATTTTCTAAAAACAAAACACAAATGAGCCGCTTTTGGTACGAATCAAAAGACTTGACCGTCCAAGCGACGAACCCGATTTGAGAAATTACCCTTAGCTCCCTATTAAATAAAACAAACACAAACCTTGTCCATCAAGGTGATACTAAGTGGTTAAAAAGGTGGATTTAACTAAAAGTGCTCTTCCTGAACGCGATCCCGCGCTACTCAGCCACCGCGTCACATCACAGTGACACTTCATCCGATGGCCAGATCCATCGGTTGATGGTTTCCGGGAACGGCGGCCTGGAGAGTGCCCACCAGAAGAAGAGGTGACATTTAGCGGATCGTATTGTTTTGCTATTTTAGCGGCTCGGTGTGAATGTGCACTTTTGTGCCGCGGCTGCTGCTGCTGACCGATCGGCTGGGAGTGAAGTTTCACGGGAAACAAAATCACGGGAAAAAAACAATCGAAAACATTACCTAATGCCGGAAGAGGGAACCCTTTCGAAGTGGCCCCCTTTTTGTGTGTGTTTTCGGGAGTTCACACCGCGTGGTCAACGGACTTAGAATCCAAGCGTTTTGGGAGCGTTAAAGCCATCGTATTTAATGTGTCAAAGTAGATAGTAGAATCTTCAACCCGGTAAGCCCACCTAAGCCGAATAACACGTAATCCATGAGTCACGAGGAGGACGCCAAGTACCTTTCAGCATCTCTTCCCGGGCCTTTTTGTGATGCAAACATCATCAGAAGGAGATTTGGAAGTTGGCGATGCTGGGGATGTTGTCCAGCAAAGGCAAATAAACCACCAGAAAACGGGATCCACTTGATTGAAGACGTGAAAGGGGGGGGGGGGGGGGGGGGGTTCGCTTTTTTGTGAAAAGAAATAGCTCGAGTACCGTTACCTATCAACCACAAGCACACAGCACCATCAGTTCAAAGATTCCAAAGCATCCCAAACACCTCAAATTGCACAAAACGGAACCTCACGGTGGAGATCTGAGATTATAAAGCACGAGCTCGAGCGCCGGACTTACAAATGGTGCTGTCATCAATAATAACCGGCCAGGCAAGATGGTGGTCAAGCGACAGATCAGATTCCCTGGAGTCGCCAAACACCCAAGCGTCCAGCGATGACGACGCACGGCCCTTTGTACGGCGCGCAGCAGGCGAGTGGAATTCGCCAACGATTGAGTGATCGCATGAGTCACAGCGGAGTTCACACACGTTCGGTGCCAGATGCCAGGTGATGTCATGTAAATGGTGGCACCACCAGCCCGGGTGTAACGTAACACATAAAGCATAAATCGCCACACGCTACTTCGGTGGAGTGCGCAACGTTTACGAGCTTTTATGATCAATCGATCGACACCAGCTCGGATTTGACTTTCATCGCACGGATCGAACGGACATAAAACGCGCTCGCCAATAATCGCTACCGGGCAGGGGAGATTGAGGTGAATGAATGATCAATTTCCCACCGGTCACACATGATCGGGAGCCAAATTCGCCCGCTGCCACTACCGAACAGCCGCGATCGATGGCTTCATTTGACGCAAAACGCATTCACACAGACGCATGCACGACCGCACTAATGCAGCGCAAATTTTTCGCCAAAGATAAAATCGATTCCGCCCCGCATTTCGCACACACACTACCGTTCGATCGATCACAGGGGAGGGAAATGGCGGATTACTGTAGGAATACAGCTTAATTAAGACCAGTCCCCGTGTTGTTCCGCAACGTCGTCGTCGTCGTCGTCGCCGTCGTGGCCAGCATGTGACGACGACATATTGTGCTGGCTCACGAGGCTTACTAGATCGGGGGAAAATGGCAGAGGGAGGTTTTTTTTGGGGTGTTATTTAACAAATTATAGGTTATGTCATCGGCTGACTAGACAAACCGTGCACCGCGATAGTTCGCTGATCCGCATCGCAACCACCTCCTGCGATCGATAATTATGACATTTCGGTCGAGTATCCGGTGCCCCTCCGTGCGTCACTTACCTGGAATGGAAAGAGTGAAAAAAAATGGAAGAAAATAAGTAAATCTGATCATCATCATGTTATCGCGTCGTGTCTGGTCGGGAGAACTTGAGGCTGCAGCACAGCAGCATAAAATGGAACTCATGCTCCATAATTTCCATCGCTAGCACCAGAACTGGAGCAAATGATTGCTTGCGTCGCCCGGTAATTGATACTCCAGCTCCAGCTAGCTAGCGCTCTAGTGTCTATTGCCAAAAAAAAAGTGTCCAACATTCCGACAAACAACGAGGAAAATTACGAAGCCCCGGCGTTCCACAATCCACTTCCAGGCGCCCTCCAAATTCATCAGCAAATTTAATGAACCGCATCTAGAACCCGCCATTTGATTCGTTTCGTTTCATGTCCCCCCCCCCCCCCAGAACAGGGCGTTCCACGAATCGTTCTGATCGAGCGGATGTAAACCGTGACTGTGGCTAATGATTGGGTACGATTTCGGCGGTGGATGGACATTTTTCCGAAATTTGGCCTCCAACTTCCAAAATGGAAACTATTTCCCCCCCCCCACACATGCAGAATAGCGCCAGAGAGCGTCGGGTGGGAAGAGGCGTTGAAATCTCTTCCGCACGATGTTTTCCGTTGTTCTCGAAGTCACGCTGATTGATTTGATCTTTTTTTTTCTTCTTTCATTCTTTCGTTTCGTTGGCGATAATCGAAAATCATTTACACGAGCATTACATACATTCCGGTCTGGTGAGAGGTGATTGTAATTGTCTATAAGCAGCTAGAAAGTCATTGAACTTCGAGCTGCCATGAAGAAATGTCTTGAAATAAGATACAACAGTTCAATTTACATATCAACCAACACCAAAAGGCCATATTCGATCACCAATAGTGCAGTTTTTTTTTATTTCATAAGCTGCACTATTAACATAAATCAGCTAAATAAACCCGTCCGACAGATTGACGCTGGTATTTAAATGTTGTTGCATATTTGAATAAGAAAAAAAAGAGAAAAAATCACTCTTTAATTGCATTTAATTTACGAACATGTTTTGCCACTTTACGTTTTAATGAGAGCTGACGGCCAAACAGATTAACCACCCAAAAGCTATGCACCCGCTAGCCAGGCCGAAAGGTCGCACCGCATGCCTGCAACCGAGCAACCTACAAAAAGCTAGCTGCACTGGCTGCAGTTCACGTTAGGGTCGTTCGGTTCGGTTCGGTTCGGTCACATTCGTAGCAGCGCTCGAGCAAACAAAAAAAAAGCAAAAGCGACTCAATGCTTCGACTGTTTTTGTCGCCAAAAAGGAACTCGTACTCGTTGACTGGCTTGTAGCCGTCCCCATCGACCACCAGCACCACCGGACACGGAATCGGACACGGAATCGTCCAACCACATTAACCGCACGCATGAGCCCGGTTGCGCGCGCGAAGTGCAACGGTAATGGCCGCTCACGGGCACCAAGGTGCAACGGTGCCTCCGGACAGTGGACACCAGCATCAGGTTCACGTGCTTCACGTTTCAAGTGCACTCGCCACCGCTGCTGCTGCTGCTGCTGCTGCTGCTGCTGCAGAGAAATGGCGCACGTTGGCTCAAGGCACGTTTTCGTTGAGCACTGGCCACTCCATTCCAACACTACCAGGCCTCTTGGTGCGTCCTGTGCGTCGCCATCGGTGTCTACGCGAGGTCTGTGATTGATGGCGAGCAAATGGTGGCGGCACTCGACTATCGCGCGATCGCACACGCTGCATGTGTGTGCGGTGCTGGTGCGTGGTGCTTTTTGGAAAATTTTCGCTTTCGATTCAACCACGTAAGAGCGAACGAACGAACGAAAACGGCCAGCCAGAACCGGTTTCACAGAGAGAGAGAGGAAGGGAAGCTGCAGTTCTGCATCCGAGTAGCCTGGGCTCCGTCGTCAGCTCTGAAACCACCACTGCCGTTGATGGCCACACTGAGCATCATCACCGGTGTGAGCGATGGATAATGGAGGATGCTGTGGACACGGACGTGGAACGTGGAACGTGAACCGAGCACACCGTCACACCGAGAAGGGTATAAAGTCCTCTCGTCTTCGAGCGCACGCGCGGTGAAATTTCAGGGTTAATGATTTATGTGCCCTCTTCTTCCTCTCGACATCCGCACTGTTCGTCCGCGTCCATAGTTAGTGCCCCCTCCACCACAACAACAAAAAAAAACGCGGACCATCATCATCCCTTGACCTCTACGCGATCTAATAATAACAGCGTTCTGCAGCGCTCCGGGCGTAGCGATTTCCTACGATTGCCCTCACAGAAGTGGATGGAGGAAAAAGGGGAAAACGGGGGGGCATTCATTGAGAGTCGTCGTTTCATTCATTCAAAACCCAAACCCCCTGGGGGGCACTGTTGGTGGTCCGTCGTCGTCTAAGCCCTACAGGAAACGATGGCAACACATTTGTTGACCGTTCCTTTCCTATACCATCGTTGATGTCTCTTGTTCTTGCTTCGAACGAACGGAGCTTCGACGTTTCGATTCCAAATTGTGCAGAAAGTCATTTTCTCGATTTTTTTTAAACGCAAAATCACATAAAACCTCTTCCAAGAGGACAAATGAATCGCTCTAAGGGTCCAGAGTTCGATTTAGTCCCTCTTTTTGGCCAACAATCGAACGGTACTACGGCTACGGGCCCGTATGGTCGCGCGATTTCGCGATTTCTATTGCTCTTCATTTCGCTCGCCAAAAGCCTTTTTGAAGCCAACTACCAGCCAGCCTGCAAACTGGCCCAAAACACTCACACACTCCCTACCGACATCACGACATTGGCCCTGGGCTTTGGCCAAAGCCAGAGAAGGAAGAAAAGCAAATCGAAGCTGCGTCCGCGTGTCTTAATGGTCCAGACGATGACGATGACGGCGGCGGCGCGCGAGCAGCGCGGAATGGAATATGTTTCGTTTGGCGCAAAACAAAACTCGAAGCACACAACGACGGTGATGGCGATGCATGCGGTGTAGGTGATCGTGGGACAAGCCGAGCGATCGAACCAACCTGGCAGCAAGCCAGTCAGCGGAAGCTGGTTTTTGTTTTGCCCCCTTTGCTTTGCTTCCTCATCCTTTTTTGAGCCAGGGGCCACACCGCACACCACGGTGGACACTCAGTCCAAGCCCCCCGCTCTTCCAATAATAGTTGCCGCGGGACTTACTTGCTGCTCCTTGGCCAACCATTGGAGCTATGCTGTGGCTCGTGGTGTGTACTTGTGCGCCAGCCGCGCTGCCAAATGAAAAGAGAAACTTTCTCTCTGGTCGGCCGGCCGGCCGACCGACCGATCGATGCGATGCGATTTGCGAATACATATTTTTGACACGCTCGAAAGAATTCGCCTCCCTCCCTTTTCTTCTTTCCCTCCTTCCCCTCCTGGCGTGAGGCGGAAGGAGGAACGTGTGGTGGGTCTGGGTTGGAAAACCAGTCACCAGCCGATCGAACGAACGTGCGAGCGAGTGTTGGGCGAGGACGAGACTTGGCCGAACCGGTGCAATCGACCACCATTCCCCCCCGGGTTCCAACCTGCTGCTGTTACTGATGACCTGCCGATGCTCATGCTGGTGAGGCTACCGAGAGAGAGAGAGAGAGATAGCGACCATTAAAACAACGGGCAGCTAGTGGCGCACCGAAAACATTATGCTGCTGCCAAGTGAGGGGTGAACTGAGGGTGGACTCTCTATCATCAAGCGGTGGCGACCAGTTGGCGGAAGTTGTCAGCGATCGCTGCGAATCGCTCTCGTTAGGAACGGGTCGCTCGCACGGACGGGGAACCATTAGATGGACCATCGGAGGATATCGCCATCAAACTTATCCAACACTGGACCGGACCGCACCCAAGCCGATCGCTTACACCCGGTTAGCGGCCGGTGTGTAACGTAACGTAAAACACTTTCCAAATCAGAAAAAAATCAAGGGGGTGGTGGTGAAACAAACCATAAATAGTCAACCATACAGAGGAGCAATCGAACGATGGAACTGACGTGCGTGCGGAATGATGATAGCTCCGTTCGACTGCTTTTCAATTGGAGGTTGCAATCAGATTTCTTCTTTTTTTGCAGCCATTTTTTTTAAAGACAAAGCACCACCATCACCAAACTTCGCGTGATCTGCTCAACATCATCTCGAGGATCAGACGCCGCCAAAAACCAGATTCTGCGTTACGCAACATTAAAGGATGATCCCACGTGATCTTAAAGCCTTCCCCCCGGTCTTGGCCACCCCTTGCTCCACGATCGAAGCGAAATCGAAAGAGGTTCCAATTTGGCGTCGCATCGCACGCGGCCCCATCATGCTCCGAATCCGAATGCTCTTGTATTCCGCGAGTCGAAAACCTTGTCGGAAATGTACTTCACCAGCGGTTTCCCGCATCGGCGGCCCCACCACGAGAACGAGCGAGAAATGCGACTTTGAAGGAATCCGCGTAAGGCCCACCAGCGCCACTTCAAGAGCAGGCGACCAAGCGAGCCTCACCATGGCGACCATGGTGTTCGCGGACTGCCGCTCGTTGGTTGAAAGCATGGCCTGCTCATTTCTTGCCGTTGCTCCCATCCCCCAAAGCCCATCAACCTTGCACATCTCGAGCACCACAAGCAGCACGTGCTTCGTTCACTGGTTGGTTGGTGCGCGGTGAAGCATTGAAGGAGCAGCAGCAGCAGCAGCAGCAGCAGCAGGGAAATTGCTACCATTCGGGGTTGCCCCGAGGCTTTAGTGGCACGGTGTGGATCCGATTGCAGTTTACTATATGGTACCACGCGTGTATGTGCGTTTGGCTGTGTGATTATATCCAGTTCGAGCGTAGCTACTCCTAAATGACTCGTTGCTTTGGTTCCGTTTGCTAAAAAGTCAATATCATCACCACAGCTAACCACCTCGTGTTCGTGTTTCTTGCTTTGCGTGGGTGTTATTGTTATTGTTTTCTTCCTTCCTTCTTGTCGCGCTTTTACACCACGCACAAGCGGTGGTCAACCTTTCGTTCGTTACCTTTCGTTACTCGAGACTCGAGGAAATGTTGCCTGTTTGCTGTTTGCTGTTTGCTGCTTGTTGTTGTGGTTGTTGCTCTCCCGCCCCCTCCCCTTGTGGTGCTGGTCCAATGCCCCAATGGTTGGCCAAAAAGGGGGTTTTGGGTGCCGAGGTGACACTGCCACTAACCCTGTCCACGACCACGACTTTCGACGAACTTCATGCTCCAACTCGAAGCACGGCACACAAACCCCTCACACTGTCACACAGGCTCGGTCACGGAATTGGGCATTAATTCAATTAATTAGACAAACGCGACCCTTCGTAGCACCTGGCATGACACTCCCGGGGGGGATATGAATGAGTGAGATACGATGTTTGTGTTGTTGTTGTTGTACCTGTTGGTTTCTATCGGAATCGTTTCCAGCCGCTCTTGACACTTTAGTTTTGCTCCGTAGCTCTCGTTTACTCTGTTGCTCGTTCTGGAATTATGAGTCGGACGAATGGTTTTCCCACGTTCTCCCGACTCGCCTCCTGCTGGGACCGACTGAACACCTGCTTCGTCCTGCCTTTTGCCACCTTCTCGTCTTCACTTTGCACAAAATTCCCCCCCAAAACAAAAAAGATCCCGAAGTAAACGAAGACCAGTCGTAACGAACTCAGAGCTCACGCTTTTTCACTTATCTTCGTTTTTCGCTGCCACTTCCGCAAGGAGGACATTTGCAAACTCGCAAAAAAAAGAAATACACACGTACACACCTTGGCACAAGCACACATACACACGGCGGGGACACACCCCTCAACAGATCCTCGTTTTTGCTTTTGTGTGGTGAGCAGAAAAAGTGGTTTTACAATTTCTTCGCCTCTTGTTCACCAAAAACTAAATTCTCCTTTTCTTACTTTTATTTTTCCACCTGCGTCGTTACTCGCGCACCTTCGCTCATCAATGTGCAATTTCTCCGACCCAGGCAGCACCGAAAAACAGTGACGACGGTGGTGATGGCGGCGGCAGCAACATGTCAAGCTTCACTGGCCCCCAACTCTGGCCGCATATGCATTATTAATGCGCATGCCAATCGGTTGTAGCGTCACCACGAGAAAACGTGTGCACGGACGAACGAACGAACGAACGAACGAACTTCCGTGGTCCGGCGGCCCTGCATTTGCACCCGGGCGTCGATAGTTTGGCTTCCACTTTGTTGCGTTACTAACAGCCACTTGGCGATTAATTGTTACGACGCCGTCTGCGTAAGCCACCAAAAAGGATACCACTGCACTGCAGGTTTGAAACTTTGCAGCTGAACTACACGTTGGATTTTGGGTTCACTTGCTAAACGCACTAGTACGTCCTTTTACTGTTTTACGCGATAAATACTGGGATAGTGGGATGCAACTTCAAACCAAACACCTCAAACAGTCCAAACGCCCGAAAACACTTTCAGCAAAGCTTTAGCGGCCAAAACGTTCCCTCACAGCGCACCAGTCCGTCCACGATCGCGATCCCCTTCAAACTAAGCGCGAGAGATGAAGCTCGAAAGATGGATACCAGCAGCAGCAACAGCAACAGCTATAACCCTTTCATGCCAAGCAAACAACCAACCTGCAGCACCAGCATGGCAGGTTGGCGTTCGATCGCACGCCGCTGAGAGACGGAGACTCGAGAGAAAACAATGCGAGGAGCACCGTTGGTCCGCGTGTTTTTAGTTCTCTCTCTCTTCTCGGGCGTTGTTTGTTTGCTTGGCGTCGAGAGCGGCTACTCACGCAATGGTAGAGCGATGAGAAAAGGATTGAACCAGTGAGAAAACTAGCCAGACATAGTGAGAGAGAGCATAAAAGTACATTGGGGAGCATACAATGCTCCCCTTAGGTGTAGCGAGAAAGGATCGCGATCGGTACTAGCACCAGATCCAATGCGGTGATCGAGTTTAACGGCGAAGAGACGCGATCTTGTTCTTGGAGGGAATGCTGGAAAATGAAACAATTAGCCGCACTCCAACCTAATACAGCAATGCTGCGTGTGCAATGCTGTTGCTTCATTCATTATCTTCCCCCCCCCCTTTCGAGATCATTTGCATTCAGTCCGTACGCTGCCGGAGAGCTGAACAGGTGAATACTAAACCCTCTTTTGGAGGGGGGTACAGAAGCTAATGAGAATGTTTTCGACGCGAAGCAAATGCGAAAACATTAAAAAGCATTCTCTCATGCACCGAGAGAACTTCATGCCTGCGTGCGTGAGAACGTTTAGCGAAACCGGCGCCCCCTGTTCTGTGCATTCTTTGAGGTTTTGCATGCACCCTTTCCCTGGAGGCAGCATAACGTTCTCCCCCGGGGATGTGTATAAACCGTTTACCCGTTTCCCGGTAATGTCATCGTTTGCCAATTGGAGCGTCCCAGTTGTTCCTGTCGCTTACAGATAATTGATTATCTCTCACGAAATTGACGAATGGAGCGCCAATAAGGTTCTTTTTTTTGTTGTAGAACACCTAACGGAGAAAATTGATATAATTAAGCCCAGCGATTACGCAAGCAGCAACTATAACTAATGCAATTCGTTGTGTATGGGAGACGAAATCACGCCAAAAACCACGCCATTCTTCGCCATTCCCGGGCCTTGAGGGTAGAGCATCGTTGAGCAAGCATCACGAAACCATATGCGACACAATAATTGGCGACGACGAAAGAAAAAAAAACCACATTATTAGAGCAACAGCATCGTGCAACAACATTAACGCATATCCTACACACCTCCGATCCAGCCCCCTGCCGACAGTGTCATAATCTTTTCAACGATCACTTATCGCGAGAGACGATGATGGAAAAATAATTAATCCCTTGGCCGACAACAAACAGCCAGCTCGAGTGGAATCGATCATAATAGCGAATGTTGGTTCGCCTCCCAGTAGATAACGATGTGTTTGCCTTAGCTCCCACTCCTTTTCCCCTTTCACACGCACCAGACTCCCGACGCCGACGCATGTAATCCAATTCCAAACGCCCGGCCTTATTTAACTGCGCCGTTCGGTCGATACTGTGGAAGAAATGGCGAGAAGCAGGTTTTGGGATCACTCCCCTGTATCTGAGGCTGGTGCGCACGATATGATTATACGGACAGTTAAGCGAGATAAGTGAAGCGAACTATGACAAGTTTTGCGCGTCCTGCGAGACCACCACCATTCGTAGCGCAGTCAATCCTGCGCGATCAATCAATGCTGCATAATCGCACCGAGATGTTGGAGGGGGTTGCGCGCTGGCCTCCGGTTATGGGAAAGGAGGGGCTGATAAGTGTCCGAATGGAGCGTGACAAATGATCGAATGGGGATCTCGAGGCCCACGCCGAGTTTGAGAGGACCGATCTCTTCCTGTATGCTGAATAGTTGCTGTAGGATTAAAGTAAGCCATGGAAAAGTTGCATAAATTATGGATGAGTTTAAAAAGGTTACTAAGCAAAGGACAATATTTATCCTTCTCCGCTCCATCCATTTCGATTTATTTTTCGCAAAACAACATGCGATAATCATAACCACATCTAATCACACCATTCAATCCCTATCTAATGATTATCAAAACAAAACACCGCCATGAAGCAATCAACAAGAACGTATCAGCAACCTCCTCCGCTAAAAAAAAAACAATACAATTAGATAACGCCGCAACTAGATAAGCTCATCCCTTAACGATGGATAACAGCTCATCACTGGCACCCCAGCGCAGCTTGAACTCAGAAAAAGAAAGTGCCCTGGCCCACCTGTCGGCCACATAACCTCCTCACACATTACGACGCATCTCTTCTGGTGCCGCGAGGCTGTCCGGGCTTTCGCTGAGCCCGCGAGAACCGCGTATGGGAACACGCATCGTATCTCGCCGATGAGAAGAAGATGGCGTACCGGCGCAATGGCATTTGACAAAAAGGCCGCGCACTCGAGCTCGCTCGCTTCACCTGGAACGCACTGGGATTCAACCTATTCTATTGGCGTGAATTGGTTCACGATTAAATCATAGCGAGTCCCCCTGCCTTTGACTCCGTCGATTACGCCACGACGACGACGACGATGATGGCGTTCCCATTGCGCACACCACGACGCGTAATGCCTGCAGTGACAGTTTCACATACTGGCTGCATGCTGGCATGCCATACGCTCGATCACTGCAATCCCCTCGGCTCGACAGCCTCGCTACGATCGAGATCGATGCAAATTAGGTTGCGTTCAATCGCCGCAGCTTGGACGCTGGCCGCTGGTCAGTCTTCGCCTCGCCTCGTCCCGGAGACATCGACTCCGCACTGCAAGCGCTGTGCAACACGCTCGCTTGTTCGTTCGCTTTCTTCCCACATTTCCCACAACAGTCCGTCCATGTTGCCCCGACGTAAGACCGCGATCCGTCGAAACAACGGAACTGGGTGCTGCGCGAAAAAAAAGGCGGACAAAAAATCGGCAAAGAAAAACTCACTTTTTTATGGCTTTTGCCCCGATGCACACAGAGCCGTGTAGTTTTATGATATGATGCCACCATAGTGCTTTGTGCCACCCAGAAAACCCGAGGCGGCGGTTCCCAAAGCTTTGCCAAATCGAATCCGTCGGAAAAAACGGGGCTGGATTGCGCAGGGTCTTTGCTCCACTGGACAACTGGAGTTTCCGAGTACGACGCGCGGTTTCGAGAATATTATTTAATCGCAAAACTGGACCATAAATTGCGCAGCCAATGGACAGACTGGTGCGGATCGTGTGCTGAGTTCACAAATGGGGTACAGCGTCTGTCCGGAATGTCAGGGTGCTCCTTTACTCCACGGGCTATCTTTCTCCAGGCTCGATGACACTCTAAACATCGTGCGCGCGAGCGGGCTGTTCACTGTTGCTGGTCACGCACCAGGAGGACCGGTCGACGACGACGGCTTTGTTGTCGTCGGCAGAAAGGAACATCCACGATCCGCGATCCAGCAACCGATGATAAATTATATCATTTCGAATTCCGATTTCGATTTCGAACGCATCGGCCGATGACATCGACCGATGCTGACCAACCGAGTCATTAATCGTGAGTGCGCAATCTCTGGGTGGGGGGTGGCTCGACATTTGCCAGGACGCAGACCGGAGACGCTCAGCGAAAGCGGTCCTTTCGTTCGATTCGCGCGATCTCGCTAGACGGCGACGAAGATGATGATGAACCGTCTTCGATTACTAACGCTAGACTGGACGATATTCTAGGGAACGTGTTTACTTCTTCTTTCCGTTCGCTTTCCGATCATGAAACGATCACCAACGACCATTAAGACCTTCCGGAGCTCTCTATGAAGCCATTCGTAAGCCAGCAACCTCAGCTCATCTCTGTTTCTTTCCAGAGAAAGACACTTGAAAGGTGCCACAAGGAAAGTGACGCAGATAATTGCCAATCTTCCCATCGGTCCCCGAGCCGGTCGCTGGTGACACTTCGTAGGGTGATCCCGGGTGTTTTGCATCGCCACTTCCCGTGGGTCCCACCCATCACCACGCCAGCAATCGGTCTAGATCAACGGTACCACCGAAGTTAATGAAACGTCCCCAGACCGTCCAGTCACTAATCGCTCCAGTCATTTTGTTTACCTTCGTCCATTTCGTCGAGCGCGATCTACATTAAGCTGACATTCCGTTTGTCCACGGCCTCCCCCCCAAAAACAAACCTTCGGCGATGATAGCTGAGCGCAGGAGAAAGCCACCAAAGTCTCATCACCATCACCTCCGAGTATCCTCCGAGTACCGGGGGCCTGATTATTCCAACGGGTCGAAAAATAAGGGCTTCGCGTACTTTAACAAAATGGTCGATTTAGAAAGAAAATTCGACACTCCCGTCTCGCGCCATTCACCACCAGAGCAGCAACTACACCGGGAGTATAATGTCACACCTCGCGGACAGAAAGTGAAACCACCGCTTTTGTGCTTCTGCTCTGCTGCTCAGTTGCTGCTTCAACCGTCGATTATCAGCGAGCGAGCGAGCGAGTGCCGAGAAGAATATCGGATGCACTTTCCCTTCAAGGGCCCGGACTATGCTCCCTCCCTTATGCTAGGCCCTGAAAGATGAAAGTGACCAACCAGGGGCTCTAGCATGCTACCAGCAGGTACGGCACCGTGATCACACGACAAACAACACAGCCAACCCCTTCGGAACGCCGGAGTAGGAGGAAAGTGTTGCGAAAGGGTCCAATCAGTGGCGACGCTCCGTTTTTCGGGGTCTTCGGTGTATCGGACCCGGTGTACGGGCCCTGGACACGCTAGCGCCGTTTACGAAATCCACTTCATTTATGCTCGGCCACCTCGGCCCTGGAGCTTCCCCTTCCAAAAAAAAAAAGCATGATGCACCAATTGATGATGGTTTCATATTTCACCGGAGATTAAACACAATCGCTTCGTCGATCGGTCGGTCGGATTGATCGACGTAGCACGGAGTTACCTCATTCCCTCTCCAGCGACGATACCATGGGCACGCCGGAAGGAAGTTGCATATGGCCGGGTACGCGATACGACGATCCGTCGATCGTCGGCGCTCAATTAGTCAGCCTCCGCGAGCTGCCTGTGACCAATTGCTAAGTGGAGTTTGGTGGCGATATGGGGTGGGCTAGCCCTGAGCTCAGACTGCATCCAGTGAGATTGCCTATTGATTGGTGATTAGTAGTAGGATGTGGCGGATGATCACAAGAGATCGAGTCGGTCCGGCGGTCGCTCAGTCGATATCTTCATCGACCACCATCGGTGGGAACTGCCAAGTGTTGGCGATCATGTTGTAACTAATTTGTCCCCCTGGGTCCGCTGTGGAGGATGTTAAGTAAATGGAGTTGACGGTATCGGAAAGAAAGCTGGCATGAGTTATGCTCTCGTAGGACGACTTCCAAGAGATCAAACTGCAGGTATGCCAGTGATGGTCGTGATGGATCATAATGAGCCACGCATGTGCTACCGGATTGCTCAATCAAAGTATAATATTACTCAAATGCTTTGCTACAATAATGATCAGCCACAATCGTCCCGCCCATAGAGCACGCATTAGAAGCAGAAACAGGTTACGAGTAGCAAAGCAGGAAGTACTTGAATGTCTTCATTTGTCATACTCTGCACTGCATCCGCTAGCGCTTGTCCCGCATACATTCTGACACGATACCGTTATGCGTGTTACGGTTTGTGACAAAAGCTTGCACGAGACGGTCCGAAATGCAGGGGTGGGGAGTCCGGGCAAGCCGCCAGATTAATGCAACCCATTTCGACCACGTCAGCTACTGGCTGCCGGACGCACGGAAATGATTTACCATTTGGCTTTGGAATAATCGTGACATCAACATTAACTGAACCCGAGCCTGAGGGAGTCGAAATGAAGATCGTACCCCCGTGCGGCCATTTCGCATAATTCGCCCGCCAAACTCTGTGCAGCGCCTGGCTAACGTGCCATTCGTGATCTGCATTTCATGCTCTATCACAAACGCGGTAGAGCGCGGGCAGATCTCACCGCCATCGCCGACGAAGCGACACAGAAGACGTTTGGTTTTTTTTTTTTTTGTTGCAAACGCCGTTGTCACCGGCATCGACCATCGTTAACGGTCACCAGAAGTCACTCACCTCGTGCGATTGCTGAGCGGAATTTTTAGCAGCCTTTCTCTCCTTGCGACATCCGCCACCAGCGGCGGACCCGACAGTCGACGCCGCCGTCGACGCAGCCTGTTGCTGCTGCAGCAGCTCCTTCTTCAGCTGGCCGATGGTGCGTTCCTTCGACTTTAGCTCCTCCAGCTGTGGCGAGGGAAGGGAAGAATGGAAGAATTTCGGTTAAACAACGCAAACGCAATGGTCAGAATCTTAGAAGTGGGTTAATGTTGCCGCGTTGGTGCCGGCGCCGGCGACGGTTTTGTTCGATTTTCCCAGAACTCCGGTTAGCCGGTTGGCTTACTGACTGACTGGCTGACTGACCGTGGAATGTGCACGAGAGAGTTTTCGTCTGTTAGCGGGGAGGTCGCACCAGATTCCCGTGCCAATTGAAACGAAAGATTTATTGGATCCATCCGTCCCTGCCGTCCATGATGTAATACAGACCCACCAGACCACGAACTAAATTGGTCCGCCATATACTAATAAGCCCTCAAAACACTCGCCGCTGCTGCTGCCGCTGTTCTGTGGGACACAGCAGCACCGAGAACCGAGATGGTTGCTCCAAATTAGGCTAATTACGGTGGACTGATTGTAAAATCGGGTGGCCAGCATGGCATTTGCTCGCTTTATTAACAGCCCGATGCAACCAAACCAAGGTCTGCTGTTATCTAATTGGAACATTAAGGAAGCTTTGGTTGGTTGCAATAGCAAACCACGCTCCAGTATCTAGAAGAGAGTTGAAGAAGAGCTTAAGAATCCAGGAAAAACACCAAAAGAAGCGAATGCAAAACCAGACAGACACAGACAAAAAAAAACAAAAGAGGATCTCCAGGTTCTAACCGTAACCACAAGATCCCACACTTTATTATGCTCCGCAATGACTCATCAACCGGACCCGGTGTCTGTATTGCTCTCGAGGCGAGCCAACCATAATAACATGCAATCTTCTTCTCCTGCAGCAGCAGCAGCAGCCCAGCAAACGCTCGAGGATACAGCTCGATCCCATGGGAACGCCCCGAAGGATCGTCTGCACACTTTGTGCCGTGCCGTGTCGTGCCGTCCCTTCTTCGGTGTCTGGACAATCATTCCAAACGCCCGCCCCCGAGGGCATGCCGGTGTGTAGCGGTGTTCTGGCCTTGGAACATTCATTCAACAGTACGGCCACCGAAGAGAGGTCGAGGGATTCCACGAAGGGTAAAAAAAAGAGCCGCACCGCAACAGATCATGTCTTCGCCAGGCACCCTAATGTGCGTGGCCACTCCCGGATCACATGTGCAAAATTCGCTTAATGCGCCCGATCGCTACGTTTCTGGCATTCTCGGCGGAGAACCGAACGCTCCTGATGCTGGTCATAAGCGATGCATCAACGACGATTTTGAAACGACGCGAACGCTACCTCAGAGGACGAGAGAGACAGAAAGAGTGAAAGACATGGCCGCAGGGTGGATGCACAATTTGCTTCCAATTTCTGAATGATGCGGTATGGTTTAGTCGATCCGGTAGAATGGCCACGCAGTTCACGGGAAACTAACGAAATGCAGTCAGCAAGTAAACAATTATTACCGTGCCTCGGTTTTTGTGGGCGATATGAATGAAGCATAATTTGATTCAGTGCAGCACTAAACTGGTGTTTGGCCACAGGGCAGACCGTGATGCGTTCTTGCGCTGTTCGTGGCGTTGGTTGCGATCGTAAATTGCGTCGAAAAACGGAAATTACCGGGAAGCGAAAACGGACTCATCGCAAGGGGACGAGAATGCCTCCGACGTGTCCTCTACCTTTGGGGAGAGTTGATCATTAAGAACTTCTTTTTCGTTTTTTTGGCAAAGAATTCTCTCTGCAAAAAACCGTTTCCTGATCTTCTGAAAAAATGACACAAAAAAATGCGCCAATTCTGTTTCGAGGATCGTGGAGGCGAGACACAGAACGGTAGAGATCCGCGGATCCGGGATTCTCGCTGGTGGCGTCTGAAAAGGGCAACAATCTAAGCCCCTTACAGACCTAAACCAACAAAAAAAAAGCCCCAAGTAGAAGATCAAATGTTTTACGATCGTGAGCTTAAGATACCGCAGACCCGAATCTCGACGTCTCTCTCTCCTTTTGTCCTCCAGCATGACTCACGGACGAAGGCGAAGTGTATTTTGTGGGGGGTCCGTCAGGGGATTTCTAGGGGGGCAAAAAAGAAGGAAAGAGGCTTTCGGATCTAAGCCACCCGCTGCGCCGAGGGTCTAGCAACCTAGTCGAAAAAAGATGAGTCTCAAGGAAACCGGACAAGACCGGAGATTCCGACGAATTTCAATCCCTATCCGTGGCCTTTCGCGTCTCTGGGGGCCATTTCGGTTTTTTGAGGGGTGTATGCGATAACATTGGGTCCAGGGCCAGGGATCTAAAACGTGAACATCGCTCGAACTGCACCATTAGTATGCGGGGAGCGTAGTGACCGTTCTGCCTGGTGGTGGTGACCGATCACGTCATACCCATAGATCACATTTCTGCACCCAAAGAAGGTAACAAAAAGCTGCAGGGAATGTCAATGCCATGATGCCTCTTCCCGTGACATAACCATCCCGATCGAAAAAGTGCGTTAGTATTTCAAGAAGAAAGCTACATCTTTGGCACTACATGGACTTACCAGTCGGTGGATTTCGTTTTTGGCTGACTTTGAAAGTTGTGTCAATCGTAGCTCATACAGATCACGCTGTACGCGAATATCAGCAGCCTTCCGCCGTTCAGCCTCGGAGGAAATCTGGAAAAAGAGTGGAAGAAAAATCAGATGAGGGTTGAAAATGCATTGCAAACCTTTGGTGGATGCACTCTCCTGCCGCAGCATCTTAACACGAAGAAAACATGAACAGTACATTCTTGGATGCTCCCGTGCTCCTACCAGCTACCGGCACTCCGGTCGGTAGCGCCACCGAGCGTGATTGCGTCGATAGCCGTTTGCCGGATCGAAAGTGCAAAACAATGCACAATGCACATTTCCGAAATGGCAACCGACCCTCTCTCCCAGAGATGCATGTATATGGACCGCAGCGAAGCGATGTCGATCTGTCTTGTTGCACCAGCAGCAGCAGCAGCAGCATCGGGGCATGTAACAAGTAGCAGGCGATCATTTCCTACGATTCTTCAAACGATCCGTCGACCGTGCTCTTGTTGTTAGCACGTAGTACACCGACACCGAGCCAGAAAGTGAAAACAGTAGCCACACTGCTGCAGCTACTGGGTCTGGGGTTGGCCGGTAGATCTCGAGATGCATTTTCAATCATCCCGGAAAAGGAACTCCACCAAAACGGTACAATCGAACCATAAGTCAGCCATCAAGACCCCTGAGCGGCAGTCAGTCAGTCAGTCAGTCGTGGTTAGTCCGACCCCGGGCCCTGTTCAGATCGATGCAATGCACGGAATGCGTCGGCCGCAGTGAGCGCAGCCAAGAATGATGGCGTGTAAATCACTCTCCGGTCCCGCTATTGACTAATTGTGACGTTGATTTATAGTTCGAATATCGTCGAATCGGTTCAACCGTACAAAGAGGTGAAAGGTGCTGCTGCTACTGTCCGATTAGCAAGTCGTATCAGCAGGAAATGGTTGGCCAACGAGAGCGTTCTGCCTCGTCGGTAATGCTGCTAAACTAAACTAGCTCGAGCTTCCTGCACCACCTGTTGTGATCTACGGAATGTGACCGATCTGAGACCAGCGCTCGCTCGCTCAAATGACGCACCACAATTCACTGGCTAATTAATTCCATATCGAATCCCTCTCGCAGCTCGCCTGACCTTCAAGGATTATAACATACGACACACCGAGGACTGCGCTGCGATCATAAACTCGGTCCCTCTCGGTTGACCCCCAGGATTCTCCGGCCATGGAATCGCGTAAAAACCGATTCGCAAAAGTTTTTATTTCAATTAAAATGTCATCAAATCCTTCAGAGTGTCAATTTATGCCGAACCGACCATCTGAACACCAATTGTGGCGAACCATTTTGGTAAACAGCACGGCTACAGCATCCTTTCGATAGCCCCATCCCCATCCCTGTGCAGGGGAGTTCACATATAAGGAACTACTCGCGACGCTCGCGACGGGGTATAGCACCGTAATTTGCAACCGCAGCGCTACACTAAGGCTACACGCTCCAGACACTAGGACGCTGTCGTACACACAAGGGAACATGGGCACGTGCTCGCGAACGCTGAAGGACGACACGACACCCCGTTCGACGCGTTCAACTGAACTCTGTCCGCTTCTTCTTCGTATGCAAAGTAGCCTTTCGCAGTCTCGGTGCTCGGTGCCGTCCCATCCGGCGGTCCGTGGACATTGTACGCAGATCATTAAGTAATATTCTAGCAATTCGATCACCGAGTACCGGCCGGATCGGAGCATTCTCCCTCGTGTGTCGGTTGAAGGTTCTGCCGTTTGTCCTCCACAGTTGGAGGTTACTACGAGTTGCCGAATGTAGCAGCAGCAGCGCCGGGTGCTGATTAATGATACTGCCCAGACGCCTCAGTGATTCGCGGTGATGTGGCGCGGTGAGCCTTTCATAAATTGAAATTATTTATGAAATGTGATAAACACGACTCGACGCCACATCACGTCCAGTGTTTCCCCTCGCGATCACGGGACAGCGCGAAACGAAAGGGAAATCCCACTTTCTACCCTTCGCCGGCAAGGGGTCAGACGACACGCTGCCGGATCCGAAGATGCCCATTTTAAGGTGCAATTGTGTGGCGCTTTGCATACACGCGTATGACCACCACACTCCACGGGCACAGCCCCAATCGGTAAAGCCCATTCGCATCGGCCACGGCTTACCGCTTGCATAAAATAATCAAATCAATTTATTTCCTTTTCTGGTCCTGTCTCGCACTGTTGCCGGTGACCGTCAGCCTGCTCGGCTCGAGCTCGAGCATCCTGCTGCGTTGTGCGGCGTGCGGCGAGGGTCATCATTGCGTCGAGGGTATTTCGTAATTTGAGTACCAATTTGGTACGCCATCTCGGAGGTGTACTGAGGGTGGCGGTGTGCACCACAGATCCCTGATGAAGATATTGGTGGTTGATTGCCATCTTGGTTTGTGGCGCGATTGTCGCGCAAATCGATTGTTGACCCACGTTCCCCCCCCCCCCCCCCCTGGCCACTAGGTCGCTCGATATGATCGTAATGCAACCGCACCCCCCGATTCTGGACGACGTAAAAAAAAGGGCAAATCGATACTGGAGCTACCGATCACTACCGGTGACAGTGGAAGGACGCGGCTGGCGATGCGATGGATCAATGGCATTGACCACCGACGTACGGGTGTACTGACTGCGTCTGCCAGTGCGTTCGTCATGTCGGACGACGGAGTGTGGCGAATTGCGCAACCGTGACATTTGCTAACCGTGCATTGATAGCACGTCTGTCTGGTGCTGCTGCTGCTGCTCCCAGTGACTGCTGGACGGGTCCTTTTTGCTTTGATAACAAATTAATCAGATGTAATTGAATACATTGTGACACGCGTGGTGCGATCATTAATCTTGCGTTCGTGCTCGTTATCCTTAGTCCGATAGCGAAAACGACGAGGTAGAGTGAGCTTTTGTGGAGCTACATAGTATCAATCTAAAAACGCACAAATTGAGCTCAACAATTGATTCTGTTCGTTCGTTATAAAGCGCTACGGCTGTCGAGCAAATGAAATTTTTACCAGCGATCACGATCGAGTGTCTCAACCCACCAATTCCGGTAAATCAACTGAATCAATCAAGTGTTCAAGTTTTTAATTAAAAAATAAATTTGTTTTAGTTCCTGACCCACGCTTCATCAGTTACTTAGTCGTTAAAATTTGAAATATTTTCGCGCCTAAATTCAAGCAGCTCGTTTCTACTTTCGAGCAGAGTGGTTTGAATCGGTCGAGTAAATACTACTTTTGAACTTCTTCGGCAGATTAAAGCCACGAAAGAAGATGTTACTGCATCATCCGCTCCTGAACCACCACCCGCACCCCCTCTGAAACCCTTACCTGATATTTTTCCTCTAGAAACTTATTCGTTTCCCGCAGGGCGGAGTTTTCCTGGTTCAGCTTCAGAACCTCCAGTCCTTGTTGATGCTGGCGGGAGTCGGTACAGCTACCGGGGAGCCATCCGCCATCCTGCTGCTCTGCTGATCCCCGGTGGGCACGCTTGGCCGGTACAGCCGCTCCCGCCGTCCGCTGCTCCGATTGGCACTGCTGGCTGGCCACATTGCGTTTGTGATGCTGCAGCGCTTCCTGCAGCTTCTTGCATTCGGCCTTTGTCTTTCGCAGATCGGACTCATTCTGGGCCCTACGAGGGAGAATAAACAAACCAACAACAGTTAACAAACCTAATCATGTCGCACAGGATGCCGCGTGCCATACCTTAGCGATCGGACAGCGTTTCGTTCCGCCGCTAGGCTGCTGCGCAGCTCGCTCAGCTCCAGCCGCATCTGCTCGTTTTGGGCCAACAGCTTCTGGACGGTGTGTGCATTCTGGGTTTCCACAATCTGCTGCTTCCGTGCCCGGTTTCCCGGCACCACAGGTTTCGGTGGGATCGGTGGTTTACTGCGAACGATCGGCACCTTTTCGCCGTGCAGCAACCCTCCTGGTTGTGGGTCTGGCGAACGACTTGCCGTGCCCTGCTCCATGTTGCTCTTGATATCCAGCTTGAGCCGTTTACCATTGGCTTTCGCAAGATTACCCAATGCTGCCGACGATGGTGCTGGTTCGGTGATGCTGACAGGTTCCTGTTCCGGACGCTTCACCACCGAGGCATACGATCGTTGCTCCGTTTGATCGGTGGGGGCGGAACTACCGGCGCTATCCGACACCGATGGTAGCTTCTTGCGCTTCAAACTGATCTCTTTAACAGCTTCGTCCACCCCACCAGATGCACTGCTCGTTCTGCATGGTTCTTCTGCGTTCGCCATCTTTTTGCTGTGTGCTGGCAAACACTTTCCGTTCTCTTTTCACTTTACTTGCTGCTGCTGATACTCGCGGTGTAGGCAAAACATTTAAATCCTAATTTTAACGGGCACCACCTTCACGTGCGTGCGTACCTTTCAATCTCTCGTTCTCCCTGCTCGCTGCTGGTTCACTCGGCAAATCGGTCGACGAAGACGAATTGATAACGACCCACTGAATCCACTGCAGGATCTATCAGGTATCCTTCAAGGACGCGACACCGTGACTGGGAGCGTCGCTTCGGTGTAACGGATCGATACTATGATGGCACCCTTCGGGCTCGCTCGCTGGGTGTGCCGGGTATCAGGCCGTACCACGGTCGTTGGTAAACAAATGTGAAACTGGAAGCAAAAGAACGAAAGTAATGAAATGAGTACATCATCGCCATCATCATCATCATCAACATTAGGGCAAAACAGTGTCGTGACGAGGTTTACGTGGGCCAAAGGGCAAGGGCACCGTATCGAGTAGCATAGACACTGAGCAAACATGACTTAACGTTGGTGTTGGCGAATGAACTCTGGGCCAGGTGCGGTGGTAGAGAAAATAACTATGCCCATCCTACGTTTTGATGTCGTTGACCAGCTGAACCGGTGCCTTGTGCAAACCGTAATGTGGATTTTCCAACCAACAAATCGCACCGGCAATGTGTCTCTGGTAAAGTCCATCCGGTATAAAATTTGGACATGATGTCATGTGAACACGAGCGTCACACTGACTAGAGAGATTTGTGGAAAACTAGGTGCGGTCCCACGCTGCGGTCACTGGTGTCGTTGGAGGCTACGTTGTGGGTAGAGACCGGTTGGACATGTTTTTGCTGGATCGGTATGGTGTCAATTATTAATCATCGACCTCATACCCTCGGAGTGAAATTCTTTTGTTTTCCCACAGATTCTTCCCCTCAAAAGCCAGCCAAGAATCGTAGAGCGAACCCCCCTCGAAGGATCTACTACAAAGTATAACAGAAATGTGATATGTTTACGCTCGCATAAACTATCTTCCTCTCCACGGAGTGCTCTACTAATCAAGTGTAAAGCGCACGATGGATGGGGGTGTGAAATGATACATCGCTGTTTAGATGATTGTGTTTTCGGGTTTTTCCTCCGTGCATAGTAGCGGCACCATCGATTGAACCATCCGATCCCACTTACGGGGTTTGAAGTGTTTTCATACTAATCCCTCACGTCGCTTCCGCAGGGAAGAGCGCGCAGCGCGCAAACAGCATCACAACATAAGCATCCAAACTTCCGGCCTCAGCGAACAGTGTGCACGCGAACCATGATGACGATGGTTGGACGTCTGGTTTGAGTTGGCCACAGCATTCTGCTGCTGCTGCTGCTACTATGACTGTGGCTGACACTGATCTCGAAAGCAAACCATCGAACCCATACCGCCAACCGCGTGCGTCGATATTTATAGCCGCACTAGAGGGAATCACAGAACGACCAAACCAATTTTTCTGCAGCTACGACAGCTGCTACTGTACTGCGTTGCGACCTCGTATTTTCACCTCGTGCTGACGGTGTCACGCGTTAACGATAGGTCTGGCCGAAACTCTTTCAATTTCGAGGTCCATTGACAAGAATTGCGAAACGTCGCATCTGAGCACGTGGTGTGTAAAACAATTCGGTGTCAAGCTGCCCTATACCGTGCAATGCACACGGTTTTCTGTTAGTAAATCATTGATTTTGGGAGTAGCTTCGAAGACACAATGGCCTGAAATGGGGTCTAAACTTTCGTCAGCTGTTACGTTAAAAATAAACAGCGGCACAAGAGCTACAAAGAGTTAAACAGATAACCCTACGTCGTATGGCGGCTGATTGAGATCATTGGGAAAACCAATATTTTCTTTGCGATAAGCACAGCGCGCAGATAAAAGTGATAACGTCTGATAATGCCCCGCATACCGAACCATTGACAGGCTGCGCGCCCATTTATGGCTCCAGCGTGGTAATCCCAGACCGGAAACACAGTTGGGACACTCATGCAAGAACACACGTAATAAACACGCATAAACCATACTGCAACTGCTCTGATAACATAGTAACGGCTACACGATTCGTTGATAAAAAGCATAGCACAGAGTGCCTAATGTGCCTAATATTTGGCACAAACGATTCGCAGTCTGTGAGATCGTGATCACAAACAAGCGCTCAGAACGATCGCGATGGGTGGCCATTCTGTTGTTTTATTATTCATGTTCGCTTCCTTCCATCGCCCGCGTGCGAATCCATTTCACGAGTACGTCAGCACCATTTTCCGCGGTACGTTCTGATATTTTTGGATCATTGCTAATATCTTGGATGATCATCGGCTCGCACAGAAACCCTGGCATTGCTCGTTAACCATCCACGAGAAAACCGTGTCGGTAGTAAACGCAGAGCGCGAAATGCAATCTGCTGTAGTGCGGTGGAAGGTAATCATTTTTTGGTTCATAAATCTGACCGAGCCCGATGTTGCGAAATGGTGCTTCAATGTGCAACTTCTCAGCATAGGCTGTGGTGGCCAGTGAAAATGCGATTCACACCTGTGGCAAGGGGCTGGAAATGAGTAAATCTGTCCGTAACTGTTCCCACGTATGCCCGGCGTAAACCGGCCATGAGCGTGATCATGTTTACTGTTGGTTTATCATAATATAAAACCCACCACCAACTGGCTATTTCTGGAGACAACGATGCAACAAAACCGTGGACCGGGCATAACAATCGAGAACAGAGCACTAGACACTTCTCATGCTGCACACATCTCGCCTGCCGCGGTTGACCACCGATGGCGCGGTGCATTATTGCGGAATTAAAATTAATTGGACGATTACCATGACTGATGGTGATCCGGTAGCACCCGGTACGACGACGATAAGCAGTAGTTCAGCGTAGAGAGTGTTCCGATTGCTCAAGAAACAAACAAGCCGACACGAATCCAGCTTCGATCCGTGCACACGGAAGTGCATCGAGCGATTTCGTAACCCAAACATACCCAGATTTCCCACTTGGATCATCATCATCCATCAATCTTACACCTCGCATTAGAATGGTTTTTTTTTCACCCAGTTTCCTCGCACTCCAAAGTTGGCGCCAAGTGATTCCGCCGAGTGCTGGCTGGCTGGATTTTTGGGGAGGTTTTATCTCCAAATTTAGAACCAACCGACCGCGTCAATTGATGGCGTCTCCTCGCCATCAGAGGCGTCAGCAACAAGTGCTAGCACAAGTTTCTCGCCGAGAATAAATCGAGAATTTGGTTCTGGCATCATCACAAACCGTGCCAGTGCCTGACGTAATCGACACTGTTCTACATTCTGCTGTACGGCGACACCACGCATCACAGGCACATCTCATGGCCGCACCGTGCGAATGGTTGCCGCTGGTTGATTGTTCGCATCTTCGCTGTCAATCGTCCGTTCCTCAGTGGCAATTTGCCATAACTGGTAGCACTCCCAGAGCACTCCCCCCGGGGGGTCAGTACGGTTTGGAAGGAATATTTTATTTCATCGTACAAATTACAAACAAAACAACGCGAACCTGAACTGAGGGCAGTTTGTGTGGTGTTTTGTTGGAGTGGCCAATGCGAGCGAACTCGCATCGCTCGTTTGGTCCGTTCGGTTACTCATATGGCACGGACGGGTTGTTGTGGTGTTTCACCACACTCTGCCCTGCTTTGCGCTAACCGAGGGCGTGAAAAAATGTGGGAGTAAATCTCTAGCATCATCTCTAGCGAGTCGCTTGTCAGCGTCAATGGATAGATTCGGAAGCTGTTCCAAAAAAGGGAAACTCTCCAGTAGCACGACTTTCGACGGCTCCAGACGGATCTAAGCGAATCTGACCTAATCACAATGGGGTTGATGGTTAATACAGATCATTGGTATGTCTTCTACCACTTGCAGCACAACTGGTATAGAATATGTTATGTTTTTCGCCAGAAACTTAGTGTACTCTAGGGAACATAATGTTTTCAAGAACTATGTTTTGTTGCATTGTTTTCTTTAACTGAAACATCATCCCTCAGCCAGTCATGGCCGAGATAATGAGTCTATCGTCAACAAGAGCTACTGCGCTACGCATAACCGTTGGCAATTGGCCAAAAAGGTTGGAACTGGCGTTGATTTGACTACCGAGTGCGTCCACTACCACTCTGCCTCTCGGTCCACTCAGACCACTCTGCCAACGCCGAGCGTGACAGTGAAAATGGGGAAACATAAATACCAATCCACACTTCTCGTGCCCATGCCCCATGCTCACACCCCATTTCTAGACGTACTGTCCCCAGGTTAACACCACCGGCCGTTGAGACCGCACCGGACCGTGGTTGCCGTGCGTGTCGAGTGTTGTGTTTTTTTCTAATTATTTTTACACTAACATACCTCTCCCAACAGAGCCTGTTGATTCCTGGCAGTCTCGCGGTCGTCGTTGTCACGCGTCGTCTTCTTTTCCTCTAATCCGAATTATCAATTCGCCACAGTGAACGCGGCCACAGGAGCATTCGCTTCCCAATTCGCGCGTAGAGTTGCTCACACCTTTTTCGTATGGTTTCGACGAGGAATCACACTTTTTATTTAGATTTTTGTTGCACTGCTCTGAAGAACACGGGCACCTTGGTTTATGGGGGTTGGGAGGTTTTTGGGATTCGCGACTCGTTCCCTCACTTCAAAACTCCATTCACCGAGAAAGGCACTCGAAGGATCGATTTGGTGATTGCACTCCAGGGAAGGTGACAGAAAAAAAAGATGGTTGATGATATCCTCCGCTCGAAACTTTGCTGCTCTTCTTCGCTCTCCACTACGTTTCGTTTCGTTTCGCAAAATTATGTTGCACAAACTTTGCACAATTTTCGTTACAGACCGGTTAAGGTAGAGTACTCTTTCGCGTTTCGTTATTCTTTTTTTGTTGTTTCGATTTCCCTTTTCAAGCTTCTTTCTTTTCTGTTTTCGAGGTTTCTATTTGTTTCGAAAATGGTTATCGTTCTGCGCTTAGAACTATACTTAAGTGTTAAAATTAAAATTAAATGTTGCCTAACGATCGGACGACGACTGACTGAGCGGACCCGAAGCGAAGAAGGTCCACCCGAGCGTCGGGCGAGCTTGGATCGGTTTGCGAGACGAGATGCGCGAACGACACTTGCGCAGCATCCCGCACCACGAACGGCCACCCCCGACAGGGCGGGTGGGTGGTACTCGCGAGCCGCATATGTCGGTATTTGTTACTACAGAACCACGAGCGGATTCACACAACGGTGGTGACCATGTGTCACCGTGTGGCAGTGACTCGCCAAAAATCGCGTTCGCGTTCGTTCGTGCAAGGCAAGAGAAATTCCGGACACGCAGGACCTTGTCCGGTAAAACCTACATGGAGCTCCGTTCACCGGCTTGTTTAGAGAGTGTGCGGAGGGTGGGGATTTACTATTTTGGAAGCCAATTGTATGCTCCATTCATTCAGTTGATTGTTTCCTCGTAGTTTGTGCTTGTTCGAAACGAATGTGTGTCACGTGGAGGGCGATGGATTAAGATGGAGTCTTGCGATTCAGGATAGTGGCCATTGTACTGTCTGGTTAAGTATTGTGCAACTGCACTCTGCCACTCCACCGGAATCGGAATCCGTCACGGGACTCGCCTTTCCGGGGAGTAAAAATGAAATTCTCAAAAACGACAATCATTATCCAGACGGATGTCACCCTGTCACGGTTTCAATCAATACCACGTTCGATGGCCTTGGTCACCTTGGCAAATAATGGCGAACATTACCGACACTTCAGCCCGCACAGATTTATGATGCAAGCCATTTCTTCAGCTCAACCTTCGCGTCGGACAGGATAATCGTGAAGCAAGGTTCCGATCCCGCTGGGATGCCAATTCACTTATACTTCGCATCGTGGAACCGGCCGATTGTCCGTGACAAAGTTCATGCCAGCAGATCTCGAGGTCAGGGTTCGCCCAGTCATGTATTTATCACGTCATACGCATTAACATGAAGCGACACATTAACAGGAACATGGTCCAATTATCGCGAGACCCACATGGATACACACTTACACCGCAAGTTGATTGGTCTTTGAATAGCTGTGCAAGATGATAATGATAACATCGAATGTGCTATCGCTTTACGCGCACTACAAACGATCCATTGAATCGCACACTTGACGGCACTGCAAGAGAAATGCAACTGAATTGCATGGATGCAGCACGCCTCGCACATCTCCGCTTTTCCGAAACGCATAATGTGCAGCTTCGCTCGATCTTAACATTTTCACGGTTGAAGGCCAGCGCGGTGGAGTTTATTTCGGGAGAGCTGTTATAGCCACGGTTGGAATGGTATAAATAAAACCACGGCTCATATATGGCTCTATCTAACAATCGATTGTGCGGAAACTGGGTGCATCTTAAAGTGTGCGAAGAACCGGCAGCGAAACCGGAAACATCATCGACACCATTATCACCATCACCACTTGTAGTTTCGCGTGCGGTGCGTGGTATTGAAACGATGAATGGTGCGGTCGATCACCGTGTTGGTATGGTTTCTTCTGGCTGAATTACCAGCATGGGAAAGTCAAACAAATAAGGAAAGGTAAATTGCAAGTAGGTAAAGTAAAATGAAATAAAGTAAAATGTGCCACAGTTCGGAAAAATTAGTCAAATAGTTCAAACTTGAACCATAAAGATAATCTATATTGTATCACAGGATTCACCCAATGATCAGATTGATTACTGAATCTTATTTTCCATATATTATGCGTTTAATTTTAATAAAAAACCAATCATTGTAAAGTTGTGTTCTGTGCCGTGGTCGTTAAATTAAATTTAAAATCCCCGGTAACGGTCAACGCATAATCCAAAATCCAAGGCATGTCGGGATTGAACAGATCGCGAATTTCCGCAGGCTATCTTTAGAAGCATCAAATTGTGATGCAATGAGAGTTTTAATAGAATAAAATAAACCAAAAATGCATTTTTAAAACGCTCAAGAACCATTTTTGGCTCAGTCCTGACATCTATTGGACGATATCGTTTATAGCCAGCCGGGTTGAACTCGTTTGTTTGGAAAGAGCGAGAGACAAAGATGTTCCCTCTCGTTCTGTCGTTGTGGCGTTCAGGTCGCGAGAATCGGAATCCGCAATCCTGGGAAAATCCTTTCGGATGGATCCTTGCACCCCGTTCAAGCGGGAAAACTGTCCCGTGAAAGTTTGGAGCAATCCCGGGTCGGCCTTTCGGTAAGTCAAGAAACACTCTCTCATCTTCACGGTAAGCGCGAGTTGCATGATTGTTGATTAGAGTCCGCGAAACTGCCAAGAAATAAATCGGCAAAACAGCGGGGAAATCGCATCCGTTGGATCGGGTTCTATTTAGTTTCAGCTGGTTTCAGCAAGGGTTCTTCAGTTTCAGCAACCGCAATTCGTTGTCTGGTAAAGCAGCGGATCCGAAATCGGTCGGTGCATTTGATCCTTGCAGGTTGTCATGTTGCACTTGATCGGCATGTTGCACTTGAGCCAGGTACGAATTGAGAGAACATTATTTTCTTCATTTCAGACTTCTGGCGGATACAATGCAGAACCATTCAACATTCGTCATGGTTGCTACGATGGTCTCGAATAAGAGCGAATCGCCAGTTCGCGGAAAGCGAAGGAGCAAAGAGTTGTACCGTGTTCCATGATCACGGTGCCAGCAAGGTAAGTGGGTCAAAGTAAATAAAACCAACTAAACAACTGGCCATGGGTACAGATCAGCTTTTGGCTGAGAAATGGCTTGCGTAGTATATTAAAGAATAATCTATCGAAAAAAGAATTGTTGGTTTCACGGCAATGTTTTGATACTTTGCATGACGTAGAGTGCCAAGGCCGAGGCAAGGTGCGTTGATAAATCATATAAAGGCAAAGCTTTTTGTGGCCAAAATTCTTCATAACGAGTTGTAAGTAATCGCTAGTCCAACCGTATCATACAAATAGCGCTTTTGGTTCCGTTCGATCAGCACAGCGAAATGAGTCCAAAGGCGAAGTGGGGCAATCATGATTTTTGCAAATCGCGATTCCGAAAAAGCGATCAGTGGTTATCACTGAGCGAGAATAACCGGGTGTTTCGTAGTATGATTGGTGCATAAAGTGAGAAAGACTAACATTCTAAGTAAAAATTGCAAATTTCAGTTGAATCTGGTCGTAAACACGGACCCTTCCACTTGCCGGTGCGCTTTCCGATGGTTTCCTTTGAAGACGCTCGTGTGCCACGGCCGCAGATTCCCCGGCCTCTGTGCTTGCTCCTGGCGCTCGCTGCAGTTGATTGTGAGTGGGTTGATTGGTTTCCGGAGCGTTACAAAAGGAATTAGAATTCCTTTTTCGTAGTTTCAACCTCGTCGGTTCGTAAAACTTTGCGTGCTGCGGCTGAGTGCAGTTCTGCAAGCGTCTTTTCCTGGCTCACATTCCAATGGGATCCACGACCATAGTGCAGTTTGTTGGTCTAAGGCGTGGAATAGAACAAAAATGTGAACATTTTCTCCCTTTTTGCAGCGATTTTAGAAAGCGAAAGAGTGTTTTACCGGCGATTTTAAAACTTTTTTTTTACCCTTGCAGCATAAATTTTACTCCATTGGTTTATACTGGTCCGGTTCCACGCTCCAGCAGCCTTTAAACGCCCCCTTTTAATGATTTTCCTCTGTTTTTCCACAGTTTTCCCATGGTTTTGGACAGATATTGCGTTCTCTACATGCGGGAATTCGTTTTGGTTACTTCACCTGTTTCCCCCTATACACTTTAAGGTCATTGAAACCGAGATCCATGAGCCACCAACGCCGCAAATCGAAACCGAAACCGAGACAGGTTTTATAAAACAAGTCCCCCAGTTCAATTTTGTCGTAATTCAATGAATATTTATACTTTATTTTTCAGATCGAGAATCGTTCAGAATTTGTGGAAACCGGCCAGGAAAACCGCGAACGTGTTCAGCCCTCTTCTGGTGCATCCGCCGCAAAAAGAGTTTCGTCGATTTTCCGGCGCAAGGGTGTGCGTGTGGTCGCGGCGCAAATCGAGAACGTACGAGCAAACGAATCGTCAAAAATCGACGAATGGTCGTCAAACGGAATCCGCGTTTTGCGTTTTGATGCTGCTGTTTCGGTTCTCGAAGAAGGATTTTTGCAGTTTGGTGATTTGCGTGTTCGCAAAATAGGCCCCGGTGGTGTGTCGTTTGCCCCGAGTTGCCCCCGACCAGCGCGTGTCCATGGGATGTGAAATCTGGAAGCGGAGGAAAGTGCCCAGCTTGGAAATTCGAAGCAGAAGCGCAGAGCAAAAGTGAAGCCATCTTTTTTCCGTTTTCATCTCTGCGAGCTACGTGCCAGAGCGAGAACGAGCGATCGAATGGTGGTCGAAGCGTGCATGGAAAGCACGAGAAAGAAAGAGACGGAAGACGGCTGCTAGTGTGTGAGTGTATGTGCGTGTGTCCGTGAGTGTATGTACGCCCGCAAGAGAAGGATTTTCGGCGGAAGCATGAAGTGAGAAGCGCGGTTCGCGCGGGCCCCCAGTAAATTGCCGTCCGAGGAGTGAAGTTCCACGGAGGAATAATTGCAGGAAAAAGAGGAGTGCGGCAAAAGGGTGAAGCACGGAGTGCTGTGAGACGAGGCGCATAGTGAGAAGAGGGCTGTTTTTTTAGCAGGCGGCGGTGAGAAAAGAGGAAAAAAAAGCTGCAATCGATTTGCCCAACGTAGTGCGTGTGATGTGGCCTCCACCATCTTTGTGTGCCGCCATCAATAAGAAGGTGAGTGGTGTGTTCTAGCGGATACCCCGGAACCCCGCTCCAGCGCGTTAGCTCATCGCACAGTTCAGCGGCGGTAGTGCATTTTGCTGTAAAAAGAAAAGTTCGAGGCCGTTGGCCACACCTGGAAAATATCCGGTGATTTCGCGCGCTTGGTCGCGTCATACGATAAAAGTGCATCGCGTATGCTTCGCCTGCGTCGTTTCGATTTCCGTTTGAAGCGCAAAACCTATAGCCGGGAGTTTGATGCTCTGTACGCGCGCGTGCGTTTGCCGTTCCGTGATTCGGAAGATAGGCTAGCATCCGTTCCGGAGAACCGAGGCTTTGCAACACCAAGTCTGGCAGGCGCCTCCCGCTGGCGTTCTAGGCTGGTGCGTGGATGGTGAGAAGTGAGCGCGCGGTTTTGGAAGCCAAGAAGTGAGAAGAAGACGAGCGACGGCGAGACGGCGCTTGTGAGCTACCCGTGATAAAGGTTGGTCCCCGTTGTCGAGTGCACTAATACCACCGTACCACGTATTTCGCTCGCGTTGTTTCATAATCAAGAACCGAACGACGATGCGGTGCGCCTCCTCTGAATTCCTGCCCACCGTGTTTGGGGTCTGACGCGTTAATCGTTTAGCGATTGTCCGGCACGACATCGAACGGCCAGAAGAGAGGTTCAAGTGTAATTACTCCAACCTACCAACGGGCAAGGGAAATCAAGAAGCGCGTGGCGTGTGTGGTCGTCGTCCGTCGGAGACATGTGAGTATGACATAAATAGCTGCTTTCCCGCAGCGCAAGTGCGTGAATGGATTAGCGGAGAACTCGGAGTTCGAAAAGAAGGTGTAAATCGGGTTCCGGAACAGAGGATAATCCCGCGCATCAAAGTTTGTTTGGGGCGGCTGCATCAAACGGGGTGTAGCGTTCGTTTTACGGAATGATGCGGTCGACGGCAGTGCCGGTGGGGTGGGGGTAGCTTTTTCACTGGTGTGCGTGCGTGCGCTCACCCAAGCACCCCTGAGTGAGAAAGGGTGTTCGATGTTGGCCGGATTCGTCGTCGCATCATTAAATTATGCGTTCGTCCGATAGCATATCGATAGTGCCCGGGGGGGGGGGGGGGGGGGGGGAGTGTTTTGGAAAACCCCCCTTCAAACACCTACCTCATGATTATCGGATTGTTTGTTTTTTTATAATCCAATGAGCACGCGATTAAAGTGCCCCTCGTTGCGTGGAGTTTGTTCCGGAATACTCCCCGTCCCCGTTTTTCCGCTTTTCGTGGTCGAAACTGCGTCATTGCGTACACGCGAGAACAATAGCCATCGAACCCAATTACAGGCCCTTCCCGTGGACGGCACAGATCGAGGGTTTTTAATTGTTCTTCAAGAAGTAGCTGTTCTTGCGGGAAATTACTTCGTGCAGTGAAAGTAGAAGAAAATTCATAATGTTCACGAACGATGAATATGTTTTCAGTTTGTCTTGCTTCGAATATTCTTCTATCTATTTGAAATATGCTTGTTCGTCTGTTATATCCAGTGTCCCTCTGTTTGTTCTGATAAGGATGGGTTGATATCTTGAAGGCAGATGAAGGTAATTTAATTAATCACTAGACGACGATTATTTTTCATGTTATGCAGCAGCTTAAACTTACCAAATAATCTTGTTTAAACTGAACTATGTGATTGATTTAGTGAAATGAAAACGATTTATTCTAAAAGAATCCTAATCGCGAGATCGAGGTCTCACCGATCGTTACCACGGTAACACGCGTCACAGGGACTATCTTAGTACGGGCCACACAATCAAGCCCAACACGTGTTTATTCATGTCGCTGCATGTTTCAAATCGCTCTTGACTGTTGAATAGACCCAGAATAAATCTAACCGTCTCTCGTACCCGTATGCTGTGCTCGGTACGTACGCTGTCTGTCTCGCGAGAATCTCGCTGGGTGATGAAATCGTCGCTTAAGTTGAATGAGCCCCGAGCATTATCCCCGTTTTTTCAAGGTGACTAGGGCAGACTATTAGCTCTCTAGTGAGTACGCTGATGCTCGATATCCTTTGTAATGATTTGTAGGTATTATTGTCATTTTCAATTAACTCCTTTTTCCTAGTGGTTGGCTGGCTGCTGATCTCGAGCGCACGCATAACATGCTGCTGATACACGCATACACGGAGAGATGTCTGTGTTGGTGTGTCTCATAAAAAAAATCATGCGACCAGCGTCTACCGCGTACAGCATCGTGCGCTTGCTGGGAAATTGTCCATCGAAGTGTGCGTGCGCGGAGAAGCATGAAATGCCGGCAACTTCACGATCGTCTTACCTTTTGCTTTGCCTACCTTTTTTGCGGTTACGGCAGGGCGTGTGTATTTGTGGCCTGGCAGGGTGTTTTCGCGAACATCGCCGCTTTCTTGGTCAGCTTTTGGCCTTCTCCCGGCGGTGAGAAGATGATTGCGCAGGAGATGTAACGATACCTTAACCCACACCTTGTCCGTTGTAGATCAGAACGGATCTTTTATTGTTGTTTATTGTTTGTTTAGCTTCATACACTCGAAACTCTTTCTGAAGTGGGTAAACCAGGATTTTGTACTGCTTACGTTGGGTCAGATACCCAGTTTGCAATCATATTATGTTGTGTTATAAAGTACTTAAACTAATGTGAGTTTTCTCTTTTTGCTCTTTTGCTTACAGTGAGTGTATGGTGAAGAAACGATATGATAGTGTAGTTGAATGCGGCAAAAACCAGACCAGTGTTCCTCGTGCCCTTCAACATCTCTCTGGCCGATCAAGGACTGCATTCGAGTCCTCACTCTTGGTGCACCGGTGAATGGGCCTTGCGGTTGCAACGTCGGTGACAACGAACGCTCTGCGATCCAATGCAGTGGAAGCGATGGCTCCCGCTCTAACAGAGCCACTAAGCCAGAGCAAACTGTCTTCTTCGGCAGCATCAGGTGCCTCCCCGCGTACGAGTAGCAGCACGACGACAACCAGCACCATTGGCACTACGCTTGCCTCAACCGATGCCGTGACCTCTTACGTCGACACTGACGCAGTCACTGTGCAATCGAATCAACAAGCGCCAGCAACGTCCTCCGACAGCGTCCCAGCGCTCGTAACGGAAGGAACGGCAGTCTGCTCCACTGCAGCTGTAACTGGCGGAAATAGTAGTACCTTCGTTCCGCAGCCAGCATTAACGGCAGAAACGGTGGCGCCCCTTCCGGTGGCATCCGGTGCCGAAGAGGCCACGATCGGCGGCACCACAGTGGATGACATACAAAACAACAACAGCAATGGTGGTTCGGGGGGGCTGAAGAGACTTCCTGAAAAAGACCGCGATCTGATCGAGTTGGCGCTAGAGCAAATCCACCAGGAAGCTTCCACCGGTGGTATCCCGGAGATGGGCGTCCATCCTGTGCCTACCGGCACCGTCCTGGACGGTTTGGAAAAGGCCACCATCTCTACCGCCGCCCCCACGTCTATGAACATGCCAGTAAACATTCTACAACCTGCTGCAGCCGGTGGTTCCAGTGTACAAACTCCAATAGACATGGCAAACACACCCATCGTGCTGTCGTCCACCACAGGCGAAACGTTCCAGGCGCACTCTAACACGCCACAGCAACTTCAGCAAGCGCCACCTCCACCACCACCACCGCCACCGCCACCTCCATCACAGCAAGAATTGTTGCACGTGCCGGCGCAAGACTCATCGCAGTCGTCGATCGGGGCTGGTAGTGAGTTGGGTCTCCAGAAGGACTATCTGAAGGACAGCGCGGAAATGGACCAGATGATTCACGAACTGTCGACCGCGGACATCGATCTGCTTCAGGTACTGAAGAGCTTTGATGGCAGTGGGCTGCTGCTGTTCAGTGATGTAGATGTAGCTAACCTTTGCGATGGTCCGGATGGTACTAGTGGCCTCGCAGCGGCCTCCCCGAACAAGGATCGCGAGCGTCTTGAGCTGCACACTGAGATCGTCAAGCGTCAGTTGCAAATGCAACGCAAATACGATTTCCTGATGCGTCGGCTGAATAAACTAGCCGCTCGTTATATGGGCCAGCACGTGAGTGAAGAGACCGCGGGGTTGTTCGAGTACGTACAGCGCTACTGGAAGAAGCGCGAGAAAGAACACGCGAAGCAGCAGCTGCAGTTCAACCATCCCAATGCGACGACGGCACCGTCAACATCGATGACGTCGGCAACCGGTGGTCAACAATGGCCCGATATCATCCCCTACCAGGCTCCTACAGCAGGGGACCAGCAGCCGGAAAAGCTGAAACCGATCTCGGCGAACGCGCTCAAGACGTTTACCAAGCGCTTGGAAGGAATATCCAACACGATTTGCTCGACGCAAAGCAAACGCGTCCGGTACAGCCGCTACTTTACCGGCGTGAACAACATCGCTGGGACATCGGCGGAGCAGCCATCTGTTGCTGGTGGATACGGCAACATTTCCAACACAATTCCATTGTTCGAAAAAGGGGCGATCGCAGAGCTGGAGCAGACCGCCGGACTGTTGCACGCCGAGCTGCGTCAAGTGCAGACGAACATTGACTCAGACGCAACACTTAGCAGCTCTGGTGGCGAATCTGCGGACGAATCCGTACCGTATACCAACGCTTCACAATTACCACTCGCGATGTAAGTAACAGTGCACTAAATGCATTACACGATCCATTCACATTCATATACATGACACATCTGTGTGGCTTGAGATTCACATTAAACATTTTTATTGAACTACAAAGACTATAGATGACTAAATGATAAACGATTTTGGAGATGATTCATGATATGGCTGTCGCTCTTGTTTACGTTTGAAACGTTCAACGCAGAGCCGTTTCAATTAAGATATGTTTGAACATGCTTATTTTTTTGTTTAGAAAAATCATTTAAATTCGTTTTTATTCCAACGATACACTATTGACTAGCGTAGGAAATTAGTAAGTAGATAATAGTCAATATGCTACCCGAATCGTGTCGCTATTGTACTTTTCGCATGGCGAAAATGTGATTCTCTCGCTCTCTTACTGACTCCGCGGAACGCCCAGCTATCCCGGGATTCTCCACACGAAAAGTGTGTAGGAGCCCGTGCCCTTGAATCTACAGTTGCTTTCACTCTCACGCATGGCACCAGCAATAAGAGCTTTGTTAAAGCTTTGAAACGCTACCCATCATAAAGGCTGTTGAAATAACGAACAGCAATACTCGTAGATTTTTTCAATAAGGGAGATCTTCATTGAGACGCGATACGCTCAAATGCAGTTTACGTATCCCAATAAGATGATTGCTTCCAACTTCCAACTATTGTGACTAGTATTGAGTTTGATGATTTTTAAATTGTAACATGTGGTTCTCAAATTATTTATCGTTCATCTCTTTCAAATACAGCCCAAAGCGAGCTTTATGGAAGTGGTCTAAAGATCGTGCTGCGGTGGCAAGCCGTTGGACGTGGCTACTTTCGCGCGTAGCTGATCTCGAGTATCGCATTCGGCAGCACAACGAGCTGCTGATGAAGATCCGCATCAACAAGGGCCCCATTACACTGGAAGATTCTATTCAAGAGGACACCAATGCTGGTGGTAACCAGCCGCAGTCGGTCAATGGGTATCGTGGGCAGCTTCCAGGCAGCAGCAAACCGCTAACGACTGACAGCGCTGCCAGCATTACAGACGATGAGGAAGACGTGATGAGCTGTTCCCGTTCGCGACCATACAACCGCGAGAAGTTCCGCAAACGGAAGCTTCTGCAGACATCGAACCTGCACATTATATCGAAGCGAGCAGCTAGACCAAGGTAAAGATCGATTCATCCCTAGCCGTGTTTTTATTCTCTTTCTGGACTCCTTTCTGGAAACAGTGGACACTTACATGATCCCCTTTGCAAAATTACAGTAACATCAAATGTGGTTGTCAATGGCCGCTACAACCGTGTGCGCTGTGTACGGGGAGACCGGATCCGACAGCACCACGAGATCCACCTGCTACAATGCCATTCGCCGAACGAGTCGCATTGCTGGATTCTTCCTATCACCCTGTGCTCAGTTTCCCTGAAGGTAAGTGTTGTTTGACCTCGTTTAACTCGATCCGATATCATTGAATCATGTAGATGGCACAGAAATGGCAATTGCTAAATGTATTGTTTACTTAAGATGAATCTTAAAAAATGAAATGCCCTCTATGGTTAGATGTCCAAAGAAAAGAACGCAGCAACAAACACTAGTAAGCATGACGATAAGATAGTCATGATCAGCAAACTACTACCCCTTACACGTCAACGTTCTGTGCCTCTCATCCGATGCCGATGTCATTAGTAGAAGAGAATTAACACAACTTTAACTGTGGTGAACAACACAAACGAGATAACAATTTTGCCATTGTGGATGTGAAAGCGTGTGCAATTGCATTAATTCCTTTGCACAGTGAATTCCTTACATACATAGAGAAGCGATAGATTGCAACGAATCATCTGAGATCGTGGACCTGTTTAATCGTGTGGGATGGTGTGCGATCGATTCTACTGTCCTAAAACATTCTTTAAAAGAGATTGATGATTGAAACTAAATCACCTAAAGGATGACGTCGTCTGAAACCATCATGTTCAGCCACATCATATGGTGGCCGTTTATAAATCTCGATGGAAGCACCCCGTGAGCTGCTAGTGGCTAGCATGTCGCTATATTCGCACACGCATTAGCGAGCAAACATGTGTCCCGTATTTCATCACCGAAACCTGCGTGTTCCGGCAACAACGACAGCTTCAATCATAAGATAGTCTGCTTTCCTCTGTCTGTATGTCTGTTGGTGGGGTTCTCTGTACATTGCTGCTCACTCTGCTCACTCAAAAAAGATACAATCCAACGTAGCATGCAAAGCCACGACCCGGGGAAGAGTGTACGATTGTGTGCGAGAGAGCGGGTTGTGTTTCACTAACACGTTGGGTTCGCTCGTTGCTGCCTGCTACTGTACGCACTCTCTTCCTGAGCAAGCAGAGCGCATACACCAGCGGACGAGTGTTTCTATGAGCTATTTTTCCCGCGCAAAACGCGCCATGAGGGCAATCCACAACACTCCCTCCTCCGCTCCACTCTTTGTTTTGTTTGCCATGTCCTCCTGACTGGTTTGCTGCAGTTTTGAGACTCTGCTGCCACGTTCCGGAATTGAAAATGCACGTTCTCTGCGCACATGCGCAGAGTTGCTGGTGTGCGAGGGCTCCACATTCTGGCTTTTTAGAAATCTGTCCCTACTCACTACACTTCCTGCAGTAGGGTATTCACTGGCTTCTGCTACTGCCCCTTGCGAGTATAGGCCACTGTTGTTTCAAACAAAGAGAGCTCACATAGCTCACCATACCTCAACAACACACCGAGCTCCGCTTGAATAAGCTGGCACACCTTCTCCCTCCTTCCTGTTTGCTCCGATTTTGTGTGAATATGACGCAGATGGCGACCGACCTGGAGTAAACGCACTACCTATGAATATAGGCAATTTCGTTTGAAAAGGGAAAATGCTGAAAAGGCTAGAAAAAAAGTATTCTGAACATTTTGTTTTCAAATGCGTATGGTTGTTTCTCATTAAAGAAGGACGCCATTTGACTCTGATATTACATATTTTATTTCCAGACACTTCTCACTCTATACACCTAGAAGCGATCATGCGGCTGCCCGATGTGCAGAATCGTATGATAAGGACGACGCATACCAGTAGCAGCACCGGCATGGGCTCGACCAAGCATGGTACCAGCTCATCGTACAAACATCTTTCCACCAGCTCATCGCGTGCTGGTGGTGCCAACGCTTCCTTCTTCTCATCCGGTGATGAAGGCGATCACTCCGCCCATGGAAAGCGGTACATTAGCTCAGATGGCAAACGGAAGCCTGAGAGCAGCAACAAATATAAATCCAACGATCGTTCCTTCACCGATGGAGGCAATAGTAAGTCTTTATTACTCCATTTGGTGTGCATATGATTGCTATTAACACATCGTTTTACTCTCCTACTTTGCAATAGAATCGAAGAAATCGAAATCGCGGCGTGATGTGACGCAAAACAATCGCAAATCGGGTTACGGCACTCAGGCAATGGCTGATGGTAGTGGATATAAGCTGAGTGGTTCAAACGGACACTACCAAAAGAATAGCCATCAAAGTAAATCGCGAAAATCCTCCCATTCTTACGATCACCACGGTGATGGCCTGCAGGATGGCACTGGTAACGTCAGCCGCAGCAAGAACTCTTCGCCGACGCCAAATAATCAGCGTAATGAAAAGTAAGGGATCAATGGGCATCAGCGGTGATGATGGCGAGATGGTTAATGGTTTAACGATGATTATTCGCCCTTTCCAGGAGGCATCGTATTTCTTACGATATCGACAATATTGTCATTCCATACAGTATGGCGGCTTCAAATCGAATATCGTTACCTCAGTACAAGGACATAGCGATACCAAAGTATGTTAATGGTACCATGGGCCCCTGTCCTTGATTCTATGTATATTTTCGTTTACTACAAATCGCGCTCCCATTTTTTCTAGATGGCGCATCGTGGACGACGGGGAAGATGATGGTGCACAAGAGCAGACAGAGATATCCCAGCTGAATACAGCGACGAAAGCCGTTAGTCTAGGTGCACTATCTCCTTCCTCCGCGACGACAACTGCAACAGCAAACGAAAGCTGCAGCATTGTATTGATTGCGGAATCAGTTGTAACCGATGTGGCCAGCGGAGTTGAAAAGACGGAAACAAAACCATCCGCGCAACCACCAAACGGTACGAAAGCCAGCTCCTCGTCCATCTCCTCTAAGCTTGTTGGCGACAGTTCGGCATTGAGTGCCAGCGCCGGTAGTAGTATCGAGAGTCCGCAGCAACAGCTGATCGTGATACCGGCGCAGGATGAAGAGGACATCTCAGAGGAAGCGATCCAGCTGAAACACGAACGAGCACTGCAAGAGGAACGCAAAAAGTTCCGAACGTACATGAAGTTCCCGTGGAGCAGACCGCGAGCGAATCGACGAACGGAGAGTAGAGCTGGTTCGAGTGGAGCCAATACCCCTGATCCACCCTCCCCAGCACCACCCGCCACGATAGTCGATCACGACGTGAGTAACTGGTTTTAGTTTCGATACGCATACCCTTATGCTGACTTTACTTACCTTTTGCTTTTGATTCCAGTCATCACCGACGTGCCCATCCACTCCTCTCACTCCACAGGATGGCCAAATGTTGTCGGAAACTAATGTGATCAATGGTAAGAAGTTTCTTTTATTATCAAAATCTAAACAATTAAAAGGTACGCTATCGTAAACCGTTCGAAAGGATAGCTGAGCCTATGTGTCTCAGTAAAAATCTCTGATAGGAAAAATACAATCAAATCTCAAGCCAGATTTTCACTAATTGGTTTAATTTACTATCAATCTTCCTTCCCTTACGCACAAACATAGCTATTAACAAAAGTCTTCACAAAAAAGAACGTCGCCGGACGGTGTCGTCGAAGCGAGACGAGCAGCAGCAGCAGCAGCAGCATGGCCAGCAGGCCACTGGTAGCAACACTCCACCAGATGCGCGTGAGGTAAGGCATTTTGGTCGTGTCGAGCTGGATATGAAGTTAACTCCTGGGTGCTGTCTGTAGAAGATTGGAAAATCCAACGTTTGACGATTCATGAGTTCTTGGTTAACAAGAAGCCCCAGTGCATATCAAGCAATTACTTTACAGATACTGAATAAAGAATTTCATTCAGTATTATCTTCATATTATCTTGATTATCATTTATCAAAGATAGTGGTCAAATCAAAGTGGGCACATTTTTTTTTTAGTTGATATCTTACGGACGGAGCCGTATATATTAGAAAGATAGAGGAAGATAGAGTATAAACAGTAGAGGGAACAGGCATTTCCTCCTGCCCCAGGGACCCTTATACCGAAAGTGGGCACATGTTTTGGTCAAAATCGGAAAACGCATAATCTTTTACTTTTTATGTTGGTGCAAGAGATTCATAAACATGAGTTTATTAATAGTTACTTTATTGTTACCATTCAATCGCTAGATTGTAAACCCATACGAGTCGCTGCAGTTCCCATTGGCGGACGAGGTGTACGAACAGATGTTACGCACGATGCCGAGTGATCACGTCACATTAGTTGACGATGATTTTCTGATCGAGAAATTGCCCCGATCGCGTCATCCTAACAACAATGTACTGCTCGTGCTGAAATCAAGCATGGATTTGGCTCCGGCAAGCCTTGGTATCGGCGCCAAGAATCCGTTAAGCAGTAATGTGTCCTGCTCCTCAACCACTATGTCGGTTAACGAAACGGATCTCGAGGAGTTCGATGACGAGGATCTGATGCTAGCCAAGCGTACCGAGAATCAGCGCATCATGGAGCGGCTACTGAATAGCCGGGACGCGTCACAGCGATACGAAATCGTGCCACCGACAGCGAAACCGATGTTGGATGAGGATGAGCAGCTGGACGACGAGGAAACAGATACCGGGGAATCGCTGTTCGTGGAAGAGGACGATCCGAACGATCCGGAATGGTACGATCGACCGCCAGGTCGTGTCGGTGGTAGCGGTGGTGGGGCAAATACAAGCGGGAGATCGTAGAGATCACTTTCTGTGCGCACAGAAGCAAACATACGTTTAACCATTGTATAGTTTTTGTTTTAGCTTATTTTATATGTACTACTATCCCATGGAACGCGCCTGAAGCGCGCATAACGTTAGGAAAACGTCTCTGGGATGTTATGGCAAATTCAGGAGAGGTTCGATCTTAAACATGGAATCATAACCAGAACTTTTTATTTTTCTTTGTAACAAACAGGAAAAAAAACTTTTTTCCCACAAGAGTCCCCTTTTCTCACTACATTATTAACTTGTCGTATCAGCACGCGCACACTTTCACTGCAGCTAAAAAGCAAGCTGTTGGGTGAGGTGGGTAGGAGTGGATCGTACTGCCGAGACACTGTAACGGGACGAATGATAATAAGAAACGTTGTAGCCATAATTCAAATCAAAGCTTTATCTCATCACTTACGCTGTGTGTGCAGTGGGTCTCTGAAATCGTAAATTCTATGTGAGGTTTTTTTTCGAAAATAACATTTCACTTTTGTTAAGAACTGCTGCGGTATATTGCCATTGATCAACTGTTTATCAAACCCCATTAGATTTTGTACAGTTTGAATGGCAAGTCTCTTACCTATCCTAACGGCGAAAGGAGCATCGTTACTGGCTCAATCGGCCCTGGAATTTGTTACATTTGCTTTTCTCATCTACCGGGCAGTTCTGCGAGTACAATTACATAGCGCATTAGATTAACGTTTTAGTTGCCCTATACGAATGAAACTTTCATCTCTTGTCTGTCATCTATTTTATGGCGTGTTCTGGTAAGACGGTTACGGTACGGATATGGTCAACTGGGAGGGTAAAAGAAGAAGAGAGGGTTCACTAAAACCATAGAAATGAGAAAACTTATCTTATTATCTCCTTGTTTTTTTTTTGTTTAAACCAAAACTGGTGTACCAGTGGCGGCTGCTATTTGTTTTTAATTGTACCAGGCTTCAAAGAAACATCTTGCTTTGGCTGGTAATTTTTAGTTTTGGAAACAGTGGCTTAGTGCCGTGTTAGATACAAATGAAAAGGGATGAAGAAAGCAGAAAGCTAATCCATGGGCGTGACAAGCAAAATTAATTATGGATTGCATTTACTCTTACTTGTCTTTTCCTACTTTCGATTTCAACGGAAAATATCAATTAATCGCAGCATATTCCCAATCAATTGGACAACAGCAGATGCTCAAATTAATCAGCATAATTTTAGTCATGTGTGCCGCTGATGGAAACAGATATATAGAAATGCAATTGATGCGAACATTATTGATGAGAGAACCTGTTCCAACAATCTCCTGGAAAATGCTCCCTCAAAAGCGAGCATATCAGGATGTGGATGTTGCGTGTAAAAATGTGTTGTTTTCCTTTCTATGTTTTACACTACAATCGAGTTCTCTAAGACACTTAACCTTTTGGTTCGTTTCAGAAAGCGCCATTTCACAGTCATTTGTTCGTTTACGTTTTTTGTCGCCAACACATAAAGCTGTATTCATTTGCTCTTATGAAAATTTTCTACTTTCCAGTAAAACAAAATTGTTATACTTTAGTGTAGTGACCGTTCGTAAAATCTATGAAAAAATGTAAAAAAAATGAATGGAAGGGTGAATCGAGAAGAGGTCGTTGTTTAAATCTTTTCGACTGCAAACAGATAACGGGAGAATGGATAAAATAGGAAAGGAGGTAAAGCATGGTATGGTTAAGTTACATTTTAACACGGTTTCCTTTAGATAGCCTACAAATGTGCATATATTTTCGTTCGAATCGTTGCACCAGCATAGCAGCTGCATTTTGGTCGAGTGATTTGCTTCTAAAGTTAGCGACTGACAGCAGCCATAAAGCACATGCCATCCCGTCTGGCATGTACCATAGCATAAGCAACTCAACTGACACAATAGAATGCGACAAAACGGAATCAGTCAGACTTACGTCTAGCGTGTATATGTACAGTTTATAGGGCTATGTTACAAATTATTTGTAATTGAAGCAGCAGCTAGCAGGAAGTGCAAATACATCGCTCTACTCACGCTTAACAAACTGCAAGCATAACTCACAGTAAGTAACATGAAACGCCCGCGTTTGTGTGTATATTTAGCATCTAGTTGGCGCAAGCAGATCTAAAAATGGAGGAAGAACAAACCTATGCGCTGTGGTGGCATGGAGATAACGTAGGCTATCAGATGTATCGATAATGAGAGTATATAGTTTCGTAACGTACGCGATAATAAATAGAGAGAAACAAAGTGAAAAAATTAAAGAGAAAACTGGTGAAAACTATGTTAGCGTTATTTGATTCGCTTCATTTCCCCTCCAATTCCCGTTAGGGTATGGATGGGGTACGAATTGAGAAATACCATAAGAATGAAAGAATGTGTTGTATCCTTTTTTTTGCAGCACACAGACAGACTACACAATACAAACCGTGAGAAACTTTTTAGACCACTATCGTTCTCCACTTGGGTTCTCTCAGGATCTACACAGCAGTCTCATTGCTTGATGTCTCCTGGGTCCTGGGTTTTATGACTATCGCTTCGTTCATTGTGCCGTTTGCTGAGCTACATTTGTGTCTTCTTAAAACGAGAAGCATTCGCTCACTCGTCCTTTTACATAAGCCCATTCCATGATTCTTCGGACAATCTTTTAATACTACTCTACAACTCACAATACTTAGCGGAGAAAGGAAAGTAAAATTACATCTCTGATGTTTTAAAATCCTCTTAGCTTGGTAGCATGATGAACTTGAACTATTTCAATTTACGTTTTCTCGTTCCCTTCCTAGGCAAAATCTGCCTTTTTCCAGAATGGTAAGTAATTAGCACTCGTTTTTTAAATTACTTAGTGCCTCAGTGGCACTATACTGAAATTAAATAATTGTATTCTCGCTCAACGCGTCCTAATCATGGCATGTTCAACTGATGCACACCAATGGAGAATCTTGAATGAACCGGCCCGGCAATGTATCCCTACAATATGCCAGGATATGCAATGACCTCAATTTCACCACGGCATATCTAAAATCCCGCCCAAATGAGGCTGTTTGGCGTTTGTGAAAGAAGCCACCTGACCGCAACGCTACCATGCTGGATAGCAAAATCGGTCAACATCTGATGCAATTCCCTGACGAAAACGAGGCGTAAAATAAGCATCACAAATTAGTCTCATCCTCCCATTCCGCGTCTGCCTGTTTGTCATGGTGCCCGAGAGGGGTTGAGACTGATTGAATATGACTTCTGATGCCGTACGGTTTTTATTAAAATATGATTCAATTCAACGCCCGGACCATCCGGAACCGTTCTGCTTGATGCGAAAAGCTACTGGAATCGAGGGCAAGTTCCTTGCCCTTGCCACCTCCGTACGTAACCATACGTCGGTACATGCCGGATATTAAAGGATCACTGTCAGGTGTGGAAGAGCTGACTGATTCGCAGCCGAGCGGAACCCCTAACGCGGGATTAACTTTGCGCTGACTTTTGGCCGGTGGACCACGATTTGTAGGAAAATTGTTTGTTTGTGCTGCTGCTACTACTCCTTGCGATTGATCCTGTTAGCACGGATTGAGCGGCATCGCGCCCACTTTTGGGCTGACCCTTTGCGTGTAGCCCTTGGCAGCGGGGTGTGGAAGCTAACACCACACTCCCCTTGCACGAGATGTGTGGAAGGGTGAGCAACAAAAATTAATAAAGTGTCATTCCGATGACAAATCTGTGTCTAATTGCTGTGGTAAAAACAAGCCATGTGGGGTGCCGGCCATACCGTCGTCTAACGAGCCGGTAAAACGCTTTTGTGCCGCAACTCCAAGGAACTCTTGTTCTATGCTGGAATGGAAGGCTAACGCCGCATGATGAGGGTGCTAAATAGGGTGCGCCTTTTGCCGCCCCTTGTTTCTATTCTCTTTATTGGCTAAGCCCTTGCGTTTAAAGTATTTCAACACTTGTTTAAAAGTGGAAACAAATCGATCCCTTCACAGAGTGAGCATACTTTCAACCGCGCACCGTTGGGTTTGTTGAATCAAGCGATTAACCTGCTAATCGTACAAAATGTTTTGATTGAGGTGATCTGGTTTCATTCTTGCATTTTCTCAAGCATTCTTCCAAGTATTACCAACTTCTGCACCAAGTATTTAAAACGAATTAAAGATTATCGCGGTTCAGCATTAACTTTTGAAGCATGCCCATCGCTAAAATGAACTCGAAGGAAAGGAATGCATCCTTTTCACTCTGCATTGCATTACTATATAACCACGCGTTTAAGAGCGTCAAATGCACGATGATAAATTGAATGAAAATTAATGAAACAACATAACTCACACCTAATTGAGCATAAAAGTTCTTTACACCAAGAGTTTGCTCAATTTTGGGAAACCGATGCTTCCCAATAGATTATCTATTATATCAAAATGAAATCCCAAACAATCGATAAGGACATCCTGCCAGGTTTTCAGGTCCTTCGCGAAGATTGATTTTCCATCGACGCTCCCTCTGGATTGAAAAATGAAACATCAGCTACATCGCCCGCCCCGGACCGAGCATCGCAGGAAGGCAGGATGACGATTGCCAAGGCGGCGCACAGGCGCAGCACGATATCAGCCAAATGGTGCTCGGGCTGCCGGGTGCGCCATCGCGCCACAGCAGTTGGCTCCGGCCGTGTACGCGTCATATCGGTGTGCCATTCGGTGCCGTTGGTTCCATCCTTTCGCCGTATGGGTGCGTTATCCTGCGAGAGTGCCTGCTGCCGTAGGCAACATGTTTTTCGATTGGTCGCCGAAATCTGTTGTCCTGGCACGATGGGCGGAGTCAGCTTGCGGCCGTTTTCCCGGGTTTTCCCGGGTAACGCTTGTGTCGCTTGTTGAATCTCCGCTACCCAATGGAGGCGCAAGGTGATACTTGGGTGGGATGAGATTTTTCAGAGATGGAATTTACTTTCTGCTTGCAATCTGTTGTCCCCCCTTCTTCGTTTTTGGCAACTTTCAACAGTCCTGCCAAGATGGATTGTTTCATTTACAGGATGCTGCATGAACCCCCTATTGATCCATTGATGTAACTTTACAAACCACAATAAATTCCAATTCTTTCACGTAAAAAAGTAACAACGAAAACACGTTTGAATAATTTGGTTAAGTTAAAACAATCTTTATTTTAAGCAGCTTTCCGTTAAACCAGTTATTTACTTTGCAAAATTAAAGCATATTTCTTCTTACCTTTCCAGATTCCAGCTCCTTTACTGTTTGCGCGCTGCGGGTCAAAGTTAACCAAATTAACTTTAGCATTTGCATAGTAATTTATATCACGGCATATCGTTATCGTCTGGAGGATACTTAGGCTTCGCTACTGCTGGAAGCTACGCAGCAATGGAAAACTTTTTCGCAACAAAAACCAAATACACCAAAAATTCATAATCACCCATTAGAAGTTGCAGATAGCCGCTGAATCGAGGTGAAGGGGCACTGGCAGAAGATTGTGTTTTCAACACAATCCGTATTTAAGATTCGTTCAATTTCGAGTACCGAAAAGATGTTTTTGGGTAATGTAGGCCAACGATGCTCGGTTCGAGTGAGGTGCGTTTCTTCCCTTTCTTATTCCTGTATTCTGGATATAGATTTTGGTTCAACGAAAGGTGGCTTTAGTACGGTTCGTTTCGAGGATGCAACGTCCTCAGTCGGTGCTTTAGTTGTGGCTACAGGATCGTTGGTCGATGGAGCGAAGGCGGAGTGCCATTCGCGCAAGCTGCTACCAATGGCGCCGAACCGTTTCAGCCGAACGGCAGGAAGGGTGGTGGCGATTGGGAGAAAGGACACCGGGAAGGATGCGACAGCGCACAGATGCTGGGATATTAAAAATAATGCAGCCAACCCTCGGTTTCCCCTAGCCATGTTTCACGTACACGCACCCACCGCGCCCACATTCGTTCCTTTGGCCGTTCCGTCCGGATATTAAATTCGGCAAAGGCTAGCGTTCAGTCGAACAGCATCTCTTGTCCGAAACGGTTCAGCGGTCTCCACAGTTCCACGGTGTCTGCATAGATACAGCATAGATACCGCAGCATAGTTACCATTTATATAAACCATCATAGGAGGCATAGCGCAATAGTTTCAGTTCTCTCTGCGTCAAGAAAGTTATGGAATAAAGTGCGACAAATGTGGAGAATCCAGCGAAATATAGGCAGCAGGAATTAGCTTTAAATTGACTAGTAAATTTGGAACGAGACCATGGAACCACCGTTCCCGCCGGATGTTGCACCGTTCACGCCCATCTGGGGTCAGGAAAATCCTTCATCGATGGTTCACTATCCCGAGCTGATGGCCGGTTTCCCGTGTGCCGATTTAGGTAAGTTTAAGCTTTCTAACCACACTAAAAATGGAGTGCCGTGGCGTCGAGCGGTGACTTGTAAATCTTGTGATTTTGCGAACCCTTAAGTTATAAATGTTCCGATTCAGTGATAAAACAATTGGAGAGAGCAGTGATCGTGAACATTTGGACGTAGATAACATCAATTAAATGATACAATGTGTAATCTTCGTAATACAATGTGAAGTGATATAAATGTTACACAAAAAGAAAGGAACGGTGGTCACATAAATAAGGTTAGGGTAGTAAAGGAACATGGAAAACAAGATATAGGCCACAATAATGAAGAATGATAGTGAGCTATAAAAACTCAATGAGAATATGATGATGGCCGTAGGGCATTTAATTGATATGTTGAATGTGATATGTTTTATGTTATTTTTTTAAATATTTGATAAAAGCTGGTAACTGATGAAAATACACCTGGCATTTTAAGTCGCTCAGTGCATCTCAAAATATTAAAGCAGTTTTCCCTAAAATCCTACGTTTTCAAATTGTGATTAATAATATCAAAGCCAACGGTACACATTATTTTGCGGCGATTCCCGGCATGTTTTCATCACATTGGTTGATTCTTTTGTTTTAACAACTATGCACAACTGGTTCATTTAAGCAACTTATTTAAAATCATTTTTTTTTTTCATTTTAAAATACTTCCGAAACTAGAAACTTTGGCAATAAATTTCAACCCGATATTCTCCGAAGGATGCAGTTTAGTATGCTACTGACAAAAAACGAATGTCTCGAAATTAGCTACTTCTCACACCGACATCTTCCACGATTTAGTGTTCATAAGTGGTCATGTATATTGTGAAACCATGTTATTTAACGGTTTTCTTTAGTTTTTATTTTCGCTTTCATTTTAAAAAACAACTTACGTTTACCGCAGGAAACCATTCCGTCGCAAAAGGGTGTAAATGACTACTAACCTGATACGCCTTGCGGGTTTTCTTTTTGATAGTTGCATTTATCAGGATCATCGGTAATTGGCACTATTTGTTGAAAGACTTGTAGTATCAAAATATAGCTGTCCAAATCCGCTTTTTCTAACCGAAAAACAACCAGTTTCGAGAGTTGATCATTCGGTTTCAGTTGATCAATAGCAGATTCTTAAAACCTGGTGTGTAAAGTTCAGTTAAGATTGCGAATCAATGATACTGATTCAAGAACAGCTTATGAATAACACCACCAAACAACATTAGATGATTCGTGAATTGAAAGAGGCCATACAACTTGTTCCTTAAAAACAAACTAGCGCTCGATCGTAGCTACCTTTGAATGAATAAAGAAAAATCTCATTAGTTTATATATAAAATCTCCCACTCATCCATCTAAGCCGTTTAAAGAACACCTGAAAATTGAAAAGAACTTACAACCGAATGAATGATACGTACCAGAACTGGCATCGGCATCTCAACAGGACATTTTGATTTTGTTGTAGTTTGAAGATGACTAAGTCCGATTTCTTTCGAATGCAGGGGTGTGATTGAGGCATAGATGCTAAGGTGTGACTGTGATTGAAGATTACGAAACTGGATCAAACAAATGGCCGATTCTGCTTCAAACGAAATCCAAAGCTGTTGGTTGTAGACCTTGTATTGTGGAACAGCTTGAGGTGAATGAATTTTGAATTTGAAATGGTGGCACCAGTTCAGTGGGTTATGCAAGTATTCTGGAGCCATCATACGACTACAGGACATTGATTGAGCTTTGAGAGGTGGGTATGTTGAAGACGACAGACACGACATTCGGCAGCTTGCGGACAGAAACTCACACAACACATGTGCTACTGCTCAGAGATGATGTTTAATCAGATTTACGAACATTTTATCTACATTTACGTCGCTTACATTCTTGATCTTCTTTGTACCGATTCGAGGACTAATCAAAACACATCTTACCGACTCATTCACATGATCGCGGCATATTGAAAGTTGATGTTGCATTGAGTGCCATGATCGTGGAGCTGCAGCCGCCGTTAAGCTGGCCGTGGTTTATTGGCTGTCTGGGGACAACCTTGATTGAAAAAAATTGAAGTTGAATTGAATTATTGAGTTGTGTACGATCGCTTCAGTACTA